>NC_138909.1:48080786-48581665 GCF_965231255.1 Vanellus vanellus | reverse complement strand
TATCATAGGTAACAATACTGACCTGTTATCAAACTTGCGGCTGCAGTAATAGTGTGGAATGACAACCCTTTGTGATGTTGGGTTGTTAGTTTGGTCAGTACCGCCCTGTGCATTGCTTTTGTAGCTTGAAACAATCTGGATTGTTTCTGTCACTGACTGGGTTGGAGATTCTGTGCACATCACTTTTCTTCTATGTTTGTTACCCCACCTATCAGCTGGGATGATAATTCTTACCTGCCTTACTGGAGTGCAGTGAAGATTAGGTAGTAATTTATATATATATATATATATTATCACATGATTTTCTGAGATTACAGTTAGGTACAAAACAGCTACATGCTGATAGTTTGGCATGTCTAGGAGTGGATCATACCAGTCCTTAGCACTACCGCTCACAAGAAGATAATGACTTATTTGCAGAGTAATACCATGCTAAATAAAGCTGTGCAGATGGTTGTTGTCTATTAGAAGGAAGGAAGAAGAAATTAATTTGGTCTACATTTATAAGATGAAGTAGCAAGTATTACCATATTTCCATCTCCATTTGACACCTTTCCTAAAATACGGAAGTAAATCCTCCATCCTCAGTCTCAGAAAGCCCATCAAGTTAATACAGAGGTGTTGCTATAGGACCGTGCCATGGTTTGGGCTGGACTGGCCAATGAATGAAAGACAGATGCTCTGTTTTAACCTCTTTCCTTTTAGAGAAGGGAAAGAATCTCCCTTCAGGGGAGAAGAGAGAGAATCAGAGGAAGAGAGAACTTATGTGTTGAAAAGAAACTAAACTACTTTAATGAAATATTAATAATAAAATAATAAAAAGAAAATATAATAATATTAATAAGAAAATAATGGCATATATACAAACCATATATATAAAACCGTATCAAGCTCCCAGGATGACGATCACATCACCGGCAGGCACTGGGAAAGTCCCAGAATGGAGTCAGTGACAGACAGAACTGAACTCAGGAAAAGGATTCAGGAACGCATGGATGGGGCTCAAAGGCAGACGAACAGACAGTGTCCTCCCCAGACTTCGGCCACTGAAGAAAGAGCGCTGACCCTTTGATCCCTTCGCTTTTATACTGAGCATGAGGCAGATGGGATGGAATACCCTGTTGGTCAGTTTTGGGTCACCTGTCCTGTCCGCTCCTCCCCGCAGATGTGACCCCTCTATGCTTTTCTGCTTCCGACCCTCCAATGGGGCAAGGAAAAAAGTTATCTGGCCTTGGTTGATACAGCAATAAGTATAAGCAGGAGCCTCTCTGCACACCATGCCTGGGCATCAGCTATAAGCATAGGTATTTTCACTCTGAGCGCAAACAGTTTCTGCACAATATGCTATTTCAGTAGTTAGAAGAGGTCCAGCTAAAATGTGAAGTTACTGAACAAAACTGGTCCTGTTTTACCTCAAACCAGGACAAGTTGACACTATCTGAAAAATATGCTGTTAATTTCAGAGTTCAGTTAGTTACAAGAGAATTAACTGAAAGGTAAGATTACTGAAAATAAAATTGGTTCTGTTTAACCTCAAACCAGGACAGACTAGGAAAAACAGCTGAAGAACGTTGTCCTTTCGGGTTGGTGTCTTTATTGTGTTTTTTTTTTTTTTTTTTTTTTTATGTTATCATTACAGCAAAATATTTCTTAATATTCTGAATTTATGCACATTTGCAGACAACAGTTGTGAGACTGCACTCTGTATTTACATAACATTTACTGTGTGAATTTCCATAGGACTCAAATTCAATCAAATACCCAAGTAACACTAAATGAAGATGGTTGCAAAGAGCCACAGGTGAGTTTAGACACCTAAGGAGATCATAATGTCAACATTGGATACCATAAAAGTCTCTGGTCTTACTGTAACTGAAGACTAATTGCTATTATGGTAAACTTTCATACATTAAAGCAAAGAAAAGCTTTCCCAAACTCTTTTGATCACCACATTGTCATTAGCTCACCACTGAGTTATCTTTGTAGTTCACTTTTTATCTTGAATTAGTAAAATTCATTCATTTACTTAGCTGCTCTTTCATATCTGTTCAGTTTTTCAGTTGTCTTTTCTATTACCATTGAAAAGACAAAAAGAGAAAATCACATCTAAAGGACAATTTGATGCTTACCTGGACTATGGACACCTTCTTTAATGCTATCAAGGTACCCCAAAATAATTATATTCTTTGGTTGCTGGGAAGCATGAGGGAAAGAGAAACTAAAGGTAAGTAAGTCAGTCCTAAGATTTATTCATTCCTCTATAAATCAAGAAGAAATAATTTCCAGCTGAGTGTTTCCAAAATTATTTATTTTTCACCCTCTACCTGGAACTGCTGTGCCCAAACAACTTAGGTAATTATCATTCAGAAACAAAAGTCCATAGTTACAATCAAATCCTCACTCTGCCAGGCACTGAGTAAATAAGGAGATGTAGAAGGCACATTACAGAAAACACAGATGAAAGAATGAAAGAAGGAACAGATACAATCTCTGTGCCTCCTTTATATGGCTAAGCCAAAAAGCTCAGTGTATTCTCTGATGCAGCTCCATGTATTGATGTTTATTCTCTACGGGATATATGCAGGGGTCTACACTGTCCTATAGAAAGCCCAAGCTAAGCATCTTTCAGATCCTATCTATTCTTTCAACAGACAATGAGAGCCCTTCTAGGAAGGATATGGTGGTCCACTGAAAAAAAAAAAAAAAAACAAAACAAAACAAAAAAAAAACAACCCAAAACAACCACCCCACAATCAAACAAAAAATAGAACAACAACAAAAACCCCAAACAATAAAACACAACAGCACATTGCTGCTTGGTTGCAAGACCTGAGTTTTCTGAGTTTCAGAACTGCGCACGTTTGTGAAGTCTGAACTTGATCCTGATCTCCTGGCCTTCCTCAGAACACAGTACAGATGCGGAAGTAAAGAAACTCATTCGATGTCTCATGGAGACCAAAGGCAGCAGCAACATATGGGCCATGCTTCCAAATTCCCTCTCTTTGTTTCATCTATTGGCAAATGCTGCCTATCTAATATCTCTATCTGTAATTTTTATATTTCATTACCCAAAGTGAAATCACAGCTGGGACTCTTGGAAAAAAAAAAAATTAGAACAAGACTGCCAAACATGTGTGTTTTCAATCCAGCCTAGAAGAAAGGAATCACTGTGATAGCTAACGCCAGCAAATATCTGTACACAGCCCTGCTTTCATCATGCTCTCTCTGTCAGAATTTCTTTTGATTTCTTTTCATATTCTGCTGTGAATAAAGGCTATGCATTGACTATTAAATGTTATGGGCTTGATTTTGAGACTCTTTCCTTGAGCTAGATGAGAAGGGACTTCACTGAAGTTGGTAGACGTAACATAGTAATTTAATACAAGAATCAAATCATGGTCTTTTCTACACATGTATTAATAAACACTTAAATATCAGTAAAGGGGTTTTGTTTTCTTTTGTTTTAACAGAAACCTATATAATAATAAATAATAAAATAATAATAAATAATAAAACCTGAAAAACTTTTAAATACAAATGTAAATCCAACAAAATACATAATTGATAAACTCAAAAGGAAAAATAAAACTTATGGAGGGGTGAGGAAGCAAGAATTGCTCTTTCAAAGAAAAAGTATAGTGTAGTACTGTATATTAACTCTGTTTTGCAGCGTAGTCCAGTATTATAACCCCCTAATTATCTGGAAGAAGGGTTTCACTGGTACAATCTTTTTATAGCATCAAGTCCTAGAACCGTATGAACTCATATGGCAGGATGTTTTCTCAGCTTTCTGATTATTCTGTTTTATGAACCACCTTTATTTGAAAGATGATTTCTGCACTCAGTTTGACTGAGGCTTAGACTCTGGAGAATTTCCATTACTTTGAGCATCCTTGGATTTATTGAGTAGACAGCCTTGCAGAGGGTAGGATTTTGACTTCTTTTTTAATGCTGGGACTAGTAAGGCAAAGCCCCCACTTCTGTGTAGACTGGGGCTGCATCCACTACTGATTACTCTTATTGTTTATGACTTACACAATGTGACTTAGCAGCTTTAGCCTCATTATGTTTAGCACAGCACACACGGGGAGAATAAAATGACAATCTGTTCTTCGAGTCACAGTTCCTGCAAAGACCTATCAGTCCCAAAGGCAGGCTTCCTTGAGACATCCTCACCCTCAGAAAGAGTGAAGCAGTCACAGTAATTTCCCTTAACTGATGGGGGATTAGTTTAGTAAACGTTTATTTTGTCTGTCCCTCAAATATTACGATTTTCCCCTCTGGCTTACCTTTAGGAAAACATACCATTTTCATCAATAAAATGGATCTCACAGTCTTCTGACATGAATGAGCTCAATCACATATGCATCACATGTTCTGCTAATTACTTCTGTCCATGCAGCAAAATCTTCAGTTCAAGCAGTCTTTTACAATGTACATGGCCAGTAGAAAGGGTTCTCTGTTAAAATCGGACCTACTTAGCAGCACAGGCAACATAATCTGAATAGTAGTAGTAGGAGGAGGAGCAGCAGCAGCTGTTTTATAGGTTTACAACAAACCAGGTGACAGAAAGTGAGGACCTGAGAACCCACTAAATACATAATCAAAATCAGTAGCAATTCCAGGGGACTTCTGTGGTTTTCAGATCAAGCTGTAAGTACAGGCCCTATATTTAATTTTCAGCAATCTCTGACACAAGATGTAAAATTGAGGGATTAGGTCCTCTGGTGCTGGATATGTAGATTCAGTTTTCCCCAGATTAAAGGAGGCTGCCAATAAGTACTAATTAAAAAAATGTTCAGGCATGACTTCAGACTAGTTTCAATTAAAAGTTTAATTTAAAAATATTTATGTTTCTTGAAGTAATAGCTTCTTTTCAAATTACGAGGAACATTTAATTTAAAACTTCCTTGTGACATACAGCTTTATTTTCTTTGTTTCTGTTCTATTTTCTAACTACCAACAATGTATGATCAGTGAAAATGAGCAGACACTCCAGTCACATCAATAAAAATGCTGGCAAGTAAAAGAAGTCAGCCTGCTAATTGCAAGTGATAGCAAGTCAAAAAAGCCCTTTAACTTTTCTATTCAGGCTTGAAACATTACAGTTTGTCTGTTGTTCTGAGGGTTTTTTCTCCTGATTTTCCTCCTTCCACCTGCTCTAAAATTTAACAAACCAAAATAGGGATGCTCTTTTGGGATGAGTATTTACTACCATGTGAAAATCAAGCTTCAGTGTATCACAACTGTGGCATCATTTATTCAGAAATGCTTTGAAAAATTTCGTTCTCCAGATTTTCTGCATAAATAAGAGGGATCTGCTTGTTTTATAACTGAACTGAGTCCTATGAAGCACAAGCCATGCTCCCAAACTATCAATTCGAGGGATTCATTTAGAGCCAAGAAGCTTTAAAGCTGTCTTGTTGACAGGAAGCATATTTTATAGTCTTTCACTTCTTCCATTGTGTAGGAAGCAATTCTACACTGGTAGTTTAACCTTCATCGACAAAGACCAATTGTTCTTCCTATGAAGCCTGGACTGTTTTCACTTCAGAAATACACCAAAGAAATTATTAATGGCCGAAGTTACAGAAAAAACAGTATTCTTATAGCGAACAGTCAGTTAAATGCAGATAAATATTTTTTTAAAAAGCATAAAATTGCTAACATCTGGCAGGTTTTTTTTTTTTATTTTGTTTTTGTTGTTTTATTATTCTGCTCCCTGGTTCTCTCTTCTGACATCCAAATATTTGGTAAATCTCTTCAGATCTAGCAGGCCAGACCTAGATGACAACATTCAACCGAAAAACATACATCAAATCTGTGTTTGTTGAAGTATTTCTGAAAGACAATTGCTAATATTGTATTTCAAGACCTGCTTATTAGTGGTAGGAGGTGGTAGTAGCAGTAGGAATAAAGATCAAGTTATACAAGATTAACTGGGTCATTCATTAAGAAATTGCAAAACCAATATAGAAACGGTGTTGGGAAATGTTCCAAATACCAGGCTTCTTTATTCCAGGAGAATATATTTCTCAAGGAGACTTCACATGAAATTATATTTTCTCTGCCTCTTCTGTACTGAACCAGGGTGTCTTTCCAGGGCCCAGCCAGTTCGTGGGAATTAGGTCGCTATTTTGAGAACTCTATTGCTTTGAATCCTTTTGTCACCCAGAGCCTTGGCCCACGTATCCCTGGGCAGGCTCCCCCGTCATTAAGCTGGTGTGCAAAATGCAGACAGTGCTTTTACCATGTCCTCCTCCAGCCACTTTCTAGGCACACCCATTGTCTCACTCCACAAAAGGATGAGTTAGGTGTTTAATAAGTATGAGAGTTTAAGCCTGTGACTTCTATTTTCCCACAAGCATCTTACTCCTGGTTGCAAGTCAGCAAACGACGCAGTGATAGAAACAAGATTTAAAACATACTCTCCTCCTGACCATTTGCCATAGGGTACCTTTGGCAGCCTTCTGCTCTGGGTGTACGTGCTCTGAACTCTCCTGAAATCCTTAACTCTCCTCAAGCAATGTGCAGTTCACCGAGGCACCAACTCAGCAGTATAAATTACAGTTCCAGAGCTGAACTACAACTGTGCGTGTGTCTGTACCTTAGCAACTTTGTGAAGGTGGACTGACTTGCGTAGGATAAAACTGTGCTAAGAAACATTAAATTCTGGGAAGATCTGCCCAGAAGTTGAGGCAGAAAGCGCGAGAGGAATATCCACAGAGTCTTAAACTGAAATAAATGGGCAACCATAGACAGGTGTTTAACTTAGGCTGCAAAGCATTTATACTTGGCAATTAAGAGGGAAAGATTCAGTTTCGTTTGGATCCAGTTGCATCCTCTTGGGAACCTGACTGATACTAAAAACCATGCTTTTGTGTGTCCGGTCACAGAAAGGGGCTAATATTCTCTGGCCCATTTATATCTCAGCCATTGAGCTTTCCTGCCGAGTTATTGACATGATTGTAAGAGCATGGTTTTTGATCGAGCTCTGGACCTGTGCAGCCTGATTGTATTTCTGCTTGTGCTATGTGTAATTGTACAAGCAAGCAATGTAGGCCAAGAGCATTTATAGAGCGAACCTTAATGTTGAGGATCCAGGGAAGCATTTCAGGAATGTCCTTTGGAATAACTAATCATCTGATGCCATGAACAAAATGCCCACTATTGGATGGACCATGTCAGGTACACTTTTGGAGTGTCTCTTTGGTTTATTTTCATCTGACAGAAAGCTCGTCTGACGTGCACTCTGGCAATCCAACATGGGATTAAGAAGGAACAATTGAGGGAGTTAGTTCAGAAGCTCAATCCTGATTCAAACTAAAATCATAACAGACAAAACAACTGCATGACTGATGTTTCTTGTATCATGTGCTATAAACAAGGAAATATAAATTGAGGTGCAGTAAGCAATTGTCCTTTGCAGAGCATAGCAGATGTCAGCAACTGCCCCACAGCTGGATTTGGGTCTTAGCCAAAAGGTAGGTGGAAGGAGCTGTACCCTCAGCATCCCAGACAGTTTGAAGACCTGGGCCAGGGGCTGCAAGGACTATAGCACAGGCTTGGTGATAGCAAGTAAGTGAATTACAAGAGAAGTTTGGGTACAACCATAAACCAAATATCCAAAGCAGATGTAACATAGGTAAGGGGAATCCAGTCTTAGAATCCACCCATAACTGAAAAACTTTACTTGCTAGAAAGATATGATTACCAGGCAGCTCATCACTCTTTATGTCTGAGGACTTGGAAATAAACATCTGAGCCGGAGAGATTTGTTCTCCCTGCTCCTCCTGCTGCTTCACATGGGAGTTCCTGGGCCATTAAGTCCAATCCCTTGTTGCAATATCCCACCATAAAATCCATTCAGAAATTTATTGTGGTCTGTTTTAAAAAATAATTAAGTGGTACTCCCCCCTGCTCCAGTTCACATGGGAACACTCTCCAGGAACCTCAATGTCCTGGTAGTCAGGAATCTTTTTACAAGACCTAGACTAAATATACTCTAGCTCAATTAATTTCTCTCAAGATAAACTACTCTCTGCCGATCTCTTGAAAGAAACAAATGAGTCGTATAAGCTTATCAATAAGTCTGTTCTTTGACTCTTTTGGAATAAAGTAAGAGACCTGAAATTACTGCTTCATTATTATTATTATTGCCCAATGGCTGTGCTCACTCTGAAAAGTCTAGGAAGCTTTGCTCTGGAATTCTTATAGCAATGTTTGCTCACTTCTGTTCCTCTTTCTCCCATGCCCACAAGAGGCATAAAGCAATTTTGCTATACCTAGCAACCTAGTTCATTCACCTATGTGATTTGCAGGAATAATGAATATTTTTTTTAAAAAAAAAAGGTTTTCTATTGAAAAGTAATGCACAAAGGAATTACATTATTTCAGAGGAGATAATTCACTTGTCATCTAGATGACATTAGTAGAAATCTCAAAGTTGATATCAATTTAATTAATTCAAATTAAAAGCAGTTTAAAATATGGTAACGTATTTTGGTTAAAAAAAGCTTAGAATCATTTCTGTCTTCTTGCTGTCAGTTTGAGAGCTGTAGATACTAGAGTAGGTGTGAAAACTAAGAAATGGGAATGTAAAAAATGTAAGCACATGCACTAGGAGTCCACAAAAAAAAAGTCTGATTTGAAGTGTCTGAAATTTTGAAATTAGACATTAATTATATTAAAGGCAATAGCTAAACAGAACCAGTAGAAATCCAAGAAGGCCACAATATACAAATAAAAAGTAAATGAACACAGCTGAAGAAAATCCAACTATATATATCTATCAAAACAAATAAAAGACAGCAAGAACAGACAAGAGATTGCTTTTAGCAGAGGATTTTGTCAATTACAGAACTAACCAACCATGGCTGAATAACATCCATGCTTAGATGAAAGATCACTATCACAAATCAAGCACTGTAGAGGAGCCACAAATAGCAGCGTGCTCAGTTCATCCATTATTTTAGATGAGCTGAGCTCATCCCTCCAAGTCCCCTCGTAGCCTCCGGACAAATTCACTGTTTATAAGGCACAGATGCTGCAATTTTTGTATGGTGTAGGAGCAGGGTCCCACCCCACTATTTGTACCTAACACACCTTTTTTGGAAGGAATTCGCTGGTTAAATGAGTATATTAAAGTAGTCTTGCTTCTGTCTTTATTCCTTGCTTGCTCTGTTGGTGTGTTTCCAGGTAAATGTAAATTGCAAATTGCCTGTAGAGACTTTCTATCGTGTATGTATGAGTAGTTTCTTCTGAGCTACTTTTCTGCAAATACAAGAAGCCACTGAAGGCATTTTCTTCCTAGGTCTGGGTTTTGAGGTATTTAATCAAAAGGTATGGAGACCCTCTGAGGTGAAAGGAGGGTCTCTGCAGACTCATTACTGGGGCTGTGAGGCTCAGGAATTACTATAGAGTTCTCCTGAGAGCTGTGGCACTTCTTACTTAACATCTCCTTCTCTGAAGCTGATGAAAACATGTGAAATGCATTAACCTATTTTACACAAAAAAAAATCTGAACATGAACATATTTCATTTATAATGAAACTGCAGAAGCACCGATTTTCAGGAAACCAATGAATACCTGTGTGCAAAACCTTGCCTTAATTTTCATAGGTCTCGAGAGTGTTTTTGGTCTTGTTAACGTGAACCAAGGATGGTTCCCCAGTGCCCATTCTCCTGCATGGTTTTGTCTGCTGGCTTCTCTGCATTCAGACACTAAATGATTCACCTTCATGTAAGACCACATGCCCTCACCATGCCACAGTCAATATCCATAATGCTGATCATCCGAAGTTAGTCTAACAGACTGAAATAACTTTAGTCAATTATGAGTTTTGAAACCCTACAGAAAATTTCTGAATGCATTACTCTATGCTTCCCCAGGGAATCCTGGGGTATATTCCTTCATTAATTTTACTTACTTGTCAAAGAATACTTTCCCTGGTAGTTCTAGTAAATGACCTGTCAGAGGGAGTAATGGGATGGGTATTTAGTGATTAGTTTGCTAAACTTGTAGTGCAGCTTAAACTGAGTTTTAATTGCACGACCACACAAAGACTTAAAACTCAAATTTTTATGCATTTTCAGATAAATGGTGGAGAATGTATACATCTACAGATGTATACATCTGAGAGAATGTATATATCTACACCCGTATAGATATAAACTAAAACTGATCTGTGGACATACACTTTGAAGGGTTTGGATGAGAGGTGTTGCCAGACAAACAATAGTTTGAGAAATATCTAGGAGTTTCTCATATTTTATTTCCAGCCTTTTTCAAGGTTAGAGCAGACTGACCTATTTCTAAACTCTCAGCACCTCAGCAGACATCGGTGCTCCTGTTGAGAACTTCTTGTTATTTCTGTACAGTATCAGGCTCCCATTTTTCATCCCCAAGGAGCAAAAGAAATGACCTCAGTAAAACCACAGAGATACAGATGCACATTAAATTAAGCTGGAATTCACACCTCTGTGGAGAGAAAGTCTAACCCATGACACTAGATGGTACCCACTGCAGTTAACTTTAGGCATCTGGCATGCGGACCTTTATCTCCAAAACACTCATTTAAGTTATCTTTCTAAACAATGTAATAAAGAACGAATTTTAATACTTTCTTCTCCTAACATAGAAAAATAAAACAGGTTATCACACTTGTGCTGTCTTTTCTTCTTTGGCTATAAACTGAATCTGGAGAAGCAGCTGAGATATCACTCTGGATGCCTAAAACAGAAAGAAGGCTATCTATTGACTTCTTTTTAAAAAAGGTTAAGGTCTTCCAGAGAAAAATGTTACCTGCTGCCACCCGCTACTGTTGCTTTCTCTAAAGACTTTTAGTAACGCAAGCATTCACCTTGACTTGTGTCAGAAAGACAAGAGTTAATATCACTTGGAAAAAGAAACAACCTCCTCCCAACTTGACAACCCTGAACGCATGGCAAAGCGCTGCATCACTGATCTCAACTCTGTTGCTGGTAGCAATAGCTTTGCTTCTGTGTCTTGGTATTATCTTGCAGCTGCATAGCCAAGAAACCCATGAAGAGTAATTGAGTCAATCAAGTACAGTACTATCCATACCCCTGTTTAAATGACTTGTTCCCATTCTCCGATGTGTACATTGTATCTATTAAGGATGGCATGTTTTCTTTCTGGAGATGCCAGGTGCAATATATTTTTCACATCATAGAAAATATAAGATTTGTTCATTATTTGACCAGTTTCCAATATTTACCATGCATCACCCTACCTTTTCTTATTGTATTGAGAACCAGTTCCAAAAAACAAGCAATGTGTTTATATATCTGTGTATATACATGCATTCTTATATTTATAATCTTGATAATGATTCATTTTCCTGAAGTCACAAGTGCTCTTGGCAGTGCTCTACTGAGATTCATCACAATATGTCATACACTAAGAAAATGCTCATTAAAATAGCTAGAGAAAATACTAATCTTGAGTCCTAGCAGCAAAAATTTTGGAGAGAATGTCATTGTTTTGGCCAAAGACAAATCGGTAGTAAAGACACAATCTGTTCTCGTCCTGTAATCTCTGCAAAATGAAACTGTTGAAGAACTTTATTCTTCAGTTCTCAATGACATTCAGAAAGATTTGGGCTATATTAATGTTTTCTGTGTATTCTAGTTCTATCACCTAAAGCCCTAAACTTGGAAAATACATTACCTGTAACATCAGTTGGTTTTCCAAACACATAAACTAAGAAATCCAAATTTAGCTTGCATTAGACAAAAAGATTCATTACAGAGCTGAAGAAAAGGAAACATAATCCCTGCTGACTTACTTCCTTACGTCATGCCACTGCATTTCTTTTAATTATTTTCACCTTCCATCAGCCATCCTGTGAAAGCATTTTCCATGTAAAGAAATTGTTGTGTGGTTTAACATAGTTTTTCTTTTCATTTTTTCTGAAGAATTTAATACAGAGATTTGATAAGAATTATCATAGCACTGCTTATGTGCATTACATTGATGTGAGCTGTCACTAGAATATATTGCATTTATATCAGTAGGGTTTGTCTCCCTTCGAGGCACGTGTGCAAATAGAGGAATACCACAATATGGCATTTCCTTGTTCCATAACCATTGAAGCCAAAGAAAATCCTGGCCTTATTTAAATGTTGTAGGCAGAAGAGAAGAAAAAAGGATGCAATTATGTTAATAATAATAATAATAATAGTAATAATAATAATAATAATAGTAATAATAATAATAATAGCTTGTAATACGATTGTCTGTCTGGCAGGATTGTATTTGAATCTGTGGCGAGAAATTTGACAAAACCTAGGTACTTCTGGAAGAGCAAGTTATTTTCAAAAAATAATGTTTGCAGACTATCAAAGGTATGAAGCAGCTTAAAACACTCCTTCCACAAAAAGGAAAAGCTTTCCAAACTCTTTTCTTTTTTTTTTTAAGGAGGATTTACCCTTTTTTAGTGCTAAAGAGAAGATAAATATAGGGACTCATGAGTTGGAATTTGACATTTTTTAATCCATGTCAAACACTGCCTTCAAAATTGTCTGCCTTGAATAATTTGGCTTTACCAGAGCCTCTATAAATAACTTAACATGAGAGAAGATGCTCAAAACTCTAGAAATTAATTCAATCCAACTCGTAAAAAACTTTGCGGGGGGTGGGGGGGTGGGGAGAGAATCAGTCTTGACTGTTGATGGATCTCCCTCTTTGTAATTGTTTCTGAGGACCTTATTCATCAGTCTTCTATGAGAACATTATAGGGAAAATGGAAGGCACTTCATCACCACAACCTCCATTCTAGTGCAGATGATCCATTTCATGTGCCATAACAGAACCATAAAACGGATTACAGCCTAGGAAAATACAAGGCAAAAGAAGGCTATCCTCCAATTATCACGATTAGACTGAAAATGAAAAATAGATTTAATTTTTTTAAAAGTGCTAGCACTTCATTTGATTTTGTAAATATTTACCAAAAAAAGCCCCAACCATAAATACTTGAGATGTTTCTTTCATATTGTTGTCTCTCCACTATCTTGTCTTAAATTCCCATTTAGGTCAGAACTACCTGGTCAGTTAAATCACTGTCTTGCAAAGAACCAAATACTCTGGAAATGACAATGCTACAGGCTAAGAATAAAGATCATAGAATCATAGAACCATAGAATGGTTTAGTTTGGAAGGGACCTTGAAGATCATCGAGCTCCTACTCCCATCATAGTCAGAAACACCTCCCACTAGACCAGGTTGCTCAAAGCCCCATCCAGCCTGGCCTTACGCCTCCAGGGATGGAGCTTCCACAACTTCTCTGGGCAACCTGTTCCAGTGCCTCACCACCCTCAAAGTGAAAAATTTCTTCTTGATGTCTAATCTAAATCTACCTCCTTCCATTTTGAAGCCATTCCCCCTCATCGTATCACTTCATGCCCTAGTAAAAAGTCCTTCCCCAGCTCTCCTGTAGACCCCTTTAAGTACTAGAAGGCCACAGTAAGGTGTCCCTGGAGCTTTCTCTTCTCCAGGCTGAACAACCCCAACTCTCTCAGCCTGTCATAATCTGGAGGAAGTCAAATGAGACTAATAGGTTCAAAGCTTCTTCACAGTTTAAAAAACCAACGTTGAATTAGGAGAGTTGTCTGCATGTTGGAAGATCAGACGTCAGAGCAGCGGGAAGGACTTTTTCTTCCCTAAAACAGGTTGTTTCTGATCACTGGCTTGTCGTTAAGCACACTGCCAGGTCCCTGTTCATATAAACAATACTGTGCTCTTGTGGCCTATGTAACAGGAGCAGCAGATAAGAGACCCCTGTATTGCACTAAATTTACCATATCTCTCATTCTGGGCTACTCCCTCGTTACCAGTTGAAGGACTTTTATTATGACTTGATGTTATTATCAAATTATTCATGTTTTCCATAGTATCTTTTCCTCAGAGTTTACCAAGGTATCTATTCACTGTGCAATTTCATCACTGGTTAATGCTATGAAAGCATTTCTGAAGCTGAAAAAATACCTCAAATTTAGTCCAGTTTTTTAGTTGCTTTTGCAAGTGCAATGACTAGATTAATAACAATCTCTAACTCTCTCTTTCATGCCCACCATGTATTGCAAATTGTTTATCAAATGCTCCTTTTTGTTGATAGCAATCGATAAACTTTCCTAAATTTTTTTGCACTGACGTTAAGCAAAAATAACTCCACTAGAGCCGATGCCTCTACAACAGCAGATTGTGGCGATGGAATGGGAAAAATGTCTTCTTGTCTTTGCAGTAACATTCAATATGTGCCAGCTGCTTCCCAAATATCCAAGAAGGAGAATCTCAGTTTAGAATAACACCTAAGATACAGGCAAAAGTTAAAGAAGGGGATCAAACAGGTAATGGTGAGGCCATTTTGTGTGAGGTTCTTGTAACCAGTGGAGAAGTGGATCCTTCCTAGAATTTTAATACAGACAAAAGAGAGATTTTGGAGCTGAAGCCAAGACATGGAGAAAGTGTTTGGCAGCAGTGAAAGGGTTAGAAAGAGCCATGAAACTATTGAAAGACAAGGAGAGCTAGGGAGAAACAATACTCCATGAAACCCTGAAAATGGCTTATGGAATATATAATTTCTCTGTGAGCTTAATTCCAGCCTTAGCAGATGTGTATTCAGTTCCCAGATCTCAGAATTTCCTATGTGAAATGGGGTGATTCACATAATCTATCCGTATCTGAGCTTTCCATCTGTAAAATGAAAAAGAAGGGATGAAAGCCAAAGAAATTTAGGTCAGATGAAAGGAAAAATTGTATCTTGCAAGACATATGTAATAATCTTAGTAATCCTTCTAATCTACTCAGTAGCTTTAGCTGAAATGCTCTCCTCAGTGTTGCACAACATAGTTTAAAATAGTTGTGAACAGCTGGAAGGAGGCCAGAGAAAAGAAGAAAAAATGATTCTAGAAATCTAGGAAATATCACCCACAGGAAAGACTGAAAAGAATGTAGGTTTAGAATCTCGAGAAAAGAGGGAATACAAAACTCAGGAGAATCAATATAACTGTACAAATGTATAAAGGTAACTACACCAAAAAAAACCCCAAACCCCCAAACAGAAATAATGTGTTCTCCATACTGTAGTGGCTAGGGCAAGGAATAATGGTGTAATATGAAAAGAAATGAGACCTAGATATTAAGATAATATTTCTACTTATATGGTTACTGAAGCACAAGAGTAAATTTTATGAGAATGCTGCAAAATCTGCATTATAGGAGACCCTTACCTATCAGTGTGACAAATACTGGCCAGAACGATGTGGTGTGGAAGCTGCCACTGAGGTCAGTGTGACCAAAGTTAAATATTTATACATTAGAAAATAACATGGCAGTGATGACTCAAACATTCATAATCCCGATGTTGCATGCCAAGAGGATGTTTGCAATTATATCAGTCAGAAAACGTCAGTCCACCAAAGTTTCAGTAGACTATAGGAGAAAGGTAACCTTTACTTAATTTCATTTCAATTTAATTTTTAAATGGAAATTAATTTAATTTTGTTGCAGAAGTACTTCCTTCTTTAATATGTTTTGAATGCACAGCTATTACTGAAGGAGATGCCTCATTAAAATCTGCCTGTTTTGTTTTAGAGTAAAACTCATAAAATTTGCAAGATTTCTTTTAATCAGTTAAGTTTGAAATCAGTGTCAGATAGCACTACTTTCTTCCTCTTGTTATTAAGGGAATTGGACTATTAATAATTTCTTCACTATTTAAATTTAATCTGGAGGTATCTTCAAATACACCATCAGTGTTTTGAATAAAGGAAAGAAAGCCAGCTTTGAATTTCAAAGGTGAATGTTGCAAATGGTAGGTCATTATGGTCAAGAAACTTTTTATTTCCTTTGAGAGATTAGTCTACATGACACACGGATTTTAATTATAAAGCATGGACTGCATAATAGAAAAACAAATTTTGATAAAGTGAATTGCTAACATACTTTTAAACCTCTGTGAAAGGCATAAGGACTCAGCCATACCCTATTTGTACATGTAGGAATAAGAATATCTATGAAAAGAAGCGCAAAGTCAACAGGACCTTGAGAAAGTACTGACAGAATAATCTTTCAGAAATAGCTCCTCTTCACTGCGAGGCAGCTCTCCGCTCAGGCTACCTCTCGCTTATTTTCTCCATTTGAATGCTGAGAAGTGTTTCTTTTTGTGTAGTCAGCTCCTCTCAACAGGGACAGTGAGCGCTCCCTGGGCTGAGGGTGACGTGCCAGTTGCGTTCAAGGAGGCACTCCCTTCCTGATTGATCCATCATTTGCCATTGCCTTAGGTTTGGCTGATAGTAGCAGACACAGGGTCAGATCTCTTTCATTTCAAAAACTGTATTATCAAGAAGTTGTATTACCAAAGTTTTCAGTTTCTCTCTTTTTTTAATTCCATTTAATCTGATTTCAGACTGCATTAGTTGCAATAATCAGGGTATCCGAGACCTAGATAAAGACCCTCAACAGCTCTTATTTTCCTGTCCTCCTCTCCAGCATGGGGAAAAAATGGCCTCATGGTGGTGCCTTTTCTCTAATATCAAGCAGCCATGAGGGAAAACTTGCAGAGGAAATCATCTTAAAGGTTCCAGAACAGAAAAAAAACATATGAAAGCACAACTAAAGCTAAGACCTTTTAGCAGGCTCAGATTTTTTATTTTTTTTTTTTTTTCAGTTTTGGCTAGTGTTTGTAGCTGTGTCTTTGCTGTTTGGCAAGAAATTAGAGGTATAGCCTGAATCTGATGCCTGGAAGCATGGCTGAGCTGATGTCCGTTTGCCTAAACCCTCATTCCCTCGCCAAAACCAAGAAAGCCAAATCCCTTCAGGGTGGCATGTCCATACTGCACACAGGAATTGTGTTCTATCCCAAGCATTTCCAAAAATGTGTTTGTTGTCATGGGACAAAATCTTGCCTGTGAGCTTGCCAATAAATAGACTGAACAATTGTCTGTCAGTGCACAAACCCGTGCCCAGGCCTCTTTTAATTTACTGGCATAACCTAGACTTTCTGTCCTGAGCTTGTCTGTTATTCCTTTCTTGAAACCTGCTTTGATTGTTTAGATGATGAGCACTTGTGACAGCACTTTGTATTTGTGATTTGTGGTTCCTTTACAAACTGACATAGTAAATAATAATTTGGAATATAACGATGAGTTATATAACTGGCAAATTTTATTCATTCAGCTATCTCCATAATGTCTGGCTTTGTCAGTGCTGCAGATCAAATGACCTGACATCTGTTAGAAGCTAGGATATAAATACAAAAGAATTGTTTGAGGCAATTGGGGTAAGGCTTTGGTAATATGGAGGGCTGCGGTGAAACACAATGAAATGAACTGAAGATGTTAAGAGTCATGGGGATGCCTCTACTGGTCACCAAGAAAACATCTTAGGACTCATATTAAAAACTGGTTACTTATTTAGTATCCCAAAATATCCATGTTGAAAAGCATACTTTGTTCTCTGGGCTAGTATGGCAAATATAATTTTACATTTCATTTATGTTCCTGCTTGTATTTCCTAAGGTGATGTCCAGTTGCATATTAGATTTCTACAAAACATATGACTGTCCAAGACCTGAAGATAATCCATAAAACACTATGTGTTTCAAAAAGAACCTGTCTGACCACAGAACCTCAGCATCTTACAAACCATGTCTGCTGCCAGTGGCCGTACTGATGGGATTCATCTATTTTCTTCTGAGCTTTTAATTTTTAACAGATTTGGGGCAGGAACATCTTATGCAATTCTGGCTTGTTTACACTGAGCTGAAGTATTTGAATTGAGGTACCTGTGAAAGAGAAAATTATGTTCTCTGAAATAGCCCTTTGGCTTTTTAAGTAAAACACTACTATAGACAAATCATCCGCCAGAAATATTTTCTCTCATGCATGTGGAGTGTGACCAACTGATAATTCTGGGCACTTAGACTCCTATGTAGCTATTCATAGTCCAACAAGAGAAAACGGTTAATAAGCCTCTGTATAGAAATTGCTGTTGTTGCAAAACGGAGATTTCAAATGTAAATTTTACTCCCTCCTGCCTCCATCCTTATACCTCTCAGCAATGTATCTGGCCTGAGCAAAATGAAGTTCCATCCATCAATTTACATGGCGTTGCATGGAAAAGTATGGAATTATTTATTATTTTCTGACCAGTACTTTCAGCACTACTTGTTATTCACAGCAATAGAAAATCATCCAATTAATATACAGATACACTGTACCTAACGTAGGAAAGAAACTGATCAAATGTGTTAACATACTGCTTTGTCCCAACGTCTAACACAGAACATCTACAAATTCCCACGTGCGCCTGCCTACCATTCCTGCATGGATCCCTATGTTCTTCAAAGTATGTCTTTGTAGTACCTTAGGTCTCTAGACCAGACTAATAGTAACCATTAATTACGGCTATTCAGTAAGTTATCATTCCTCAGCTGAGCTATAGTAACCTGCACTGAAGGCACTCGTGTCCTAAACCAAGAAATAATATATATTATCTCACGTATGTCATGGCCTAAGAATACATGTACACACAAACATTTACCACAGCTCTGCTGATGAATGGAAACTCATTAAATAGCTTTAATGTGGTCATCACTCTAAGCCTAGTTTCTATCTATCTCTTTTGTATGTTTGTGAGACAGGAGCGTTTTATGTCTTGTGATTAATAGGATGATCGTTCACCAACACAGGACCTCTCAGGTACGTAATAGGATCTGCGTTATAGGTTTTGTGTTACAAGGATGAACCTACCAGAAACCTCAGTGAGATTTTCACTTCCTAAAACTAAAAGCAATTTTACCCTAAATCATTAACTCTTGACCTAAGATGTGAGGACTGTGAGAAGGAACTCAGGTGGAGGGAAGAAGGAGATATGAATACAAGACACTTCAAAAAGCTGTGAGTCAGTAGGTGACCTTATTATATGATATCCAAAGAAGATGAAAGAATTTGCTGACCTGAAAATGAACATAAAAGAGTGAAGATTAATAATACACAGTTGAACAAAAGAGAAAGAAATGTCTATAATGTCTTTAATTTGTAACTATGAATGAAACCAAATAAGACTCTCATTCCCCTTGACAAAGGCATGAGTCTGTATTTATATCACTTATTATTAGCCTCTTTATTTGCGTAGTACGAGGCAATTTGCATTAAGAGCCTATTTTTCCCTCTTCTATTTTGTTTGTTTTTCAAATGAATTTATGTTCGCGGTGGGAGGCAGCATGTGAAGCCCTGGATTTAGCCACAGAGAATAGCAAGCAGTCGGCAAATTTCCTTTTCAGTCCCATGCTGATTTGCCAGAAGAGAGAAGATCATTTAGTCACTGTGCACATTCAGTTCTCATCATCTGTGGTCCCAATGGGGGGGTCAGTAAAATGTTAGCAGGATTGCCAGTTAGTGCTAAACATGCTGCTGTTTTTTTGGGGGGTGTTGTGGATCTTTGGGTTTAATTCTCAATTCAAAAGCCCCACTGCTGCCATGCTGTTTGCAGGCTACCTCACTGATTTGTATCTGCTTGACTTGCTATCTTCTCCTGGTCCCTCAATATTTCTTTCTCTTGGGAAACCACCAAGGCAGGTATGACTCTACCTATATGTCTGCAAAGTGCCGATCTTATTGTAAGATCTCTTTTAAGCAGAAAACCTCAAATCTTCTTCATTACACATACTTACAAATTTACTTTACCAGAGTAACTTGCTTAACTACTTTGTAATGTCACAAGACTGTATTTGTGTCGCTCTCAGTCTCAGCAGATGTGTCTAGCAAGTATTGTTTGTTCTCAGTCTCAACAGAAGATGTGTCTATCACATTGCTTTGACAGCAGTGATTGCATCTGATTCACTTTACCTTTGCACAGACATAATTTTTTAACTCACTATTATTTTAGTAAACATTATCTTGCTCAAGAAGGTGAGCTGGTATAATGGAATATGCACCTGCAGAGCCTGGGACACTGACTACTTGTTATATAATACTGATCTATTCAGTAGAGCCATAACTTTTGTAGGTTGGTAGAATTCCATGATGCAATTCAATGCCCAACTTTCCTTTAGTGTACTCCAACCCACAATTGATCATTCTTTGCAAATGAGATGGTAGTTCAGATTGGGCAGACAGGTTATGGGCATGATGTGATATTAAATGTACCTGGGATTATTGTCACACAATAAGGCATGTTAATAAATCCTCTTACTCCTCTCAAACTGCACATCTCTGCACAAACTACCTATGGGCCAAAACAGTCCTGAGATGAACAATTTAAACACACACACATTCCGGTTACAATGTCAGGAATATTCCCAGGCATCATTTCATTCCTTTGCATAGGTGTTAATAAAGTGTCTACCAGCTGTAGGAAACTCCAGACTTTTGGCAATGAAGTAACCTGCAAAAATATGTCCAAATACTCTTAAGTATATTGGGGATCCAAGTTTTCTCAACTTCTGATCAAAGCCTCTGACTATTGAGCTATTCAACAAATGAAGACTGCCTGTAGTTGTCTTCAAATAGATGGCCTTTCTAAATTAAGTGTGGCAGATCCAAATTAGAGGGTAACAACTTCCCCCAGCCCAGAAAAAGGCCAGCCTAAGACATACACTGGTTCAGCCACCTGATTTTAGGCACTTTCCTAGAGACTTGGTTTCTATAGACTCTTTCTATAGTCATAGGGGTCACACAGCCAGTATGGGACATAAATCTTCACCTAGAAGCATGATGTCCCATTGACTGTTGGGAGAGAGCCCAGGGTCACTAATTTCCTCAGTTAACATCCCAGTTAAATATTAAAACTCAGATGTAATGATTCCTTATCTTACGAATCAGGGTCACAGGAAAAAAAAACCACACCAATATAAATTCAAACAAATCAGGATCAAAGTTGTTTATTGATTAACAGCACATAATTAACAGGCAGTCAGTATCTGGCATCATTATCGGCAGTACAGCAGACAAACCACAATCCTAGTCACTTACAGAATGTTAATGAATATCTATAAATTTCCAAACAGTGGGAAAGCCTCCTTGGGGCCACATCTGCAAGCTAAAGTGGAGTCCCTACACGCTGTGTTCCCTAAGCTGGGGCAGGCTGCTCCATCTTTAATCCCCACTTTAAAGCCGACGACTCCTTTTTTCAAAAGTGTCTTCATAATTCCCTGGTTTAATTTCTGTTTAATCTGTCTGGTGGTTGTCTTCCCTTTTAGGATTAGGTGTTCGAGGGCAAAAACTTTAGACAATTTGAGGTGTCCTGTTCATACACACTCCTCTCTCACCAGCTTTTGCTTTCTAGGCTACGTCACTAGGTAGGGGAACAGGTGAATTCCCCCACTGTCCTCATGTAACCCATTTGCTGGTGTGGCTCATTCGGTTCGTGCTGCTGAAAAAAATTACCCACACAGTAGTGCTTGCAAATGACATTTTTCGCATTACCATAAGAAATCCAACAGCAAAATAGATGCTGTATGTACAAGATGCTAATTTTGGATCTTGGTCATATACTGTTTACACACTTGGTCCATGACAGAATAAGAAGAAATTAGTCTTCACTATTTTCGGTGAAGTAACTGAACAAAGAGAGTCAAGGTCTTCGACAGTTTTATTAATGTTGCATATGTTTTTCACTATATCAAAATGGAACCCTTTTACTTCAGTTTCTTCTGAGTAAAATATAAAAAATTACTATATAAAGATATTTCATTTTAGATACGTGCTTCATTATCTAATTTCCAGACAATGCTTGCCATGGATAATTAGGTGGTCTATTCTTAAATTATATTAAGGCAAGCAATTTATACTTCTGGTTCTTATTTTGCATTAAATGTGGATATGTGTGCATGTGGTTCTACATGAATGTGTGGGTGCATATACAAATAAGAGAATCCCATTCAGAAGACGTGATCCATTCCCCCTCCCGCTCCCCCCCCCAAAAAAAACCCACCAAAAACTACTGCATCTTTCTTCAAAGATGTGGACGAGTATGAATTTGAGGTACAACATAAAGTAGATGACATTGCTGGAGGAAAAGAAATAAATATAAAGCAGGTACAACCAGAATATCAGAAGTGGCTATTGGGCTGTCTGCTTTAAAGTGCCTGAAGTCCCTGTCAGTTTAGAAGAAAACAAATGAAACTACCCATTTACCTGGTTCTCTAGCGCAAACTCTAAACGACTTCATCCTGCTTTAATTCCTCAGGCAAAACCAGAAAATGTCAAGACTGAAGAAGAAGATATGCTGAGACTCATGACCAGAAGGTTTTCCAGCCGGAAGGCAGAAAAGGATCCTTTCGTGGTTGAAGAAGCAGAATAAATTGCACATGCCACAGCCTTGAGAACTTTGGGGTTGTTTGTTTCTGAATTCAAGAGGTTCTAAATACACCAAAAAAACCCAAGCTTTGTTTGTTCTCATTTTGTTGGTTGCTGTTTGAAAACAAAAATGAAATTTTTATTAATCTAAATGGTCAGGTTTTGCTGGCTTTGTGATTTGTTTACCAGAACCTGGGGTAATGATTCAGTGTTTGGGACCAAGATTTACCTCCAAATCTCTAATAGATAAGATTTTTCTACCTCTTATACACAAAACCCTAAAGGGAGGGATTTTTTTTATTATTATTACTATTATTTTGCATGCTCCAAGTTATAAACCGTCTAAGTCCTTAGTCTGCAAAGGCCAGAAGCAAGCCAAAATTGAGGCCATTGAAACCCCATTGATGCTATGGGATAGAAAATCTGTCCCTTTGCTGTGCCTGAAATACAGATGGATTTACATCCTGTGGCACAGAGCATTTCTGACCACTATGCTCCTCTTTTGCCAGTGGATGTGACAGCCAATAATTCAGACATAAAGCAGGTAAAATGTCAAATTTGGAACTAGTATGCAAATTGACTGTATTAATTGTCTTATATTCAAGTACCCACTCATTCCTCCTAAAACAATTGAGTAGTTAATAACAGCCATTAAGTTAAGCCATAACAGTCTGGCAGCTTGGAGATTCTCAGTTTTGGGCAGAGTTTTCCTGAGAGAGGTAAGGTGGAAGGATGAGACACCTCTCATGCCCCTTGCTTTTTATGATCATACAAGATGCGTGTGAGAGGCAATGGACAAGTTTCATGTCTCCCACAAATACCTGAGTGTTAGAGCTTAACTATTAGGTTTAAATACTGTTATTCAATTTCCCCTCATTAATTGTATCCCAAAGATACAGCCAAGTAAGCTTATAATTTAGGTGAACATACAGGGGCAGTTTAGGCCACTGAATAATCAATCATTGGAGAGACCAGTCATCTATTGCACTTTTTTTTCCAAACCTACTGGTATAGACAGACTCTTTTCCATTTCTGGAAACAGCAGCTGTTCCCAGAACCAATACATCTTGTTCAGCTGTAGACCCAGCAATAGCATGCGTTTCTTCTGGTAGGCAGGGATGGTGGTCCTGTGAGGATGAATTTGGTAGTCCTTCAATCTTGCCAAATGGAAGCCCAGCTGGGATAGCAAATGTCCGAGAGCAAAAGGCATCTTAACCAACATCTCCCTACAGAACTGATGAGCCTTCATTTCTCTGGGTCGCAACAATGCTGAATTTTCCTCTGGTTATAAGTAATTTCTTTGCTGGGGTTTGAATTGCCTATCATTACTGGTTCACTAGGGTATGGTGAGAAGGCTGCAGTCAGATGTCAAACTACAAAGCCAATTTAGAAGAAAGCTGGGGGCTGGTGATACACGTCTCAAAGTCTGCTCCTGGTGAGCAGCTGAAGGATTATTGTTTCAGGCAAGAGATCAGTAAAAGGTTTGAGATTATTTGCCTGGTGGTAGCAGTAATTATACCGATAGGACTGCAGTGACTCATAATCATGGCAGTAAGCCAGACCCTCTTAACACTCTGCAGGGAATCTAAAGGTCACCCAGTTTTCAATTAATTGGTTTCTGGGGGCTGACACTTTTTTGTGGCTTCCCTGAAATGTTAGGAGGGCTTACTTTCCTGCTTTTGCTACCTTTCTTTTTTATTATGTTGTTTGTTTGGGGTTTTTTTCAAATCAAGATGCACCCTTCCTCTGTATTGTACCTGGTTTTCCCTTTCAATAGGAGCAAAAAGGCTACATTTTAACATCCTTACCTATATACAAATGTACTTTATCTGTCACGCTCAAAAATCCTAAATAGCAATATTGATTTAAATGTCTCTTTCTGATACTTCTTGATAAGATGAAATACTTGCATATTTCTTGACAAGGTGATGCCAGATGCAGACACTGAGTCTAAATGCAGCACTGGGGGACATCATTCTTCAGCTTTTCGTGGATTTCAGATTATTCAGAAAAGCAGAGTAATCAGAGCTTTGCATTTCTTCCAGATGGGAATCTGAAGAAATAAAATTACTTTACTGACGGGTGGAGAAGGGGTTGATTTCCCATGCAGCTTGACCCATTTGAAAGTCATGTTTTCTGTTTAAATCATGCTACATGGTATGACACATATCTCTGTCCACAGTGTATAGAATAAGTTATGATAAATTGTTTTTAAACACTTACCTTTTGTATTACTGAAGGTAGATGTGAAAGCCGTGCACAATCAGCCAAGTAAGCAAGGGTATTTGAACCCTGGCTTCAGAGATCCCAAGAAAGCAATAGAAAACATTGTTGAGGAACTATAATCAGACAATAAGGAATGTTGTTGAGCAACTGTAATCCACTAAAGACTGCTGGCTACTACAGCTGAAATAGGGAGTGAATTGAATTTCTGTTGAAAAAGACTTTCCTAAATATCGGTCATTTTTATTTTGTTTCTTTTCATATGAGACAATTCTAAATTATTTTTTTAAAAAGAAATGTCATTTCTTTAATTCTGTGAATCCAAAGTCTTTGCTGTATGTACTCTGTGTTCTAATGAGTCAAATATGCCTTCTTTAATGAACAGCCGTAAAGGACAGAAGCGGCAGTCTGATCATTGCATAGAATACTGTTTCTTGGACTCTGCACAGATAGAGATGGATGATATGAATTGGAATGTATTTTATTATTACTAAAAGCTAAACATTGGACCTTGTGTCCTGTGAACCTTTCATGATCAAGTGTGAAACTCCAGTGACTGATCACATCTACACTTTTCCAATGCTTCTGTCTTCTCCGTGCTGGTGGGACAGCAATGCCTGTAGACCAAACATTCTCCAAACTGAGCCACTCTGTTAATCCATACACAAATTCTCCCCAGCCAAAATAATCACTATGACAAAGCCAATGTTAATATAGTTCCTCAAGCTTCATTTTGGAGAGTGGCAAAATGCAGCATTCATAAAACTAAAGTGTCCCTCCCTGCGCTTGTCAAACCATTAAGAGAAGTGGCTACAAGTGAGTGAAACCTCTCACCACTCTATCCTGAGAACTCACCTCTTCATCAAACCTGGCTGAGAAAACTAACATCCAGTTCAATTAAAATAAAAACTGTTGCTTCCCTCTTACACACTAATCTGTTAAGGCACTAAGAGGATTTAAGAGGATGTGAAGTAAATGGATTTTTATACTCTCACTGGAACAGCTCTAGTTGAATTTCAAATTCTTTAAAGCTTGAATTCCAGCGTAATGTGATCATTGTTTTTAGTACTACAGGGAAATATTAAGAGAGGAGTTCTCCCCAAATTTTAATCTAATAATAATAGAAATAATATCCAAGAATCAATACTGTTCTTCTTAGATTAACCTTAATTTGCTACTGTTGTGCTTCCCTGGGATTTATATGTGCAGATGGTTTTGCCTCTTCCTGGTTATTTAGGGAGAAGGTTTTGTTTCTCCACTTTGTACACACGGCTGTTAATACAACCTCTGAATAAAATCATTCCATTTCCAATGTTATAATACAACAACTGAGAAAGAGAGAGAAAAGCGAGGGGAACAAAATAAAAAGATTACAGTCTTTGGCAGGAATAACAGAAATGCTGAAGTTTTAATGGGACAAAATTTGAAACTTATGAAATGCTTTGCACGACACATTGATAATGGAGAGGAGAGGTCCAATCTTCACAGTTTTTGTTTTTAGAACAAAATATACCATTATGTTACCTCCTCTGTGTCGAGCATATTGTACCATTTAGGCCAATTAAGTGGAAGTATTAAAGGACATTGCAGCTGTAGTTGGCTATCCAAATAAAGATAAAGCCTGAGGCCACTGATGTCGCGAGTGTACGTTTGTCACTGTGCAGTCACCTGTTAAAATAGCTGTTGTACACTTCTTGGACTCAGTGAGTGTCCCTAACTCTTTGGACAAGGAGTTCTGGTTTATCCAGATTAGCTCCAAATAAAATGATTTAATTTTTCTGAACTTCTTTGAGGGTGAAGATAATCTGTTAATCTTCAAATCGCTGGTTTCCAATTTAAGTTCATTTTCTGTTTGCTCTATGACAACCATGAGAACAGCCTGGTTCATGTATTTTGGGGCTTCAGCTCTGCACTGAGAGGAGGAAGTCAGATATAAGTAAGAATATACAGTGAGAAAGGCCAGATTTCAGGTGCCGCAGTGATAAGCTATTCCTATAGACAAAGGCAGACATGCAGATAGTTGCCTAAATATTTTTAAATAACTTGGATGTGTTCTGAACAGGGAAGTATTTCTGCAGGAAATATCTCAGCATGGCTCTACTGTTGTAATAAGCAAACCATATAATATACATAACACGATGAGACAGAAAAACAAAGTGATTGAATACAACCTTTTAAATTCAAGAGAATTGGATTTGTTTCTGCATGTGGTCCACTTGTAATATCATAGCAATGCCACTTAGCTCTTGAAGAGCTGTTTTCATCAGAACATCTCAAAGCACATTATAAAAAGGTGTGATATCCCTTTCTGTAAAATTGAAATAAGATAAGACCGTACAAGGGTACTCAGCAGTCTCTTCGATCAGGCAATAATACAATCCACTTCCTGAAATTTTCTGTGTTCTTGCCATTTGGCAAGGCTGCTTCTCTCTTTTACCTGATCAGAAATCAGCCAGGAACTAGTTCAGTGAAATTACTATAATTACACATCTGAAAAACAGCGTGAGAAGAAAATGCGGTCTTCTACCCTTAAAAGCATAAGCCTTCTGCTATGCACGCTCAAACGGCTCAAAGAGCAAAGGGGCACTGTGGGTGTCCTACTGACTCTTCCTACAGTTTCCCATAAATAAAGGTTCATATGGGCAGTCAGAAAGGACTTTTAAAAGAGTTTCCTCGTGGAGCAGATTATGCTGCCGCAATCCCACTGACATGTCTCGTGCTTGCCCCGATTTCCCAACTTCTTTGTCAGGTAGCACTGACCCAGCTGGAAATAAGATGACAATTCCTGCCTGCCAACAGTGCACAACAACACTGTACAGTCACTTCCCTGTTAGAGGTGCCCAAAGTGACTCCGAGAGTCGGTGGGTCTATATGGGGAGTACGCAGTCTGCGGAGGTAACAGACTGGGTCTGAAAAGTAGTATAGTGCCTCACTGGGTCTGAGCTCATTAGCTTTGCCTTTCAGCTTCCACTTTCAGAGATTTAATTTTTTGAGATTTCACTTTTAGAAAGAGTTCACCCTGTGTTATCTGAGGCAGCTTGTTAATGTACTCCTCCAGTTGGTATAAACACTGAGCATGAGATACAGATGAAATTCCTGGGCTTAGGTACTTTGGGGTTACAGAGGATGTACAGCAAACATTGCAGTCCCTATTGTCAGACCTCGTTCAGTACCATGAGAATGTTTGTAGGAAGATGCTGCAAGATTTTTCTGGGAGGTCAATGAATTAATTGAAGTTATAGGCTAATAATAATGTGAATTTGGGGTACAAGTCGGGAGCTTTGCCTGCCAAGCCTGAACCCCCACACTTACTCACTCAAGCCTCGTTTTTCAGATGTTTAAGTATAAATGCCTATAGGTAGTTTGAACTAGGAAGTATAGATTAGGGTTCATAGTTGAAAAAAAAAAAAAAAGACATTTATTCTACCCTATGAACCCAATAGCTCCCTAACTTATGCCCTATGCAGTTTAGTTAACTTCACTTTCAGCAAACAACTTACTTCGCTGTAAGAGAATTTGATAGCTGAAAGAATGAAAAAGGCAGACTGCCTTTTTCGGTGGTTAGTCTGCCCAGTTGTATTGCTTAGCTGGATCACTTGATTCTCCTTAAAGCTAAAACATACATTGAGAGCAGAGCCAATCAATCACAGATACTAACCAGCAAACCTTTCTAATCAGAACCGGAGTCTTGCATTTCTCTCTCAGCATTTAGGGTATTGCTCTGCAACTCCCTTTCTCTTAAATTGTATTCATCTCGCAGGTCTGAGGAGTTTATGTAGGCAACAAGAAGGGAACAGATGACGTGGGATGTGCAGGGCACGATGCTGTAGAGCTTTCAAAATGAAAGGTTCGGAAATTCTACTGCATGGAAATCGGGTAAAAGCATTTCCAGGTATCTTTTCACAGTCCTTTTCTCGGGAGAGGTCAGGAAATGTACAACATGGGAGGAAAGGGGAGGTGAATTTTATTTCACGGTGTAAATATATGGCTTTGTCTTCCTCATCAGATTTCCTCATCTTAAAGGAAAGGAAAAAATAGGAGGCAGACAAAAAATATGGGCAGAACAACTGTAATGTGCCGTTAAAAAAAAAAAAAAAAAAAAAAAACAAAAACGAAAAGAGAGAGAAAGAAAGTATTGAGTTTTGCCTGGTGTATACAATGTGAGTTCTTATACCTGATTTCTTATCACTTGGCTGAGCTACACTGCAAATTTCTCTCAACGGGCACTATGTCTCCACATGTATTTGCAAGGCTTTCTATTCACTTATGGTGTTCTGGCAATAACAAACTACTTCATAGAACAGCAGGAAACCCTTCACTACGTCTTACAGAAATGCATGCTGGTTCCTGTGTTTTATTTAGCCAAAGAAATCCAGATGATTATGCAAACTGCCTCAATAGGCCCACTCCAGGGAAATGACCAAAACCTGTGGTGCAAAAATGATATTATTTTGGTGACAGTGCAGAAAACTGCCTTCAGGGCAAGAGCCAACGTTTTTGGGTGAACCCAGGTGAAAGAGGTGCCCACTTAACTTTTTCTTTATTTAAAGTTGCACTGTAGATAGCTGTTAAGTTCAGGAAAGGCAAAGCTGTCACTTGCCATGTAAAGAGGAGTTTGTGGACTCCCTCACCACACTGGCGTGGTAGCAATAAAAATTAGGGAGGTGTAATTCATAGGAAGTGGGGGGTGGTGGTGGTGGTGGTGTGTCCTTACTCCTGCTAGGCAGCCGAATAACACCTGCTGGAAGATGTGTGACATAGAGCTGGCTTTCAGTGTCGGTGTGAAAGGAGATCCATGGCAACCTCTATTCCCCTGCCTGAGGAGCTGCTTTGGGGGATGCTGAAGTTTAGAAACACTCTTCTGGTCACAGCTCCTCCCCTACCTGCCATGGGGTAATAATTAATGTCCAGGGTGATCACAGAATTGTGTATTTATATCCATGAAATAAGGGCATTCCTTGGGTGAGGAAGTTTTCAGTATAAGTTTCAGATCTAACTACCTGTTATGTGCTCTACAAAATAAATGCCCCCTCCCGCGCCCCCCAGTTAGTGTGGTCTTTGTGCTTTATGAAGAACTCATATATTTTTATATGTTTTGAATGACTTAAGAGATTGGCTCTCGTAGTGAATTTTGATACAGTGAACCCGAGATAGTGAATTTCAAATGTACCTTTATACAGCTAAATAATTTCATGCATGGAATTGTAGATGTCTGCACGTGGTAACATTTGGTCAGAGATTTTTCCTTGACCTGTAGCTTGGAAATAGGTTCCTAAGTTATATTGTCAGTGAACAAGCATTTTTTGGGAGCTGCCTGTAGTGTTGCCCATTACCCCCTCCACTTATAAGCCTGTGAGCAAGGGAGAGGCACAGATGTTGTTCCTTATTCTTGATCGTCTCTTCTAGAGGTTGGTGAGTGGGACGTAATCTTGTTTTCTCCCAATATTCAGGTCTACAGCCTGTTTACTAACTTATGGAGGTAAAGTAAACTAAGAAAACTTCATTTCTTTGGCAAAAAGAAACATTATCATTTGATTTAATACTACAAACATTATTATCTGACACAAGCCTTAGAATTTCCTTCCTGTAAATTCAACAAAAGATGAAAAACTTGCAGATTAATTAGAACATGCAAAGCACATAGTCTAAGTCAGCAGGTAACCTACATCTTATATAAAGATTAACAATATGCCCCTTGTATCATCCTGTGGAACAGTTTTCATGTTTTTCCCCAGACAATTAACAAAAAAAATAGCAAAGACAGACAGGAATATTTCAATCTGATTCCTTATGTCCCTCAGAAATTAATAATTTAGGTCTAATTATGAGTCTATTTACTAAAATTATCTATGACTGACAAGAGATAGCAAGCCATTCATCTCCTAGGAGATGCAGTTCAGTTTCTGTGCATGTCTCAGTATTCCTATCTGGCACTATCGATTATCTCTCAGGAAACACAAGCAGAGCATGTTTCCTACCCTGTATCACTTCATTGATCCCTCTCAACTGATGGCGGTCACAAGCTCAGAGTATGCCTGCGAGCAATAAGCAGAGTGAAATTCTTCCTCTCTGACAGAGCACCTGTGTTTTTGTTGGGTTGTTTAGTTGGTTGGGTTTTTTGGTAGGTTTGTCGGGTTGGTTTTTTTTGGTCAGAAAATAAGCCTGTGCACAGGGAATAACACAGCCCTGGTTTAACTGTGTGGCTCCAGCTATGACACATGGTGCAGGGGACTATAATGAGATGGAAGAGCAGGGTATGAGCCTTCAATTCCTCCCTGCCTCTCCTGACTAAATTCAGGTATTTTTAGACCAGTGCCAGGATATTTGCATAAATCTGATTGTGAACAGGAAGACAGTTCTGGCTCCAGAGAGCTGGCAGGCTGCTCTGTCTTTGGCTCAGTCCATTTAGGAATCAGGCAGCTGAGATACCAGCTGTGTCTTCTCTGTGAACCTTCTGTAGATTCTGCTAGAGTGACTTGGAAGAAGAAAGTCTGCAGATGATAAATATGGCTAATATTGTTGCCAAGATTTGGTTAAAGGGAACATGTGTTGGGGGGGAGAACAAATGTAGAGGAGGTAACTTTTGCTGATGGTCTTTATTTCAGTACCTAAGTCATTAGTGGGCCTAATAGAACTTTTAAGAGGGAAAATTACCCCAGCTGCCCCAAGGGTCATTTTAATTCCAGCTTCATAGAGCAATCTAGTCCTTCCAGCACTCATCCATGAGTGTGGGCAGAAACAGTCTGAGGTCCCGGTCCCTGCTGCTAGGACATTATGCATTTTACATGAAATCACAACATAAGCATCCCTTGGAAGTGGAGCTGAAGCCTCCCTGTCCTCCCAGAGGACATCCCCAGACTTACTGCTAGAGCTGCCCTTGTTTTCACGTTCTCTTTCCAGCCCAGTGAATTCGGAATTCTTTCTCTGCACACTGCAAGGCTTTTCATCTGGCACTGCTGATGCATCCTGCCCTCCCTCCAAGCAGCTTGAATCCGTTGGCTAAGCAACTTGCCAAAAACACAAGAGGCGGGGAGTTAAGTCCTGTTAAGCGGAGGAAAGAACTGAAGACAGACCTTCCAAAGTTCTGCTGGCTGTTAATCTGCTGCATGAAAGAATTCCCATCGTGTCAATGAGTTTGCCCTGGAAAAGCAGTTGCTGCTACATTTTCTGGGTCACATAGGGACTGATAAGCACAGGTTGTAGATGGCCTTGCCATAGGTGTGACATGGGGCAACTTGGGCAGCAGAAGGGCTCCTTTGGAAACTCTGCATAGGCTTGGGCATGAGTCAGGTGCTGGGCGGCTCATTTCTTTCACAAGTGAGTGAAGAAATGGGGAAGTTATGCTTAAAATACAAAATACTCTGGAATGTAAACCGAGACATAGCAGTACTTTTCAAGAAAAATTTAAAATTATGGGCCAAATTCCAGTTTAAATCTCAATTTTGGGGTTGAGGTCCTTTGAGTCATATATCAGATGCCTTGCTCAGTGTCTCACAGGTAAAAATGAATCCAGGAGCAAACTGAATTATAGCCACTGAACCATAAAGTCTGAGATGTAACCACCTCTTGTTGTGTTTTTGTTTTTTTTTTCCCCTTACACTTTGTCTCGTGCTTAACATTATTGAAGATAATTAACCATTTATCGAAGCAGTGAGAGCAGAAAAGACTGCTCATTTTTGTTACAGTAAAAGAGGAAAGACGCTCCAAATCTTGTCTATGTAAGCAAGCTATTCTCATTACTCCTCTCCTCATCAGAAATAACCACTTTTGCTGGTGTTTTACACTGTGGGGTAAAAGAGATATACACGTTGTCTGTAGCGATAAACAGGTTTTCTGTTTCTGTCCTGTTTCTGCACTGTTGCATATGTGCTACTACTTTCCTATTTTGGCAGATGACACGCTACTTCAACAGTGAGAAGGTGCAGTTGGAAATAAGCATTAGACATATTAGGGAGTACTACATTAATTTACCTGTGATTAAACATAAGGTTGAATGCAAAATCATGGTAATAAAAGCACAAATTCATAATCTTGACACCTATAAGAAAGATGCTGCTTAGACATCGTTGCAACAAGGGGGTACAGGCGTCTAGATGACAGAACATCCAGGTGAACTGCATTTGCCAGACAAGGCAATTAATACGTGAGTATAAATACTTTAACAGTCACCTGAACAGGCTCTCTGTAATCAGCCAGCTTCTGAATTCCCTCTGCTTCATTCATTACTGTAGCTCAAATCACAGTGAAGTCTCTCGTTTATGGTTACAGCATAGCAGGACTTTTGGTATCACTGTTGAACCACCAGTGGGAGAAAAGCCTGCCCCATAAAAGGGAATGGCACCACCTCTTGTTTGGATTCAAATTTGTCAGTGTAGATAACGCCGAAAGACTGAACTACAGAATTTCAGACCTGAAAGCCCGAAAGTAGCTTCCATTTAATTTTTCTCCCCTTTGTCATGAGTGTATTAGACCTGTTATCTTTAGGACAGGTGAGCTGTGGTGGCAAAAACAGTTTTTCTAAACTTTGTCCTAGCCTCTATCAGGCTGAAAAGTTAAAATCTTGACATTTCCTCCCTCCCCCCTTCTCCCTCCCATTTCTTTTCTGTGAATTTGATTCAAGTGCTTCATTTTGCAGATTAAGGTTAACATGTTGACATTTTCTGAAGGAAACACATTTGATAATATCCCTACTCCGAGGCCACTTAGGTTCATTTGTGAATTTCTTTTTTGTGTGAGGCTTTCCACTGCCTTTGCTGCCTGTTGCTAGAAGTAGCCTCATAATGGCAAGCAGAGCAGTCAAAATGAAATACCACAAAGCACAGAGAGAGGAATTTGCTATATTCCAGCTAGAGCAGTGCTATCATGTAAAAAACTTGAGCTGTTGCCGTTTCCCCAGTTTCCTAAATATTCAAAAATGCCTTCTGGATAAAATGGGCAGTGGTATGCAAAAACAGAGAGAACCTGTGTCAGAAATTCTAGAAACCAACAAGATGGGAAACCACCAAGTCTGGCCAGGAACAAAGGCATAAGCAAAGTAAGGAATTATCTGCAGCTCTCAGAGATTTTAATGGCCTTTTCTTTTTGCAATTCAAAATGCTGAACCTCCTCACAAAATTTTTTAACAAAGTACAACTTTTTCCAAAAATTATGACAGAAAAAAAAAAAGAGAGAGGTGATGGCAGCAGTGTTCCCTCCTTGTCCAGCAACCTGGGAAAGTGTGTGCAGCAGGTTCAGACCTCCCCAGTTTTTGAGGGACTTTGAAAACTAAGACTAGTTAAACACTCAAGATGCTAGGACATTCTGTGAAGACAGTTCCTCCTCTTGATACGGTTCCTCTTTTGAGGCATGATTAAAAATTAATTGAGCTGAAAGGCAAGAAAATTATGATTCTATAGGTAAGTGATTAGGCAACTTGCTCTTTCTGCTCCAGTGAATACTTCATACAAAATTATGTAAATATTCATTAGAATGTCAGGAACTCATGTCTCCCCTGCCACATGAATACCCTAATCACTAGGATCATAGAGCTTTTTGCCCAATGAATATTTAGTTGCTCTGTAAAGTCTAGCAGTTTCAGCAGGAGGCTTAAGAGACTCTCTTCTTGAATACCTAAAACATAGGTTTTGAAATATTTGATGTTTGGGTTTTAACCCTGACTAGCAAAGGGTGCAATAAAAGCCAGATATCCCACAACCAGGGACACCACTAACATAATGAATTAAAGGAAGAACTACAGCCTCTGTCCACAACGGCTTTTGTGCCAATCCATGGTGGTGATTTGAGAAAAATCTCCTGCATTGTGCCCAGATAGGCAGAGGAAATATTTCTAGACCAGAACTTGGCATGGGATTCCCATTCTATGTTGAAGTACTCTAATCACTGTAGCATGAGTAGCTGTCAAAGCAACTGTATAAGAGGTTATAATACAAATAGACATCATGAACACTAATAAATAACCAGGACCAGATGGTATTACCTTTAGTGTTCTACAGAAACTCACAGATTAAATAAATGCATTACTAATAGTAGCATATAACCTCTCAAAACTTCATAGTGTCTGAAGACAAAAAGGTGGGGATTGAGATACTAGTGCTTAGAAAGTTTCCAGATGTGCTCAGGGACTAACAGTCAGACTAACTGAAGATCTCCACAGGGAAAATTAATAGCAACACTAAGTATAGAATAAGTAGATGCTTGGATATTATTTTTTTTTTTTTGGAGGGGTCATCATGGCTTCAGTAGAAGCCATTACTTGAAGAGGTCAGGAAACACATAGGTTAAAGTGGTAGGAACTATATAGCCTGTTTTAATTTCTACAAAATTTTAACAAAGGCTTCCATTTAGGCTTTAAGGACATTGAGTATCATGGGATAAGAGGGAAGACCTTAACATGCATTAATATTTGCTTAAAAGACAGGAAATCAAGGATAACAGTAAAAGGTCATTTCTTGCAATGCAGGATGGTCATGACAGCAGTTGTGCAGGGGTCTGTCTTGTAACACATTCTGTTTAACATATTAAGAAATGACCTAAAGAAGGGGAAGGTGATCTGTATGGTGATAATATGACATGAATGATGATGATCTAACATTATATGAGACACTTAGGAAAAGGACAGACTGTGAAGAATTTCAGAAGGACCTTAGAGGCCAGAGTATCTAGGCCATGAACATCAAATGAAATTCAACACAGATAAATATAAAATGATATAATGGGGAAAAACAGTCTTAGAGCGACACACATGGTGAGTTAACCTTGGCTTACAGCCAAACTCCCACTCTCTCACTCGTTTACTCCCCCTCCTCAGTGGATCAGAGGGACAAAAAAGGATGAGAAAGCTTGTGGGTTGAGATGAATACAGGGAGATTGTTTTCCAATTACCATCACGGGAAAAACAGTTTTGACTTGGGGGAAATTAATTTAATTTATTGCCAATGAAAATAAGTATTTAATTATGATTATTTAATTATGAACTAGGATAGCAAGAAACAAAAAGAAAAACATTAAAACAACACTTTTCCTTCCTCCTTTCCTAAGCACGACTTCGTTCGCTCACTGCAGACTGCTCTCTGATACTGAGCAGCCCAAGGGGGTGAGGAGCGGGAGGTTACAGTTAGTACAGTTTCTCTCTGTTGTGTCTTTCCTCTCACGGTTTTCTTTTGCTCTGATGTGAACTCTCCAAGGGCTGCAGTCTTTTAGAAAAATCTGTTCCAGCATGAGCCACATTGTGGCCACAGGCCACATTTTCTTCAAGAATAGCCAGCCACACTACCCATGATGCAGAAAGCAAAGGCAAGGACTGGGATAATGAAGAACTACCTGCCAGAGTTGAAGATCAAGTATGAGACCACCTGAGAAACCTGAAGGTGCACAAGTCCATGGGACCCGATGAGATACATCCACAGGTCCTGAGGGAACTGGCAAATGAAGTTGCTAAGTCACTATCCATCATATTTGAGAAGTTGTGGCAGTCTGGTGAGGTTCCTGTCGACTGGAAAAGCAGAAACATAACCCCTATTTTCAAAAAGGGAAAAAAGGAAGACCCAGGGAACTACAGGCCGGTCATTCTCACCTCTGGAAAAAGAGGAGATGATTGGTAGCGACTAACCTGGCTTCACCAAGGGCAAGTCATGCCTGACAAATTGGTGGCCTTCTATGAGGAGGTTACAGAGGTAGTGGACAAGGGAAGAGCAACTGATGTCATCTACCTGGACTTATGCAAAGCATTTGACACTGTCCCGCATGATATACTGGTCTTTAAATTGGAGAGACATGGATTCGACAGATGGACCACTCTGTGGATAAGGAACTAACTGGATAGCTGCACTCAAAGAGTTGCAGTCAACAGCTTGATGTCAAAGTGGAGACCAGCGACAAGTGGTATTCCTCAGGGGTCAGTACTGGAACTGGTGCTGTTCAACATCTTTGTTGGTGACATGGATAGTGGGATTGAGTGCACCCTCAGAAAGTTTGCCGACGACACCAAGCTATGTGGAGCAGTCAACACGCTGGAGGGGAGGGATGCCATCCAGAGAGACCTGGACATGCTGGAGAAGTGGGCCCGTGCCAACCTTATGAAGTTCAACAAGGTGAAGTACAAGGTCCTACACCTGCATCGGGGCAATCTCAAGCACAAATACAGGCTCGGTGGAGAATGGATCGAGAGCAGCCCTGAGGCTAAGGACCTGGGGGTGCTGATTGATGAGAAGCTCAACGTGAGCCAGCAATGTGGGCTCACAGCCCAGAAACCCAACCACATCCTGGGCTGCATCAAAAGAAGCATGGCCAGCAGGTCGAAGGAGATGATTCTGCCCCCACTCCACTCTTGTGAGACTCCACCTGGAGTACTGCATCCATCTCTGGAGCACCCGACATAGGAAAGACATGGACCTGTTGGAGTGGGTCCAGAGGAAGGCCACAAAGATGATCAGAGAGCTGGAACACCTCTCCTATGAGGGCAGGCTGAGAGAGTTGGGGCTGTTCAGCCTGGAGAAGAGAAGGTTCCGGGGAGATACTATTGTGGCCTTCCAGTACGTAAAGGGGGCCTACAGGAGAGCTGGGGAAGGACTTTTTACAAGGGCATGTAGTGATGGAATGAGGGAGAATGGCTTTAAACTGGAAGAGGGCAGGTTTAGATTAAACATTAGGAAGAAATTTTTCACTCTGAGGGTGGTAAGGCACTGGAACAGGTTGCCCAGAGAAGTTGTGGAAGCTCCATCCCTGGAGGTGTGTAAGGCCAGGCTGGATGGGGCTTTGAGCAACCTGGTCTAGTGGGAAGTGTCCCTGCCCATGGCAGGGGGGTTGGAACTGGATGATCTTCAAGGTCCCTTCCAACACTAACCATTCTATGGTTCTATGATTCTGTGGTCTGCTCCATCATGGGTTCCTCCATGGGCTGCAGTGGGTACCTGCTCCAGTGTGGTCTCTTTCATAGGCAGATTAGACAAAACGTTGGAAGAAAAATCTATTAGGGACCTGAATTTTGGACTTAGGTGGTTTTAGTGATACTTGGGTGCAGAATGGTGGACACATTTTTTTATACCCGGACACCACATAAAAAAGAAATTAATGAGTTTTTACTGTTTTGCTGTGGTGAAAAAGCAGCTGATTGGGAACAAAGTACCTGCACAGGTCTGATGAGCTGAATCCTAGTATTTCTCTGCATAAAAAGATGAGCAACTATAAATCCATTTTAACATCAAACTTTAAGAGAAAAACTGATTTTCATATGTTGTACAAGTTCTAAGCACTGGGGTCTTCAATATAAGTGCAAATTAGTTTGTCCAGTTTCTTTGTACTTGTTACCACCTTGTCTTATTCTATTCATTTTTGGACAACAATTCAGCTTACTATTTTCCAGAAGTTTTTGTAGTCCCTCTTGAAACTTGGCTTTCTTACCTCTTGTTTTGTATTTTCTTTATTTGGAATAGTAGTAAATGAAGTTGGAAGATTAGCGAGAAACAAGTGTCATATTGTGAAACAAATTTCATCACTTAGTAGCTGCAAAAGCATTCCCAGCATCTCTTCAAATCCCATGACTTTTTAGGACTTTATCAGAGGAGCAGATACCAGGAGATGATTAAGTAACCAAGATAAGTCAGAAGAACAATACTGCAACTGTAACATTTGTCCTGGAAAAAATCTTGATGTTTGTTCTGCCTAATTTGGCAAGTATTGTAGAATTGATTTCAGTTTGGTTCTTTTTAGATACATTCCAGTTCACAGAGTTTAAGTCATAACATCAAAAAGGTGCATAAGTCTCTTCTAACCCATGTGTCCTAGAGTTTGAAAAAGGAGACAATGAATTCTGAAAAAAAAAAAAAAAACCAACCCAACCCAAACTCTGAACTAAATCTGATTTGGTAGACTAATAATGAAATTCATATCCCTGATCAAGACTATGAATGTCTGCAATATTCAGGATCATTTGCACCCAAAGATTTTAGATCTATTAGTAATAAAATATGTGTTAAATACATCAGTCAATTAGTATCTCGATTTTAAGCCTCAGATTTGCAGAATATGTATCAAATACCCTCCAACAAGAATGCTAAGTATTGAACTAGAGAGCTGTTCAAATTGTCTCTCATTTTCTTTTTCTTTCCAGCCACCACAATAAGAGAGCATGTCATTTTACAATTAAACATTTTCCTAAAGCATGCTCTCTAGCTTACCTTTATTGGATACAAGGTAGTGTTAAGGCAAATCTCTCTATTTTTCTTAAAACTTCACTCAAAAGACAGAATTTGGAAGCAGAAACTTAGATACCTATCTACAGGAGAGGCTCTGAGGCTATGAAACCTGTGCAGCCCAACAGAACATGCTTAAATCCCGGGGAGGGGGGGAAGTGTTTCAAATACAGCTCCTTCCACATCATTTCCTACTGTCTGGCTTCGAGTCTCAGCAGAGTGTCTGATGTGATGTGAGTTTAGGGTACCATTCTGGGGAGATTCATTCCCCTCAGACACTGCAGAGAAACCCTTTGCTCCGGGTTCTAGATCTAATTTCAAGGGTCTAAACTTTAGCTGTTGCAGTGTTGGTGTTGTGCCATCTAAGTCCTTTGTCTTTGTGTCTCAGTTTCCATATGCAAACAGATCTTACTGCCATTCCTGTCCTCGCAGGTGCATTCCCACCTGTGCTACCTTCTGAGCCATTCAGACGCTACCCATACTTATTTGTACATTTTACATATTCATAATACAGTCACATACTTTCTGTCTGAAGGACTTCTCTAGTGAAAAGGAAATGGCAGGAAAGGAAGATACAAAAAGTATTCTCAATGAGATTCTGTTGTACAGCTTACCGAATTCCTTTTCAAATCACAGTGGTTTATTATGTTTTCTCTTGTTGGTGGCTTAGGAAGTGTTAATGAATGGATTTGTGGAAAGGAATTTGAGGTTTACAGTATTACTTTTGAGATAATGGTAAACTGCTGTTCTTCAGTTAGATAGCACGCTAATACGTAACCTGCTGACTGAAAGGAACAATGGTACTCATCTCATGTTCAAGAGCAAATATGTTAAATAAAATGCCGTTCTGATGCATTTTTCAAGGAAGGAAAATACTCAATTCTTTGATAGTATCTCAAATCAGCAATGCACATTGTGGCAAAGGACAAAATATTGTGGAGTCTGGAATCCTGCTGAGCACACTGAAGGTTAGTACTAAGACAAAGGTTTTAGATTTTAGAACAGCAAACTTCAGCTCACTCAGAGCTCAGATGGGAGTGATTCCACGGGAAGCTTCCATGGGGATAAAGGAGCTAGTGAGTGCTGGGAGTTTTCCAAGAATGCTCTTCTGGAAGCACAAAAACAGTTTATCTCCTTTAAAGGTAAGAGCAGTGGGTGGAGCAAGAGTTTCCCTTGGCTTAACTGTGAGCTTCAGAGGCTGCTCAACACCAAAAAAGAAGCACACCAGAGATGGAAAAGTGGATGAATACCCATTGAGAACTACAAGGGCATTGCCAGGGCATGCAGCAATGCAGTTAGAAAAGCAAAAGCTCAGCTCAAATTGGCCAGAGATATCAAAAACTACAAGAAAGGGTTCTTAAGGTATGTAAACAACAAGCAGAAACAGAAGGAAAATATTGGCTCACTGTTAAACAGGAAAGGTGAATTAGGCCCACAGGGTGCCAGAGCTGGGTGCAGTACTGCAGGTGGGGTCTCACAAAAGCAGAGTAAAGGTGCAGAATCATGTCCCTCAGCCTGCTGGGCACACTTCTTTTGATGCAGCCCAGGGTATGGCTGGCTTTCTGGGCTGTGAGCCCACATTGCCAGCTCACATTGAGCTTCTCATCCACCAACACCCCCAAGTCCTTCGCCTCAGGGCTGCTCTCAACCCATTCTCCACCGAGCCTGTGTTTGTGCTTGGGATTGCCCGACCCATGTGCAGGACCTTGCACATGGCCTTGTTGAGCTTCATGAGTTTCTCATGGGCCCACCTATTCAGCCTGTCAAGGTCCCGCTTGATGGCATCACTTCCCTCCAGAGTGTTGACTGCACCACACCGCCTGGTGTCATTGGCAAACCTGCTGAGGGTGCACTGAGGTAAAAATGTAGACCCATGAGTTAGGCAAGGCTTGCATCCTGACACTGTTGTTGTTTAAAGTCACCATCGATTGGGTGACAGATAATCTGTAAGGGAAACTGTCATACTCTCAGAATTTAATACCATCTTGCTGTGAATTCTCAGTTCTGCCGATAAAATCATCTTGCTGGTTGAATTTGTTAGACTGCTGAAGCTTATAGGCAATCTGGTCAGACAAGCAGCAATACTCAAGGGGGTAACTGATATGAATGAAATTCATTTCCTAATATCATCATAACTATTGAACTGTCTTTAATAATAGCCAGCCTTATCTTAACTTAATTTCTACATAGTAGTAAGCAGGTGTAAACTGTCAAACATCATGCTGAATAACCAGTAGCTATGACTCCTTGAAGACTGCTAATTTCTGATGCATTTTCTTTGATTGTTCTTTTATACATTTATAACAGAATCACCGTTATATCCTTATACTGAAATGCACTAGAATAGAAACCCCACGAAGGGTGATGAACAACACACTAAAGTTCCTTTTCACGACTTCTTCATCAATGCAGAAATCACTGAGAGTAGGAACTAACTCTTTCAGCACAGTTTCAATCTTGGTGGCTTTCTGAGTAGCTGAGGCAGTGCAAAGGTGAAAGACCAGAGTCACTCTAGGCAGCTGTCAAGGCCCAAAGACACTAAATAGCAAAATTACCAAAGAAAGATCACTTGGTCACTGAAAGTTTCAAGGGTACAATACTGGGCGGCAGTGGGCATATAGAGGGCATAAGGCCAGAGTGTTAGGCCTCGCTGGTGATCAGGTGGTTGTATTAAATGTAAAAGATGACAATATTCTGTGAAATGTTCTGGTGATGAGGATGCACATGTTGTCAGAGATTATTATAAACTACACTTTAAAGCAAGATCTTGACCTATTAGGGTATATTCTTTATAGAGTAATTTTATACATGATTAATACATACATTTTAATGCAGTGCTTCTCAGAACTCCTGTTTTGAGTCCTTTTATGTGACGTGACAGAAGACAATATAAAATAGTTAAAGCATTTTAAAATGCCTCAGTTTTGACATTTAACTGAAACTTTGACTTGTATCAATAAATATACATAAATCATACCGTTTAACTGCAAAATATAGCAAGTTGGATTGAAAAGTGAGAAAGATGAGATCAATTGTTTTGTCGTTCATGAAAAATGCTCCTATTTAAACAGCGATTATCAATTAAAATTAAAAAATAAAGTATACCTTATAAGGGATAAAAATACGAAGAAAATATCATGGCTTCAAGGAACTAGACGCAGGTGTCATTTTCTTGTACTGGATTGTAGACCAGCATATGAAATCTAAATTTTCCTCTAATAAATTCTGGCTGACTTTATGCTTCTGTGTTTTAAGGGATTACAGCTCTGGAAGGCTTCAGGATCCAGGGAAGTTTTTCTTCCCAGTCCTCCAGAGACAAAATTCAGTAGACTTTCTACACCAGGGGAGTCCTCGCATCCCTACCCAATAAAGCCAGGTTGCTGCAATTCCCTGACCTTTGGTCAGCCAGAAGAGAGACTGAGCATGTATTCCAAACAAACACACACACATAAACACACACAGAGACAGAGGACCTTCCAGTATCTGGTGAACTTCTGGTCTCAGCAGTCTTGACCCGATGCTCACCTTCACCCCTGCTTTTCTCTACCTTTGCTGCCTCCAAAATAATAAAGAACCCCAAACTTATAATGAAGCGAATATAACTGCAAATAGTCATGTGATAGTCCTCTTTGGTAAAAAAAGTTAAGATGAAAAAGCTGACCTTCACTACTGTGTTTAGATGACAGTTATTTCATGCAGAGACAGATTTTATCTAAGATTTTACAATACCTTCTGGAAGCTGCATTCTGGATAGAACCCACATCAGTGCCTTCCATATAAACCACCGCAGGGTTTCATGAATGCTATCTTGAGTCATTAATTTGTATATATTGGGTTTCTAAGCTAGAAGCGCAACAATGACATTTTGATGAAAAATTCGAGGGGTTTTTTGGACTGACCCAGTTAGCTATATTGTCAGTTTTATTGACTTGGTGAATACAACTTGCCCTTTTAAAAACAATATCTTGTGTGTTGATGACGTAGTAAGAAGTATACAGGAGCCCTAATGCGAGTGATTTCTGTGTCCATTTGTGTAATATATTCAGTTGTCACGGGTATAATGATATTCTTACTACTCACTACTGCTTTGAAAAATAAAATAATAAAGTAAAATATTATACTTTCAATTTGCCTTTGAGAAAAGAAACAAAAGACAATGTCTCAAAGGACTACTCAAAACTGAAAGGTCTTTGTGAAGAGAACGCAAAAACCTTTAAGTTGATTGCCTTTCCTTTTTATTTTTAATTGTCTTCTTTCTTATAAATTAAATAATTTATAAATAATAATTGAGAGTATTTTTTTTCTTTATCATGGTATCCCAAGAGTAATGTTGCAAGTCCTATAGATCAAAATATTATTAAGAAAAAAAAATAACAACAGGATTTGTACTACTTTTTCTTTTCCTCTGTCTGGGCGAAGAACAGTAGTAATACATGCTACATTGTTACTTAAAACACTTATTTTTCCCTTCCATTATCTATGGGTTCACATGGAATGTTCACAAGGGATAAATTATGGCTACAATACTAGGCAGTTATTATGAGTAAATGAGGGTCATTGTGAGTTATCTCCTGATCTGGGGAGCACATTAAAGTGTTTAGTACTTCTTATGCAAAACGAATACACTTTTGGCATTGCCAGGTGTACAGGTATGCTTGTCACAGCTGTTGCTTTGCACAGGCTTCCCCCCAACATTTTCAAAGGTCATTCTGCCAGTGACAAACTCATTGTGAATTCATATGGGCAGTGGACAAGAGCCAGTCCATCTAATCTTCAAATATTCCAACAGTGTTTACAGAGACTAAAAACTGAAAGTACCTATAGTTTCACCCATGAAATTTATAAAGAGGAACATCTCAAAATTTCTTGCCAATAAAGCTAGTGTGGACTGTGCATTGAATTAATTTTTACCTAACATTTAAGCCTCAAAGAAAGCCTGGTTCAAGATCCAGAAAGTGTGTATGGAATATTCATTACAAAACATTTTATGACATTTCCTGGTCCTTATCCAGAAGTACATGTGGATCATATAATATCAAGAAATGATAAGAAAAATACACTCTGAGATATTAGGTGTTTTTTTGACTGTTTTCTTGGAAATATTTATGAAACAAGTTAATGCAAATCATAGAATCATAGAATCATAGAATCATAGAACCATAGGGTTGGAAGGGACCTCTGGAGATCATCTAGTCCAACCCCCCTGCCAGAGCAGGGACACCTTAGAGCAGGTTGCACAGGAACGTGTCCAGGCGGGTTTTGAATGTCTCCAGAGATGGAGACTCCACCACCTCCCTGGGCAGCCTGTTCCAGTGCTCTACCACCCTCAAGGTAAAGAAGTTCCTCCTCATGTTTAGGTGGAACTTCCTACACTCAAGTTTGTGCCCGTTACCTCTTGTCCTGTCACTGGGCACCACCGAAAAGAGCCTGGCCCCATCCTCCTGGCACCCACCCTTTAAGTATTTATAAGCATGGATGAGGTCCCCCCTCAACCGTCTTTTTTCCAGACTAAAGAGACCCAATTCCCTCAGTCTTTCTTCATAAGAGAGGTGTTCCAGTCCCCTAATCATCTTGGTAGCCCTATGCTGCACCCTCTCCAGCAGTTCCCTGTCCTTGAGCTGGGGAGCCCAGGACTGGACACAGTACTCCAGGTGCGGCCTTACCAAGGCAGAGTAGAGGGGGAGGATGACCTCCCTTGACCTGCTGGCCACACTCTTCTTGATGCAACCCAGGATGCCATTGGCCTTCTTGGCCACAAGGGCACATTGCTGGCTCATGGTCATCCTGTTGTCCACCAGGACAATGCACACATTGATATGTTCAAAGTACAAACCAACAGCCATAATTTGATTCTGTGTCTTGTACCTCTGATTTACACTGAGGTTCCATTCCATGCCCTGTTTTTCCTGTCCAATATTATCTGGACTGTTCTTTGGTATCAGGACTGATACCTACATCATGGCAGGCGTATGGTCCAGAAAGCGATTGAATCCTATGTTTAAGTCCTCTTTCTCTTTACTCCTTCTTAAATAAGTCCAGTGGAAATAAATGCAACGACTTCCTCCTCATTCTCTTTTTACAGAACCTGAAATTAGTTTTGTTGCCTTCACCACACATTTTTAAGTGTTATAGTATCATTTTTCATACCATGCTAACCAGAAATAGAATAATAGGCAAAGCCTAATTCCTTCAGAAAAATCATTATCCTCTAATATATGTCCCAGAATACTTCCAGATCTTGACTGTGTTATCTCATCTTGATGGTTCAAGCATTTTTAAAGATATATCTATCGCCAGTCTAGTTTCCCTGAAGAATTTTTCTCCTCGATAATCTATATTTTTCTACTATTTTAATTCACTTCATAAAAATCACTCTGTGGTCAATATTGAAGGCTAGAAGGGCGTAAAGTCAACTTTATATTACATAAACAGAGACTTTCAAATTACAGTGACTGTTGGAGCTCCTTTTGTCTGGTGCAATCATCTCTGAAGTCACCAATGTTATTTTGATGTAAAAGTTTTTTATAGAATACAAGTCAGCTGCAGTAATTACTCTCATGGGATCTTGATATAGAGAACTGGCTATTTATTTTGGGAGAGCTGTTTAACTGTTTTCGCAGGATGGCAGACTACTATCTATTCTTTTTGTCTGCTTTGTCTATCTGCCTTTCCAGGCTGTTATATTCACATTACTAACCTAAGTGAACCCCACTAATTGACTAAGTGAAATGTAAATATTGTATTTATATTTCCAGTCTCCTTCAGTAAACATGTATGATCTTTATTTTGTTTCTATTTTATTGGTGTAATAAGCTAGGCAGAAGAATGTCTTTAACTCTGAGGAAGTAAAATCTGTGTGTACTGTGATATCTTCCAAATCAAGCTATCTTCCAGAAACTCATTTCCATTTTAGAGAAATAATAACAAAACTGCATCACCTGAGCGCAAAACTCTTCTCTTTATGTAATACTTAATCAGACTTTGAAGTGTAACAAAATAAGCAGTGTAACAAAATAATCTCAAATGTACATTAGCTTGAGCCTTTCTTCCTCTGAGGAAATTTCTTCCAGCCAAAATTTTGGCCTGTTCCTGTGCTCCCAAGTGGGAACAAGTTTCACTACAGCTGCATCTACACCAGCAAATTAAATGTATCCAGAGGTATCTTCAAGCAATGAGGCCAGCTGGTACAGGACATTTCTTATCTTTTCTAACAAAGTGTTTCAGCCTCCAGAGCGGGATGTCTGCGTGCAGCCTGCCTGCTGGAATAGCTCCAGGGCTGCTCCAGCTGCCAAACCACGTCCAGAAGTTGTTCAGGGAATGGTCTTGTTGGAATGGGCCAAAATCATGGCAGGAAACCTTCTAATGCTTTACTAGCGTGAATGATCATGCTCCAGTGCCAGGGAATCTTCCCAAGCATGCTCAGCTTTGCTAGGGTAGATGCAGACCATGCAGTTTTTCCCTGAGGGGCACAACTCTGCTAACATCTGGGCCAAAGCAGCTCTCATTTAATTTTCTTTCTGTTAGTACTTTTCCTTCAGTGGCCAAGATCATCACTAAAGAGATATAAGAACCACTTATCCCAAAGTTGAGTGTCAATATATGTAAGGAGAAGTAGTATTTCCATCTAGCTGTCTGATACTGTTGCCGAGGTGAGAGGGAGAACAGCCAGCCACCATGCAAACATATTTCTATAGAAACTTCTCTGGAAGACCTCAAGAATTCCTGATTTTTTTATAAAGGCAATGTCTCTTCTGATAGCCTTTGACCAACATGGCTACAAAAAGCTTCTCTTCTAAATAGAATACTTTTAGTCATTCCCCCAAACATGTGAACGTGTAAATAGTAGTAGAGATGCCTGGGTTTTTCCTAGTACTGAAGTTTGTCTATGTTGATTTAAGCAGACCTTATTCACCTCAGTTATTCTTCAGAAGAATCAAAGAAAAAAATCTTGTGCATGTCTGCCATGCTATGTAAGGGACAGCTACACTTCATCTCTATGTGCAAGTCCATTTTTCCACAGCTGAAATGTTTTGATTTCCTCCTGCCAAATTCATTTGTATGCCTTAAGTCTTGTCAGACTGGCTCATTCCCTTCACTAGCATTACCTTCTGCCTTTTCCTTATTATTATTTTCAGCTAAATAAAGGCTCTTCTTCATTCTACAGTGTTTTCTACAGCATTATCAGTGTGGCTTTTAATATATTCCTATTATGCAAGGAGGAAAGAACAACTTTTGCATTTGGACCAGACAGTGATGAAGTTTATGTTCATTTTCAGTTCCAGTGGGAAATAACTTTATTCTTCTTGTCAGCCCACTGGGACATCTATGTGCTCTGAATATGTAAGTTTTCCTCTCTGTGAGCCAGCAAGTACTCATAGCAAAAGTGTGCTCAGATGAACTTTTCTGCTGTGTCGACTTGGGAGTCTGTGACACGACAAAGGACGCAAATTCCTTATGGTGCCATAGCGGAGCCTGCACTTTATTGATGGGGGAACTTTGCACACTTGTATCAGAGACAGTAGCAGATTGCCTGCTCTTACTGACGTATTCATATTAGTCACATTAATCCTAATTGTTCTTCCTCTACTTTTGTCAGACCCAAGGGATATGGTCTATCTTGAATGCATCTTCAGAGCTTCTGTTCACTTAATGAATACAAGTTCTTGCTCAGTAGGCAAAAGGTACTTTAATTTTGTTCTCTCTTGTGTTCTAAATGAAAGACCTTCAAGTTCTTGTAATTTCATAATTATTTTTAACCTTCTGGACTCCTGAAGGTAACCTCCGTCTATTGGAGAAGGACTAAGAGCTGTAGCAATGAAAACAATTATGTGTAAGAACCAAAAATCTGGAAATTTTATAAATTTTTATCTTTTAAGGTTGGATTCATTTCATCTAGCTTTTCATGTATGTACAATAGATGGCAGGCATTGCTTTCATAAGCTGTGTGTCTCTCTCTCCATGGGTAATAGAAGGGTCAGAGGTGACTGCTTTAACTGGCTGCTAAACTTTTAATTGAAAAAAAAAAATTATATAAGCCCCACTTATTTAATTTTGGTTCTTTCCATTTTAAAATCTGTGACTGTAAGGATCAAGTCCGGACTATACCTATCAGACATTTTTTCCCCAGCCCATTTGTAGGACAAAGTAAGCAAACAAGAAAGTGAGGTATGAAATAGTGGAATATATGTTGGAAGATGTTTACCCAAGACTGTGTAGCAGATCAGTAGGAGAATATAAACCCTCAGTTTCCTGTTTGCTTATTCAGACTTCTGTCTTCTTAGTGATTCTAATGAATAAGGGTGTGATCCATCCCAGATAATTTTAGATATCACAGCTAATTGTCTCGGTGTTGTCTGCTGTCAAGAAAAAGAGATTCAGAGACCAATTTATTCCATCCATTTCAGACAGCTATCTCAGGATGGGGTAAATCACTGTTTGGAATTACCTATTCCCTATTATTGATGATGGAAGAAGCTTCGATGACTGACATCAGCTGACAGCTATCTTTTAGATGTCTACAAGTTCTGGCAGCAGAATATGCCCCAAAAGCTCAAATTATATACACCATCACCTGTGACAGCAGTCAACAAGAAGTGTCCATTTACCAACGGATGAAAAATCTTTTTCACAAAAACTTTCAAGATTTCTGTTTGCTTTTGAGCCGACCTCAAGCAAAACACCAAGCAAACAAATGGTTATTCTCTGGTGGAAAATAGGAGCACTTCTGTTCAGAAGGGAATATGTGTGTGTGAGGTGGAGAATAAGTGGATGAGAACTCCATGTTGTGTAGGAAATTCAATTTATCATCTGTGCTCAGCCTGGGTCAGAGCACCATGTACCATCCCCGGCTACTCTGTATCAGAGGAGAAACAGTTCATCTTTATGGAAATTTTTTGGCTTAGTTGAAAACTAGTTCTAGGAAACTGCCTTCGCAGAAGAGAGGTCAAAGATAGGCGTTAAAAAGGGAGGACCTTTTTCATATTTGCAAGTAGGATTTGCGAAGCATAGCGGTGGCAAGGTAATGATTATAGTACTGCTTCTGCTAGATGCATTCTGTGAAGCAAAATACACAACAAATTGGAGAGCTTTACTGCAAACCACAAAACTCTTGCTAGCATTAGATTTCCATTTCAGAAGAATTACTAAAAAGCCAACATTCGGAAGTAGAATATCTAACCAATTGCTCTCCTCCCCGTATTCACTCACTTTAATTTTGAAAAAATGTCTTCCATATCATTTCCAATAACATAAATTTATTTCAACAACAGAAATCCAATAGATTTAACTATAGCACTGGAGGGTTTTTATGGGGGTGGGGGCGTTCGGCATTGCATATTATGATTGCTTAAGCACCGATAGTTTATCTCTGTTAAGTGAAATGCTATGAAATTATGCCATCTAATCATGTTAATCATGGCAGTGGCAAGGGACCAACCAAAATGGGGCTCTCTAGTTTTAGGAAGAGTACAAGTCTAGAATAGCAAGCAGTCCCTGCTTTAAATCACAACTGGCCCTACAATTGCCTTTACAATCATGATGATTGCACAGAGGGGAAAAAATAAATTGTTCTGTCAGAACTGGCATATGCAATGACTTTATTTGCCCAAGCTAATTGTTCATACAAATCGGGTATGCAGCTTATCATCTCTCACTCAAATGTGATCCGTACACTTGAAGTTATATTAAAATGGCTATAAAGTTACTTTCCTAACAGTTTTACTTATTTTCAATAATAAGATAAGGAACTGGCAGTGAAAGTGATTTTCATACACACCTTAAAAAGAAAAGGTGGCAGAGGAGACAGAGGGTTACAGGACAACTAAAGAATAACAACTATATCATGGAATATCTTTGATATGAAATTTACAGCAATGCTTTTTCATCAGTTTATCCTTTTTCTTCTAGTTCTCTTCAAGTAGTCCAGTTATTAATTTAATCCCTGTATCAAGTCACTCTATTCTTCAACCAAGCCTTCAGTTGCTTTATCTGTCTGGACCTGAAATAATAAACCACATTAATTGGCTGCATTCCCACAAACTGTGTTTTATTCTAGCGAGTCAAGATATTCCCCTTACTTCATATTATGTGTTTGGGAGATAGGTTCCTGATGTAGTTTTTGCATACATCCTCTGACACCAAACCAGCTTTTAATTTAGTACCATCAAATGAAGATACTACACTGTGGTACACACCATATCACTCTCTCCAGCCCTTGGAAGAAGCACTGGGTTTTCACATACCTTCTTCAGAAAAGAAAAAAACCCAAACTTCCATACCTGATTTTACATTCTTTAAGCTACCTTCTTGGAAATATAACATTGTCAACTCTGTAATCTTTCATGATCCTTATATGCTAGTATTCTGTATGTGGGTATACATATACACATATGTACACACATACACATAAATACACATAAACATATACTGCAACAGGAAAAGGTTATCTTTATGTACACCTGAAGTAAAACTCCATTTAGTATACTGACGTTTTGTTGAAATGATAGACATGAAGGATTTTATTTATCCTTCAGTCCTCAAAAACCATCTCACTTAGAGGAGTCACCATTTTGTAGCTCTGGCACTTCTCTTAGAATCCAAGTCTTTCTGAAAGAAATCTAAATAAATAAATAAAACTTTTGTCTCCAAGGAGACTGCGATTGTACATTGGGAATCCACATAAGCAATCTCAAGACACTGACATTGTGGAATGAATACAGTAGATGCTTTGTGGGAGGAGAGGGAAAAGCAATAAAATGTTCCAGTAAGAATCCACTTGTCTCAAAGAATGATTTAATTATTTTAAACCCTATTATGCTTATAACAAAAAAACTGTGTTGCACCATTTTTATTGAATGAATGTTCATTGATTGAATAAACTCACATCATTGCCAGCAGTCTGGTATCTGTTTTTCATGAATTGCACCAAGTCCCTGGCCTGGTTTGAGGCAAAACAGAACCAATTTTCTTTTCAGTAATTTTACTTTTCAGTTAAGCCTCTTATAAGTCTCTGAAATTAATGGCATATTCTTCAGATAGTGTCTGCTACCAGAGTGATAAGGCCTGATGCTTACTTACACTTAATACCAAGGAATGGTATGCAGAGGGGCTCCTGCTTATACTTCTTGCTATAACAGCCAAGGGCAGCTCACTTGGTTATCTGCCCCACTGGCGGGTCGGAAGCGGAAAAGCGTAGAGGGGTCCCACCTGAGGGGAGGAGCGGACAGGACAGGTGACCCAAAACTGACCAACAGGATATTCCACCCCATCTGCCTCATGCTCAGTATAAAAGCTGAGGGACCAAAGGGTCAGGGCTCTTTCTGCAATGGCCAATGTCTGAGGAGGACTCTGTCTGTTCGTCTGCCTTTGAGCCCCATCCATGTGTGCCTGAATCCATATCCTGAGTTCAGTTCTGTCCGTCACTGAGTCCAGACTGGGACTTTCCCAGTGCCTGCCGGTGATGTGATCATCATCCTGGGAGCTTGATATGTTTTTTTATACATTGTATATATGTCATTATTTTCTTATTAATATTATTATATTTTGTTATTAATATTTCATTAAAGTAGTTTAGTTTCTTTTCAACACGTATATTCTCCCTCCATCTCTCTCTTATCATGTCTCTCTCATTCTCTGAAAGGAGAGAGGTTAAAGAGAGCACCTGTCATTCATTCAGTGGCCAGTCCGGCCCAACCACACAGTCGCTTTGTTGAGAATTTTGGAAAGTCTTACTTCATTCAAGGTGCTTTATTTTGTCCCAGTGAGTTTAGAGGGATTCTGCAGCTGGGTAAGGGTTTGTAATACAGGTGTCTAATACACTCCAGTTGCCATGTGGGGTTAATCAGGGCCTGATTTATGCAAAAAGTATGAGACCATGGACAGCCACTGTATAACAAACTGAGCAAAAACTGGCCCAGAAAGAGAGGAGTACCATTGGCATTATTTGAAGGAAGGACATTTGGAATGTCTAGACCTAAATTTTCCTCACAATGGACATGCAGGGGGAAAAAGGCATGGAAGAGGAATGATCTTACACCAATGTATGTGCAAGAGAACTGTGTTCTGCATTCATCATCTGAGCAGACTGCCAAGACACAAACAGGAATTCTTCAGTGGGAAATCTGTCCCTTGCAAACAGCAACATTTCTGGTGGCTTTGTTTTTCTTGTATTCAATATTAGGTATTAACTTTGTTTTGCTGGGGATTTTTTTGAACAGATAAATGTGATCAAACTTCTGGATATCCTGTATTTTAAATTCTATTCTAAAAATCCTTATCTGGCTCAAATGGTGAAGTATGTTAAATATAAAACCTGAATATTCAAAGCCTTTACAACATAAGTCAGATTCCCATTATAGTTTTTTGCTTGTGTAGGATACTTGTGGTTGGACTAAACACATAGGCTAGGTTAATTTCTTCATTCCCTTCTGTTTCATACGAAGCTAAAAATAACTGATGGCTACTCAGGGGAAATAACTTCCAGCAGAAAGAGATAAAATTTTAAAAATCAAAAAAGTAAAAATATTGATATAAATATATTTTGCCCAGATAATATTTTCCTTAATTTTAAATAACATCTGTAAAATTAAAATAACTTAGGGATTCACAGACTCGTTTCTTAGTTAGCTGTATGCAAATATCTTGCTTTTTAGGCTCCTGTGAGACTGTGATCATATGGTTATAGACGATCCATGTAAGGAGGTTACTATCCTTAGCAACTAACCAGTTACTCAGCATAATACATCTCACCTCTTCACATCCTTCAGATCTGCTAGTAGCATGACTTTATGAGTCCGCAATTTAGTCCAAGCCATTTTTACAACCGCTCTAAGGACTGGGATGATGTCTTGTATTAGCCCAGAGATACTTGAGGTTAGAAAGATCACTTCAGTGCTATCTGTGGTCCAGATATATGAAATGGCATGTCTGGAGATAGTCACAAACAACCTATCACACCGATAGGGGCACTTGGTTTGCAGAATCAAAGCAGCCTTTGCTGTTCACCCATTTTGGACAAATCCTGTTCTCAAGCAGTGCTTTTCATATCCAACTGTTCATCACACACAGACTTTCATTCTTTTTCTAGGAGTCTGGGTCTTTCCCAAGTTTTATTCATCCTTTTGAAGATATGCCTGGTGTGATCCAGATTTTGACTACCATAAGCACAAAGTCACCGCACCAAAAGAAATAGGACATTCTCTCTCTGAAGATTTGAGTTCAAAATATTAATAAAACTGTGAGTCAGATGAGGCTAGTGTTTATGGATGACTTCTGAATATTTAAAAATTAATCTAATTTCAAAAAGGAAAAAAAAGATAAAAACATTTTGAGAATCAGCTGTCCCCAATCAATGCAGTAAACATTATACTATAGAATATTTCATTAGTTGGTCTTATTCACTACTTGATGTATTTTCCACTCTCTTTCCTACCATAATCAGAAATCTTTCTGTCCCTCTCTACCCTTCTGCCTATCCATCTAAAAATATGAACAGCTTAATACTTTTTTTTTTAATTCCCCAAAGCTTTAAAATGATGCTATATATTCTTCAACAGCCATCTCCGCAGAGGAATATGGCAGCTGTTCAACAGCTCAGAGTACCACACTGCATAACATTTAAGGGGACAAGGAGCTATACTTGAAATTACCCTGTAGATTTGCATTCAGTGAACAAAGCTTTTCAAACTGGAAGCTAGCCAGGACAATGAAGCTAATCATCTTCCTTTTGCAAAACATACCATGTGTCCTTTGATAACCATAAGTGATTAGAAATATAATTTTGCCTGTCATGCAGAAAGCATCACTCCATACTGCCAGGGTCAGTAGTGATACAGAAGGTAGACTGCTGTGTAATGAACTGCGAACAGGCTCAGAGGTTTCCTCCTTCTTCTATGAAACTACAAAGCTAGCCCAGATGGGCTTTTGCTTGAGATCTGATCTGATCACAGGCCCCCACGAAGTATGGCTCTGAGGCACAGAAATGCTGTGAGATTAGAAGGTAAGAAGGAATACCTGTTAATCTCCTTTTTTATGTCAGTGTTATGGCTGAGGCTGATTAGAAGCTGGCAGAGGCTTTAGCCGTTTACAGGCAAGCTAAGCCCAAACCTACAAATTCAGAAGAATTCATACATAAATAATAGCTAAATTTTGATAGTGTCTGATGCTATATACAAAAGATTTTTTCCTTCTCTCAAGTACATAAACTAGCAAATAAATAATTCTGAACATGATTTGATATGGCTTGCTTTGTCACTACACCGTGTCAACTAGCTATTTCATCACAAATCTCAAGATATCTGAGGTGTTTACTAAAACGTCCTGAGCAATTAGGCAGGAATCTCTAGCTAAATCTTGCTCTAAGATGCGGGTTTCTTCCCCTCTTGCCCATCTCATTCTTTTACATCTGATTTCCATAAGCTCCTTTCTATAGTGTATTTTTCCAGAATATAAACTAAACTTGAGTGTTGGGAAGAATATTAGTGCTGCCTTGAGTCAATTCTATCACAAGTCTTATGCCAGTCCAAAGACCATATTTGCTGTGTTGCACAGAACATTTACATGCTGTACGTGCAATGTGTCCGGTCTCACTGTTCATATAGCGCAGAGTCTCGTTTTCTTCTCTCCAGGCATGGGTTAGGCTGCATCCTGAGTACTGTGTTCAGTTTTGGGCCCCTCACTACAAGGAAGACATTGAGGTTCAGGGGCATGTCCAGAGAAGGACAACAAAGCTGGTGAGTGGTTTAGAGAACAAGTCTTACAAGGAGTGGCTGAGGAACTGGGGTTGTTTAGCCTGGAGAAAAGGAGGCTGAGGGGAGACCTTATCGCTCTCTACAACTACCTGAAAGGAGGTTGCAGCAAGGTGGAGATCAGTCTCTTCTCCCAAGTAACAAGTGATAGAATGAGAGGAAACGGCCTTAAGTTGCGCCAAGGAAGGTTTAGATCGGATGTTAGGAGAAATGTCTTCACAGAAAGGGTTGTCAGGCATTGGAACATGCTGTCCAGGGAAGTGGTTGATTGACCATCCCTGGAGGTATTTAAAAAAGGTGTAGATGTGGCACTTAGAGACATAGTTTAGTGTTGGACCTGCCAGCCTTAGGCTTACGGTTGGACTCGATGATCATTAAAGGTCTTTTCCAACCTAAATGATCCTGTGATTCTATGAAATATTGGGAAAATATCCGAATACTATTAAGCCTTTTTTAAAAAGAACAAAGTTTTTTTCTGAGGGCTATGAATCAGTTCTTTCTATTTCCAAAATGTTGCTTCCCAGCTATTCTGAAATTGCTGAGGTTGGAGACTATTTTTCTGCAGGGTATCACCACTGGTGAAAGCAGTAGAAATAGCCTGCTACTTTCCTTTTTCTCATATCCTTTGAGATACAGACCATCCTACTCCAGCCTAACCCTTCCCCTCACTCAGACCTCTCCAGGGTCCCACAATCTCTCCCTAACTGCACCAGCACTTGCACTTTGTTTGCAGAGAGTAGGACTACCACTAAGTGAGATGAAGGAAGAAAAGAAACGTGACTTTTTTTGCTTTACACTTCTTGTGGGAAGACAAGACGAACGAGAAAGTGAAAAGCAAAAATCAAAGCAAAGCAGGGCTAGTTTGGACCACAGAAAGTGACAGAAGACTAGGTATCAGACTCATTTCATCCACATCATGTTCAACAATAACCAATTTTGGCAACATATACCAAATAATTTTTATTTAATTTGGTGTTATATGCCTTCTGAATCATGATACCCACATAATATCTTTATGTTATTCACCAGACATACCACATACAAAGTAAACTTGATCCTCCTCAATTGTTATATATGCACATGCAGTGCTTATGGTTGATTCAACTCCTATGATAACCCTAGAAGAAATCTTCGTTAATGGTTTTATTTATAGAAGGTTTTTCATTTTGCTGGTATAAGAGAAAGGATACCAGCAACAGGAGTGATCATTCTTTGACTCTTAACTTTGGTATCTAGATCACAGCCGATCTACCGAAAGCAGCTGACAGAGGAACATTGCACTGATCTGACTAAGATTCCCAGAAGCCCTGAAAATTGTTCTGTGGCATAAAAAATATGTAGAATATGCCCCAACAATCTTTCCCCTGAAATTGAAACCAATTGCCCAGAAACCTACTAGCACCTCAAAATTAGACTGTACTACAGACAGGACCAACACTTTTACTACCTATTCCACTCCAAAATTCTCCGTTGACATCAGGAAGAAACTCTACGGACAACCATGTGAGACTATTAGGCTCCTCGAGATTAATGATATAAAGCCAATGAAGTGGGTTAGGTTATGTTCAATATTTATAAAGTAGATGATTTAACAGTACTTCATTCTTCTCCATGTTAGTTTTTGCAAGTTCTCACCACGGCAACAGGATTTTGTATTTCACTGAGTCAGGATGGGTGGGATTTGCTTTCATTGCTTCTGTTTAGAAGAACCATCTTAGGCAAGATTCTTGCTTTGCTTTATAATGCAGGAAACAGGCTTAGAAATATCACAAAGGTTTCACTGTTTATTGACTCCTTATTCTAGTAATTGTAAAATGCCCTCATGAGTACATCCGTATAGATAAACACAAATTTCAGACTCTCTCTTGAGGTCCAAACATTTCATTTACTGATTAGTTACTAGCAGTCGATGAGCAGCAAGACTTTTACCAGGTGAGCAGTGAGTTTATTTAAACTCTGTCAGAATCTTACAGATACTTTGTGTGTAATGAAACAAGTGAAAGAAAAAAGCTAATCTTACTGTATGAATTAATAGGTTAAGAATCACAACATATGATACACACATACCCCCCCTCACACACACATATACTGTGCTACAGCACAAAGGCCTTGGTTGTATTCTTATTGCCATCTCTTTTTGTACACCTTTCTTCCAATTCCTGTTCGCTTTAATAAAACCAGGCGCTCAAACTCATCACATTTTTCTCCCAACCAGCCTCTTTCCATTTCCACTGATAATTCTTAATTCAATTCTGTTGTTCAAACTGAGAACCTAGAAAATGTCTCCAACCCTTCACTCACCCAGCTCTCACACCGATTTCCTCTCAAATATTCTTTCCCTCCCAACAGCATGTAGATCTAAGCCATATTCTTGACTTTGATAACTAAAAGTGGTCTCCTCCTCCAATTGATTTCCAAAGGGTTATTACACTCCCATTCCATTTTCAGTGACTCACAGGACACCCTTTCTCTTTTGATCCAAAACTCAACCACTAAAACTCACATTATTGATCGTGTCCATTTTCAATTTTCTACACTTTTATTTTGTTATGGCTCTGTAGCCCTTTTCATTCAACCTATTTGCCCTGTTTTCATCAAATGCATTCTAAGAACTACAGGTGGATTTTTTTATAACTTTTTTTTTCTAGTGAATTTTTGGAATGCATTTTTGTTAGCCTTCACAGACAGTTTTTGCTTTATGTGATGTCTCAGCTATCACTAAACATCTGCAATAAAAAACTCAGTGCCTTGTAGAATATCAATCATTTTTAGACATGATAAAAAAAATGGAAAAGATTACACTGAAATTTTCTCCCTTGGTTTTCTGTTTCTTATTTTCAGTAGTAGTTTCATCAGAATTCTGAACTGAGATGTATTTCAAAAACCGACTGTTTGGCTCCCAATACAAGACTCCCAGTATTTCTCTGATTCCACAGGAGAATTTAACAAAATTAATGTGATTGACCAGAATTTGAAAAGTCAAAATCAAGAATAATTCTTAAATGTATGAAATCAAGAAAAGTTAGTTTGCAAGAAAGGTGTGCTGAAAATTTTGTGTTCACCATACTATTTAGAGTACCTTCATTTTTACTAGCTCTTCTGGAATTATTTTGGGAGACAGCTAGTTATTTTCAGAAGGTCAGAAATCTACTTACAATTACTACCAGTAATGCAACACCTACATAAAGCAAATTGTGACAGAATCTTACAAGATAGAGGTACTTAAAGTACACTAAAACCAATATTTTTTTTTTAATCAAGAGAAAGGGAGAAACTGGCTCAAGAAAGTTGCCTTTAGTCACTAAAGCTGAAGCTTACACACTTAAAAAATCTTTTTTTTCCCGATGCTAAAGGAATGTCTAAGTTTATCCATTCAACCTTACAATGCCCACCTCTGTCTTATTAATGTTTCCAAAGAGGTCTGTGCTAAATGCTTTCTGCTAAATGCCGTGTGATTCGCACCCTGTTGGACTGTGAGCTTGTAGGTAAAGTTCAATTGACTTTGTGAGCTCAAACACTGGTGCAGGTGAGAAGTCATCATCAGTGACACACACACAATCTTTTATTGAATCAAAGGGGAGCTATGCCGTAGGCCCTCAAGCACTTCATTTGGATTCTCAGAGGCTTTAGGATGGAACAAAGCTGCAGAACAAAAAACTTGCCTAAATTAGAAGAGGAAATGATGGTTTCTGCAGGGGTGCTTTGAATATTCCCTTTCAAGGAAGAACTTTTAAAAGCCTTAAACCTCCAGGGTATCTCTGGAAGGAGTGACCCATGACAGAGGCACCTGGCACAGACAGCATGTGAGGAACAGTTCTCCAACTGTGAATGTAGTGACAGTAACTCTTGGAAGTTGTGCTGTTGTTCTTTCTCTTCTTACAGTTTTATAATCATGATCTTTCCTTCTTTCTTTTTCTTCTTGTTTTGGTTTTGTTTGGTTTTTGGGGTTTTCTTTTTTGTTTTTTTTTTTTTTCCCCAGCACAAACGTCTTGCTGTCTGTTTTAAGCATATCTCCCATAGCTTTGGATGCCAGATTCTCCTGGAGCAGAACTCCCACTTGACCGCTTGCTGCTTCTTTCTGGCATGGAGCAGGTAGTAGATCACTTACTTCTGGGTATTTCCAAGTCCTCTTTAAGAAGTGCCCTTCATTTCAGTCTTTTTTAGTTTTGGTTCTTTTAGTGATCTGGTGGAAACATTTGGTTAGTTATCACCCATTCTGCCAGATTGTTCAGTAAAAAATAAAGAAGAGAAAGAGAGAAGGTGTGAAAAACTTTTTTTCAGTATCTTCAAAATAAAACACTTCTATTTTCTAACTGAAATAACTTTTTAGTAATTACTGTAAATATTTAAAAGAAATAAATGATATATAAATACTATGTTAACTATAAATACTATGTTAACATTTTACTTTGGACAAATAAGTTCTATATCCTAACAGTAACAACTGATTTATTTTTAGCTAACACATTTTTAAAGATGTTAACATCTGACACATTCAAGAATCAAACGGTTCTGTTTATTATAAATGGAAAGTATTGAGGTTTTTTCTAATTTGTGATTATTATTTCTTCCTAAGAAATTATTAATTCAGAAAAATGCTGTAGATATTGTATTGTGTAAAATGGCCCCACATTTAGAAAGGAAGATTTAATTTGTAACACATGGCAGACAGATGATTCATGGGTCAAGCATGAGTCAATTTTGAGTGGTTTTTTTTTAATGTGTGTTCAGTGGGAAAGATATTTTCAAATACGTGCATTGTTTTCAGTCAGGCAGTTTGGGAGCCAGCTGACTTACCTTTAAATTTAACGGAGTGAGGACAAATTCAGCCTATTTATCTGGCTGACATTTACATCATAGACATATCCTGCTGCAGGAGCCATCGTAGGCCACCTATATAGTTAACTAACAGAAATAGGTCATTTAGGACACTATTCATCTCATGAAGTATTGACTCAGTCTTTCAGATAAAATTAGTGACAACCTCAAAAGTATTTGTCAAGGACTTTTCATGAAATGGAACCTGCTTCGAGTTTCAGTTGAAATTCTTCAATATTCCATGGATCAAACTGCTTTAGATGTAACAGTCCATTAAATCTCACAAAGTGAGAAATAGGTAGCAAAACAGTGCCCCCCCCCCAACTCTATTTACGGGGAAAAGGGTGAGAAGAAAGCCATTAGGTGCTTGGCCTACAGCTGGATGTATTTTTCTAGTTAGGAACAAAGGAAAGCTATATGTAGACAGATAGCAGTCCTTTAATTTCCTTTTTATTTTACTCTGTTATTACCGTTTCTGACTCCTTGTTACCTCAGGACCAGTTCTTTGCCCTGTAGCCAGTCACAAATGCTTACGAGTCCTTCACCTTTTCTGGCTTCTGCTCCTTTGGTGGCATCAGCATTGGTAGGTCTATGAATAACATGCACGATTAAATGTGCACAGGGCTGCGCTGAGCTGTGCTCTACTTTTCTAATCAGAAAGAAAGGGCACACATTCTTTAAAGCGGTAAAATGTAAAAATAACACCTGATTGTTAAGCACATGACATAGCTTTTCTTTAGCCTTCAGAATCCCAATTAATTCTTTGTGATATGTATAAAGTTCACACTTGTCCTTGAGGTGATATAAAAGTAGCCTAACTGATATTATATACTATATAATTTGAGAAACAGAAGGTGATAATATAAAAACTAAAAAGGCTCCTAAAACCATGCAAGTGAGCTGCAATTAAGCACGTACAAGAAACTGGCTTTGCCATTTTCAAACTACTAAAATCTTCACTTTACAACCTCCATTGTTATTTTTTTACATCATTTTTTGTGGAAGTAAAAAAATATTCCTCAAAACTGTGCAGAACACTGACAACCAATTTTGTAGAACTCTGTGAACCAGATTGTGTTGCTGCTTTGAGGATAGTCACTTTTCCCTTTTTGTCCCCAAACCTGCCCTATACTACCAGTGTTTTCTTTCTCTCCCTGCTATAATAAGAAGGGGACACTGTGTGCATCCCTGTGTTAAAGTGCAGGAGAACCTTGCAGGTTTGTAATGCGGCTGATACTCGTAGAAGAAAAAAAGGTTTTGACCTTATCCAGCAATTCTAAATCTGGCTAATACCTACTAAGGAGTAGGACCTTGGCATGGCCATGGATGCATTGGAGGCGAGATTTCCCAGGGACACTTGTGCACCTCAAAGTTTATTACATTCCCCCCTATGTAGGCTGTACAGAACTATGTGTTAGCATCAGAAAATAAACGGTACTCAAAGTAACCATGGCAACACTAACATAGATGCACTGCGGGTAGTACACGTTACGACATGCGAATCTGAAAGGAAAGAGAGAATGCTCTAAATGTCCTGCTGGCCTGAGAAGCTTCAAGCAAGGAGACCCAAACCCAAACCCATATTCTGAGAGATCTGTCCTCATCCTCCTGAAGACTGCTAGAGGAACCACCCTCCTTCTCCCTTTCATTTTTGCTTGAGGACGTTGGTTAAATTTGATACAAGCAGCTGTAATTCTGTGACAGTCATGAGTTTTAGTCATCATCCGTGTGCACCAATGCAGTCTTTAAGTAAAGCTCTATATTTAAGTTTCCTTTTTTACTGAGCCAGTTGTTTGGTTTAAAAGAGTATATGAGCAAAAATTAAAGGCATTATGAACAGTTAGGGAGTTTGATATCAAGAAATCCAGTGGCAAATCACAACCTAGCTCAGTAGAAGGACCAGGTCAAATGTATAATGGTTACAATGTGAAAGACGTAAGAATTCCATCTTATTCCTGTTACAAATACGTAATGTCTTAAAAAAACAGCGCATGAATTTAGGAACTGGTTCTGGCTGTGTATATTTTGATTGACCAAAGTTTATGAGAAGAGATCAGTCTTGTTAACAATGCCTTATTAATAGCAAACCTGTCTATCCAACCCCATGTAGGGTTACCATATGTTCAGCAAGATCTGTACATGACAACTTTTTCTTTCTAGAAATTTAAGTATTTTGGATACTTTTCTGCGATTTCCAGGCATCTGGCAGCTCATATGGGCGAACAGGCCCAGCTGAGCTGCAGATATCAGAGACTCTGGATGTGCATAGATCAATTTTACTGCACACGCCTAGTAAAACCCTGATGGAAATATGACAGGTCTAATCTATGTGGATCTCTTATTCCATGAACAGTCTCAGTTAAGAAAACATACGGTAGCTGAAGTAAAAGCAAAATATGACCTTCATGAAAGATAACTAAGAAACATGCCACTGATGAGCTTTACAAGTACAAGCATTGCAAAGAACAACTCTAGGTGAAAAGAGTGAACGGACTCGAGCTGTGCAAGGCTCGAGACAACCTAGGTATCTGCCGTAAGTAGAAGAATCAAAGACACTGGGTGCATTCAGTCAGACAAATTGGGGGCCTACTGATAAGAAGATACCTGCTGCTGCACAGCCCTGTGTTCTCATGGGTAAGATAACATGCTCAAGGAAGGATAGCCAACTTGCTGCCTTTGAACCACATGCAGCTTGAAGGCAGCTCAAGTACATCTCCCATGTTCCAGCTACACAATGACCTCTGCAGGACACAGCTGGTACGAGGGGAGACACTACTGAATAATGCAGATACGCAAATAAAGTAAAACAGCAGGAACTCTTGAGACTCGTAGAGCTGAATCACCCTTAAATTTGACAGCATATTCAGATCAGCCAGGTGGGAAATCTGGAAAGGTTTTCTTGCCTCCCACCTCTGAACTGGTTTGTGTGATGCCCTTCCAAGAGAGAGCTTGTGGTAAGATTTTGGGTTGCAGCTCATAAAGCCAAGAAGGTTGGCCAATGCAATGGCAGCAGACACGTGCTTGCTGAAGTCAAAAGCAAATCAAATACAAAGTAAGTAGCCAAGAAACACTGCAAGTAGCTCATAAATGCCTTTAAGGTTAGGAGTTTAGCAGGAATAACGCAACCTCCTTTTTAGACAGTAATGTGGAATAATAAAAACAGTAGTGCTTAAGTCTGTGTAACAGTCTGTATGCAGGAGAATTACTTAGATCATTCAAAATTGACACTGAGGCATAAGCAGACTAGAGTCCAAAGAGAGAATATGGGAAAATATTTGCTTACAGCACAACACTATCATTGGCAGCATCAATAAAGGGAAAGTGAGTTATAGGGCTACTGTTTTAGAAAAAAGAAAGCATTAAGCTGCACTCTGTAAAGTGAAAACAATAAAGCTGTTAAAACCACTGCTCTCCCAAGAAAATAAGTAGTTGGAAGAAGAAGGTAAAAACTTATTATAATAAAAATGCCAAAATAATAAAACCTTTCACACACTACTCCATTATAACAGTGCGTGTCAGGCAGTCCATGGCACCCTGAAATTGTAAGTAAAAAGGAGGAATAACACAGGTCCGATGCAATAAAGGGAGAGAGGAGACAGGGATTTAAGTGAATGGCAGGCAATTGAAGACTGACTCAATAAATGGTATCAAATCTGATTATGGAAATACATTTTGGATGCTGAAACCACAGATGAGGAATATTGTAGCTGGGATCCCAAAGGCTTTCCGTAACACCCACTGAGGAGTGAGACAAAAGACAGCTGAATTGTGAAAAAGCAGCTGCAATCACTAGCAGAAATTACCACTTCACCTGCACCACATGTGCTTAAAGATGTAAATTCCTAGTGCTATGGCTATGATGTGTCATCAAAACCTGGAGAGGCTCACCACCTGCTCAGCTCTGCTGACTTTTTAAATTTGAACTCTATGCTACAGAGGGGTGTAGGCATGAGGAAGTTGTGGGAAGGCGGGGGGCAAAATTGCCCCTGCTTCAGGATAAGGATCAAAAAAATGACATTATATGATGGTGTGAGGAAATGAGGAGAAGTGTAAGCAAAGCTGGAAAACCATTTCAGCACTGCTTCTGGGCCCTCCCCTGGATGTTTACTGCATTAGCTACTGTGAAAAAAGCATGCAAGTTTAAGAAGCCACCAAAGCAGTAATAGTAATAATAATAATAATAGTAATAATAGCCTGTTTTTTTACCCTGTCTATGTGGACCTTCACTCCTGACAGACCAAGGCAACACAGGAATGAGATTTTGAAATATGCTTCCAAGGCTACAAAGCAAGAACAAGCTGAAGATACTAACACAGTAAATGTGGAAATAGTTTTGGAACCTTGAGGGAATCAAAGTAATAGAAAAAAATAATATTAGAGGAATTGCACATTGTTTACAGGGGGGAAGGAAACCAATCACAGTGATTTGAAAATACTATTACAGTTGAGACTGCGGGGAAACTAAGGCTGATATAGCATTTCATTACAAAACATGATTTCAGTATTAAATATCCCATCTAGCTGTAAGATAGTTGTCAGCCAAGAGCAGTTTATTGGAAAAAATAAAGCAACTCACAGCCATTCTCATTTGTGAGGAATATGACAATTCGAGTTCCAGCAAGGCTAAAAGCAAAAGGGAGTAGATCACACAGCACTGGGCAGTGCATTACAGCCGTGAGGAATGGGCTGGGTGTCGTGGTTTAATCCCAGCCGGCGACTAGGACCGTGCAGCCGCTCTCTCAGTTCTCCCCACGGCAGGATGCGGGAGAGAATCAGAAGAGTAAAAGTGAGACTACTCATGGGATGAGACAAAGACAGTTTAATAGGTGAAGCAAAAGCCGCGCACACAAATAAAGCAAAACAAGGAATTAATTCATCAGCAGGCAGGTGTTCAGCCATCTCCAGGCAAGCAGGACTCCATCACACGTTAATGGTTACTTAGGAAGACAAATGCTGTAACTCCAAACATCCCCCCTCCCTTCTTCCCCCAGCTGTATATACTGAGCATGTTGTCACATGGTATGGAATATCCCTTTGGTCAGCAGGGGACAGCTGTCCCACCTGTGTCTCCTCCCAACTTCTTGTGTGTCCCCAGATCACTCACTGGCTGTGTGGTGTGAGGAGCAGAAAAGGCCTTGACTGCTTAGAAAAAACTAGAAACATCAAAGCACTAACAACAGTATTTCCCACCCCAAATCCAAAACACATCACAATACCAGCTGCTAGTAAGAAACTTCACTCAATCCCAGCTGAAACCGTAACACTGGGCTGGATGGAAGCTGAGCTGTAAAGATGTCGTGATTCAGAAATACCCACTTAATCACTGTTCTTTAGTATAACTCACCCTGCATTGGCTACAATTTTCCAGCTTGTGGGCAAAGCAGGGAACAGACAATCCACTTGATGGGCTCATTTAACCCCTTCTCTTTCATAGAATAAGGACTAGGCTCTTCCTCTCCCCCTCTTTCTCTCTCCTCCCCCCCTTCCCCCCCCTTCCCCCCCCTGCCTTTTAAAAGTACCATTTTTAATAGATATTATTTGGTTAAGAATTTCCTTTTTCATTAAATGCTTCAATGATTTTGAACTATTTTGGAAGAAGTTAAATAATTACACATCATTGCAGATCAGGGCCTGCATTCACATGATGGTCCATATCTCAAACTGCAGTTACATATGTCATAGCTGTTTTTTATTCCAAGCTGTATTGTATATTCCAATGGCTATTTTTCAGATAAGGACAGTGAAAATTTTTCTAGCTTTCTTGTCACTTGAAAACAACCTAATAATCTTCCAAGACCTGAGCCTAGGCATAAAACTATCAGTATTAAAAGTACTGACTGATCATTTGAACCGATGGATCAGCCATCCTTATTCCTTGAGGGATATGTCCTTAGCGTCTGTGATCGAGCCATGAAGTTACATAGCTTTCATGTAAAAGGTCCTATTTACTTAAAAATCAGATCTTGATCTTCATTGCTACCAGGAGTTTGCCTAGTTGGGCTCTAAATATTATAGTATAGTCATAATATAATGATAGTCTAAATGTTATTGTTAATCCAAATCTAAGCCTTCTCAGGGATTACAGTTTTTAGGATAGTGCAGTCTTAAAAGTCTCTGTGGCTAATTGAGATTCTGAGTGGAACATATGATATAGGAAATACTGACAAGCGTATTAGGAAAGTAAGATTGCTACCACTTTTTCATATTGCAATATTTTATATACTATTTTAGGAAAAATAGGGTTTAGTTGTCTGTTCACCTCTCTATAGCTCCACAACACATAACTGATTGCATTTCAGATTTTGCATATATCATACTTTTAAAAATTATTTACTTTTCCCTCTAAAAATATTTAACCATAAATCAGAAACTGGATACAACCTTCAGTGGAAATTTCAAAAGGAAGTATAACTCTTCTTATACAGGAGATGACAAAAAAATTTTAAATCGGCTTTGTTAATAACACCGGTCAATCAGAAGGGACACGCTCTAGCAGTTCCATTGACCTTCGTCATAGTTACAACAAAGTCATTAAAACAGCTGAAATTTAATTAGGAAATAGAAGAACTATGGACACTTTTGTATGTATATACATGTGTGGGTCCCTGTCGTTGTATGTGCATACATATACGTATACATATATGTCTACATATACATGGACAACTTTTCCATCTGCTTACTCAAGAACAAAGTTCCCAGCCTAACCAACCACCTCTGTGGCTGCAAGCATGTGAGACTGACCTACTGAAGGAAGGCTGCCCTCAAGCAGGCAGCACATTCAGGCTAATGAATGAACTACATGCTGCTGGTATTCTTTCTCCTTGTGGTATACGAAACTTTCAAACACTGTTTTCTTCTTTGATCTCTTGTCCTGTTCCAACATGACCTCTCCCAGATGTTTTTATTTGATTGTATCATTATTTTTTACCTTTTTCTTACTTTCCTTTTTTTCCCCTGTATGTTTACAGGTCCCTGTTCTCTCCTCTTTCTTTCTTTCTTTCTTTCTTTCTTTCTTTCTTTCTTTCTTTCTTTCTTTCTATTACCTTACTTTTTTTTTTAGTGTGAAGTACACCATCAGCAGTCATTTTGCACGCAGGCTTCACAGTGCAAATGCACAAATTAGGACTGAAAATATAGCAAGAATGGTTTGACAAAAAGAGTGATGTATAAATACTTTTCTTGACACACATTGCCATCTTACTTTCACTGAATGAAAGTTGTATTGTGACTGCTTCCAAGGAAAGCTTTCCATATCTTGTGTCTCTGGGCTTCACTGGTTAGCCCAGTACATTTTAACAGCACTCTAAAAAGAATAGAAGCAAACTCTTTCAGAATATCCTAACGGATGTACATTGGCTTACTTTCATCAAAACCAATGTGACTATAGTATTTTTTCATCAAATTTGCGTCTATTTACATCCTTCTGAACAAGATAGGGATTTTTAGAGTTGTTTTCAAATAAGACATATAATTCTGTTCTGTACCATTTTCCTGGAATCTTCTTAGGCCCATTGCTGCACAGGTAGGTTAACAGTACTGAAAAGGTTTCAAATTCCTCGTAGGGAAAAACTCATGTCTATTGTAACACCCAGCAAAATCTTCTTGGCATTGCTGCCGTAGCTTTATGTGGAACCTGTGTTCTTGGGAAAAAAAAAAATAAAAAATCCTTAATTTGCATAACTGGGACATACAAAAGTCTGCAGGTTTTGACATGAGCGCTGTAGTCTCAGTACTCTGCATGGCTAGTGTAGTTTGGCTAGTGTTGTAGTCAAGTTTCTGGTCCCAGCCAAAGTGTAAGAGTTCCAGTACCGTATCTCAGACCTCATTTTGCACGAAAGGAGTGTCATCTCCTCATCCCTTCCAGCCTCCACCTGTGCATAGCCCCAGATACTGTGACCCTGTATTGACGAAATAGCTTTGCTGATTAGGGAATTGTATCTGAGGAGTTTGCCTTGCTCCAAACCCTCCATGGACTTCATCTCACCATAGGCAAGTACCCAGTTTTATTTAACAGACCAATTATCCCAAGCTCTTTTACATATTTAGTAAATCGAGATAAAGACCAGTGCTCAGCAGACAAATTAGATCTTAAGTATCTGATTCAACCTCTAGCAGTGTCTTTCCCTTTCTTCACTGATGAGAGAACAGGGACAAGGGGAAAATGCTCTTGGTTATGTACCTTAGTTTAGGTGCAGTGAATCCAGATCTTGCTGTTCCCATTGTTTGCTTTCCCCATGGAGTTTCCTGCCATTCTTTTCAACCTCAGTGTTCAGCTTTTCATGCCTTTTGAGATATCAAAATAAATTCACAAAACTTTAAATTATCTGGGCATCACAAGTGATCTGGTTAATAATGGAAACAAAAGGAGATGTTCAGAACAGAAATTTAATTTAATGTATCTTCATTTTGCATAGCATTTTCCAATAGGCACTTTAAATTTAAGAAAATCTGGACCAGAATGGAATTAACAGCCATTTCAATCTGCTTGAATGATATACAGTACAGGAACTGCTTTTGAAGTTTTAGATAAAGACATGCGTTGTATGAGTGATTTGTAGCAAACAATTTTATTTGATGAATTTTGCTGTCTTTCCTGTTGGTGCTCTGTGAATATTTATTCATTATGTGAAATTATTCACAAATGCCTTTAGTGAATAATTCTTGGTTTGCAGATGCTTTGCAAATAGTTCATAGCAGATATTTGTCATTTTCCCCTTTTTTGATGAGGTTTATAAGCATGGAGCATTGTTTCTATTCCTCAGCAGTTTGATTTATACAGCAAAGCAACACAGCAGGAATTGCATAGTTTCCATGATGCTATCTGAAATCCACTTTAGTGAATTTAGTGAATATTGCAGCTTGAATGTTTTGTTGGGTAGAATTCTCATCAGTAATAACTGAGCTCATAGATCTCTGTAGGAAAAAAAATAAGCAAGAATAACATGCTCTGATAGACGCTGAGTCTCAGGTGGGTTGTTGACTCTAGAGGTCCCTTCGAACCTAAATTATTTTATTATTCTAATAATGAATGCTTCCAAACCCAAATGAGTCCATTTATTTTCCTCCATTCTTCCTTGGTGAAATGAGAGGTGGGTTCACCTCTGCACCTCCAGATGTGAAAAAATTAGGTATTATGTCTAAACTCATCGTCTGTGCTCTCTCTACAATAAATACAGAGGTTTATTTCTTTCAGCTGTCTCAGACCTCTAATGCACAAATGTGGTGAATTTACACTTTTGGGGTACCTGTCATATTCCACTGACTGACAAAGGAACCCATCTTTTAGCTGCATTTTAGATATGTAAACTTACATGAAATTATTTCTGTACAAAGGCTCAATAATACAGAAAAGGGTCATACCAGCATGTGGGGACATTAAGATAACTTTGAAAACAATATCAACCATAACAGGAAAAAGTTTAATTCCATAACATGGTAGGCACTCTTGAACTGAGAAAACCATGTTTGTGATAAACTGGGAGCTCAGCATTCGAAAGCAACAGAAAAAGAAACATCTGGTTGTGGTACCTGACCAGATTGCTATTAGCTACTAAAGATACAAGGGATACAGAAGATTAAATAATTTCATGAGAGAGAAAGTAACAATGTGAAACTACAAAGTGCCAGTGCACTGCATATAGTTACAGTCACATTTATCCAAGAAAGATCAAACTGGAAAAGAAGCTGAGACTAGGATAATCAGGGACATGTAGAATCTACTTCCAAAAGTTATCACAAGACCCGACTTGTTTAGTTTAATAGAAAAGAAGGTAAGAAATGGAAAACTCATCTCTATACATGCATGGAAGAGGGGCATAAAAAACAAGGAGTGCAAAAGCTTCTCAAATGAAAGGTTGATGTTAGAAGATGAATTAGTGGATATTAAACAGAATGTATATTCCGCATATGAATATTAAAGGAACAGAGGCTGGAAACTAGAAACATTCTCTAATAAGTGGAGGAAGGAGTTTGGAGTTGGGACTGGAGGAGTAAAAAGCCTGAATAGCTTGATGAAGTGGGTTATATGACTTGATGGTATAACCATTTCCTTCCAGTCCTGTACCTCCCTCACATATTTTTTTAAAATGTACTTTTCTTTTAAAGGCCAGTCTGAGAGCCAAAAAAGTAAGATTCCAGGTCTCAGTTTTCTCTGGAAGTCATGTTGGAATTGACGACTGCAAATTGAGCAGTAATTACTCACTCATGAAAGTGTGTTCTGCTTCAGCTTTCTCTTGTGCTTCACTAAATCTCATACTCACAAGCATTTACCAGAATGTTTCACCCACGGAACAACTGCTCAATTGCCAGAGGAAAAATGCAGTGAAGGAACTCTAAAAGACCAGTTTCCATTTTGTGAATACTGTGTATGTTCAAGAATCACCAGCACTCAGTAGAATACCAACTCTCTATGGCAAGCAAAGGGACACGGTCCAGTCTAATACCTCCAAGGGTCATTTAAAACACGTCAGATATAGGAGGTCTATGTCTAGTGAACAGAATTACTTTTCAAATGTCACCTTTTATGGAAAAGTAGCTCGTGCAGGCAAAAATATTTGCTTATCCTTGTATCATCCTTCCTCAACTATCAACAGTAGCTTACAGTTTAATTTTGTTTTCTCCAGTCAATAAGTATTGCATCTATTTTGCGGTTCCTGGCTTCTGCAATTATAAAGAAAGACAACTCAGGCATAGTGTGTACCTTTTTTTCACAAATGCTTCTGTATATCTTAGACCACTTAAAGTCCATTTGCACCGTCGACTTACGTTGCTGAAGTGTGGTAGAGAAGGAAAAGGCTATGTCACCACTGCTGTAATGTATGGACTTACTTTGATCGTAAGTGGGGCCAGTCTGCTCCATGGTTAAAATATTTAATGGCTTGTTGGTGTTCACATGCCCTTGCAAAGGATCTGAAGTTCCCTCAACTGTGTGCTGTGCGTGGCTTGGAGTGCAGGTTTTGCTGGACTTCCTTTCACTCCGTGTGGATGGGTGAAGGAGATGCTCTCCTCCCAGCACACATCACTGGGTGAAGTGGGACTCAGTTTCCTGGGGGTATAAAGCCCTCAGGTAGCCCAGGCTGTCATCCTGCTTTTTCTTCAGCCATCTTTCCTGTTCCCTGTTCCTATCTTCCTATCATGAAGAAGCCAGAGATTTTGACCAGATTTCAGTATTCACTTCTTGGTTTCCTAGGATCCGTGTCTCTTCATGGTGATGATGCAGCCTAACTTATTCTCACTGGTTTTCCAGTAGTGTCCCCCTGTAACTCCCCGAGGAAGACTACTGTTTTCTCCTTTCTTGGACCATTGGCTAGGAAAGAAAGTCACAGCACTGTGGCACAGTCAGGGGACAGGACTCCAGAAACACCAGATTATGTTCCAATGTGGTTTTTATTCATATAGCCTAATGATTCACTGTAGACCTAGCCAAAGAGAGAATGAAAGAGAGTGAATTGTATCTCAGAGCCACAACGGCTTCATGGGTTACTTTTAAGGATATGCATAAGCCATTTATATGTTTTTCCTTGCTCCGCTTAAATCACAATCTGGTCGCAAAAGGAAGACCTTTGGGGCATAACAAAAATAAACTGGTAAGCGTGGTGATGAAGAACTGAGTGACAAGCAAGTAAACACTCCTCCCAACTTTGCTTTACTGTCAGAGCAATTTCTCATGATCTTTCTCTCCACGAGCCTCATTCAAGTCTTCCCAGCAGCCATCCAGCCACTTAATGCAGGTCATCAAGCTGCACTGCTCTTGGACACTATGTGTGTTGCTAATAATCTAAAGTGACAAGACAGCATAAGAGCTTTTTTTAAAAAAAAAAACTTATTAGCTGAATTTAATAAATTGAAAGGGACCCCTTTTGACTGCCTAAGGAATGTCCAAACCTTGTTTATGTTCCACAGGCTCTAAGTGGAAACTTTAATTAGAACTCAGAGATGTCATATGCTGTTTAAGCGATGCGAGTTGGGTTTATTTTATTTATTTATTTATTATAAAAATTCAGCCCCTAGAGAGCTATCAGTTATTAAGTATTTTTAGTTGAGTTATATTTTCTGCTCTCTCAGTACTGGCAGGTGATAAACAGTGGAAAAGATTTTTGAGTATAGAGGCAAAATAACTAATAATCTTTCTCTTTTTGTAAATAATCTAATAGCATGTACAATGAGGCTGTACTTCTGCAGATTAGCTTTCTGCTACATGAAACCCAGACTGTAACCAAAATATTTAACCTTCTTTTATTTCACCACAGGACAAAAGCTCAGCTATTTCTGCGAAATGCAAGGCTTCTTTTGACTTAGTCTGTAATGACTTTATACTCTCCACAGGGGACGTGGCTCTAATTCTGCCTCTCTATATGCATAGCTGAGCTAATGCATAACTGCAGATCTGCAAAAAATTGAAGAGATTGTGTAGACTTTTCGTATACCTTATCTAACTTGGTGTCTTGTGAGCAAGAGTGAGCAGGCAACCTCAACACTACTGGAGGCAGCACTGTGAGGGAGGCAAGGGGAGTGCTGCATGTCAGGACTTGCTCATCTTCTCCACTGTAAACTGGAGCATCTGCTTTAGCCTAATAACAAGGAGAAACGATAACGGGTCTCACTTCTTGGTGTTGGCTAAGCTGAGGCATAGGAAAAGAAATATTTAGGTCTGAGGAGTTGTATGCAGCTTCAGATACAGAATGTCTGCTGATCCGATTATTTCCCCACTGCTTTTCTATCACAAATCGAGACGCGTTTTCTGTGGAATAGAAGTTTCAGTCCTATGATGCCAAACATTTGAAGGTATCAATGTAAAACATTTTAATGACCCTTTTCAGCTGATCTTAATTTCCTGTCTAAATCCTTTGCTTTGATATTGCTGTCTCCCTTTCTCTCGGTAGGGAATTTTCACTTTCACCAGCAGTAACCTAAAGACCACGAAGCTATTTTAATCTGTTAGGTAAACTTCTTAAAGCACTCCTAACAAGGATACAGAAACATAACTCTAGTAGAGATTGGGTAGACACATACAAAGCAAGTGAATCTTCATTATCAACTGAATTATGGATTTGTTCTCTGAAAGCCATGACACATTAATTGGTTCATGTTTAAGTTAAGAAATTAAAATATACAGGAGTATATTCCCTGAATACACAGGGAATGATGTGAACAACATAGTAATTTCATAACCCAGCTGTTCTGTAAGCACAATCTTCCTGCCAGTTTAGGATCCCGCCCTGGGTTTTTGATCTGCTGTGTTGACTTGTTTACCTTACAAAAATATCACAGAGAAGGTTTACAGGCAGTGTGAGGGTTTAAAAAGGAAAGCTAAAGTGAGATTTATAGAGAGGCTCCTCAACTGAGCCACCAGAATGCAAATAAACGCTCACTGACTGTTACACAGGTTTCTTGAAACAAGAACATTTTGTAATCTCCCCATCCATCTTTTCTGCAAAATTATTAAAAAATGTAGCTACATTGAGCTGCCAACCAGACCCTGATGCTCTTAGCAAGGAAATCCTTTCAAGCTTTCGTTGAAGTACCTTGTCTTTCCTGCTCTCAGGAGGACTGAAAGTTGTTCTATTATAGCAGGAGCTCACAGTGGCAATTGCTTCTGGAGAGTCTTTGACCAGCCCGGATTTATTTTATCTTGCAGAATAACAATATTATGTATACATATGTATATAAAAAAGGATAGCACACACAAGTTTTTATGTGTGTTTAAAACTGGTGTGTTCTTTGTTTAACAGGTTCTAATTTGCATTTTCATACCAGTAGTGAATTCCCAGCTGTTTGCAGCACAACCCTATCATCCTTTGTGTCACCATCCTGGAAAGGAGCTGAATAAGACTGTACTGAGATTGGTCCTGTTCTCTGTGCACAGATGTGGTAGGAGACTGGCTTCTTTTTCCCTTGCATACAAAGACTTCTAAAAAGGGTCAGTGCAAAGACTCACATCCAAACATCTTTGAAAGCCTGTTTTGACACTAGGCTCACTTTTTTCTTTCAGGGAGGAAGGGTGAAGTAGGAGGGGAAATCCCAGATTAAAAATGTGTGGATACCTGGCAAGTTTTGCTATGGATGAGACTGTGGCAGATTCAGCCCTTTGCAATTTTTATAGATATCCCTTTGAAATCTATGTGACCGTAACTGTAAAGTGTATTGGAAATCCCCCCAAATGAAAACAAGCCTTCGAAAGAGAGCAAACCAGTGTGTGTTACCTCTATTCAGAGTGGAATCCTGAGGGCAGGTCTGTCTGCGCAGGTTTTTTCATAGCTGTGTGGGTGAGTCAACCCCCACCAGGCAATTGCAGAAGGGGGTGGAGTTAACATTTATAATATAGAAAAAGAAAAGGTCTGCGAGACCGGGCTTTCAAAGAAGCAGAGAATTAGAAAGCAGGACAGGTTCAGTGTTAGCCAATACACTGAAGGAATGGCTCCCTGTATATGGGAATGAATGAAAGAGGGGAGATAAAATCGGATAAAAGAAAGGAAGTGAGTACAGACGTGTAAGTACGGAGCTTCAGGTCAGAAGGACATTTCATAGAACCTTAATGTTTAGGATGGTTGAGGCAACGAGCATCTTGGGCTTAAGTTAGGTCCTAAAGACAAGTGATATGACTGTCCCCAGCTGTCTTTCCATGCCAATAGAAAGAGCCATATGCTACCTGTTATAAGGCTACAAATGACTATTTATAAACTGGAGCTTCCTGGAAACAGATCTGCTACACACACATATGTCAGTGTATGCCACAGTGGGACCATGCTCATTAAATATCTGCCTGGCCATTTCCTAACACTAATTGAGTAAACAGGCAATACTGTATTCACCGTAGCTTGGCCACTTGTGCAGGCACCTCTTCCAGCTGCCTTGGGTTGCTATACTTCTTTCAAGCCATGTCATGGCTATTCCAGAACAAGGAAACAAGAAAAGGTGCAAGGAATCGTTCCCAGTCCCTGATCCCGATGCACTTGCAGACTTTTGACCTCTCCGAGAGCATGTAACTGCTATGGGAATTCCGACTAACTAAAAAATGGGAGGGAAGAATACATACTTTCAGGGGCAAACCTGAGCAGCAACCCACTGCAGTCGGTGGCATCTGACATCTATAAAACTGGTAGAAATGGTCAAGTAGTCAGTAAAGTAATGCTTAATTTGTAAGCAATTCATTACATAACAGCTAATATCTGACTAGAACACTGAATCTGTATCTGACTCTAACAAAGTATGCATTTTTCCCTTAGAAATTATAACAGAGCTTTGGGTACACGGTTTCATGCTTACCTTGGGTGCCATTTAGTATACATAAGGAGTTATTTTGTTTATGATGGCTCTTTAGCTAATGTAAGCATAGTGAAAAATTAAAAAGAACTGAACCTGTCTTCCCAAGGCCCAAATAATAATGGTGACAGACCTCCATAACTATTTAAAAGTATCCAGCCAGGACAGCACTTATTAAAATAACATTTTTATGTGCTGTTTCTCTCCATTAGACTTTAAGAATCAAAATCAATCTCCTTTTTTTCTTTTTTAATAAAAGGCACTTTTGTTCCGAGGCCGAGTTATTTATTTCTAAGTAGGCAAAGAGCCTAGAACCAGATAAAAAATAGCAACTTTTTCACCAATTTGCTCTCTGGCTGTTCTTCTTAACTCTCAGAAGGTACAGGCTCACAGTGAAAATGCACAGTGGGCTTCACACTGTATCTCTCTTACACTGATTTTCTGCCCTTTCCCCCCCCAAAATGGTGACAAAAGCACCAAAACTGAGAATGTCACAGCATTACTACCTTCACACAATCGACCATCATCATGGTTACAGTGATCATTTAAAGAATAAACATTATATTTCAAACAGGCAAGGTATAAAGGGAGCCATAGTTTTAAAATAAATACCAATATCAGGAGGCTAAAAAAAATGGTTTAGACCTGTGTTCAGCTCATATCAGCAGCTCACATATAAGAAATACTTGTTCCTTTGGAGATATTTTAGGCCTTAGAAAGCGTTAAGTGCACTAGCAACGTACAGCAAATTGCGCAGAGCGGCGGAGCCCTTAGCAGTTGCTTTGGAATTTACCAATATTTGCAGGATTCAGTGTGCAGAATTAATGGGGGGGGGGGGGAGGGGGGAAATATCTTTCCTCACTGTGCTAAAGGGCATATGAATAAACCATACAGACTGAAACAGTAAATGGTTCCTTTTTGTGTTTCTATTTTACAAAAAACCATAGATATATAAATAAATATACATACATATATATACAAACAAACCTCTAAAATACAAATATGCTTACGAGGAGAAGGATAGCTAAGACAGAAAAATATTGAAGGAGTACCATTTTTAATTTATCTGTATAATTTCAATGAATATCATTATGTTGAAGGTCACTATGGCAATTTTGTCCTGTTCCTTTCAATGGAAGGGAAAGGAAAAGGTTCAAACTGATGCTTTCAGCCTCTGATGGCAAAAGTACTCAAGACATTTGTACGTGAAAGCAACTGAGGTAAGTAGAAATTAGGTTGAAATCAATGGTGACATCGTTAGCTGCCCTACTGAAGGGGTAGGTCTTATAATGAGTTTGATTTTTTATAAGTGATTTACACTTTATTACTTTGTCTTCTCTGCACAGTATACTAAGCACTATGCAAAAGTATAAGATGGAGTGAGCCCACCATTAAAGGAGTTTCAGTCCAAAAATGTGTTCATGTGACACATTCTCCGCAGGACTCCAGCACCTACTCAAAACTGGCTGATCTGCTGTGAGACCTGTTTGGGATTTCATCATGTAACATCATGTAACATTATGTAACATTAACCTGGTTTAAGGTAGGATGTAATACATGAGCACAGCAAGTAAAAGGTGGGAACAAGATTTGCCTGACAGGTCATTGCTGTCTACATTTCTATTAGTTATGCATAATTTTATATACCTTTCTTAAAGTTACAGCCGTTTAAATCCTTTTGTGTTATTACCTCAACCTAATTCAATAATTGTAATGATTAATCTTTCATTTTCAGTTATTTGAGAATCTTTTTGTCTGTGTCCCTGTTCAACTCGATTCTGCTCTTGACACACAATATACACGTGAGTAGTGCCTGCTTTAAGACCACACAGCATGAATAGTATTTATATGTATTAGTTCTATAATAAAAGGAAGGAACCCAGTCCTGAAATACCTGGACGGAGACTGAAATAGATGAGCATCACCATCCTGACTTCAGTGGTCTTCTGTGTTACAGGAGGTCTTCAAGGTATATGAACTCAGCTGCAGAAATGCTGTCTACAGGTAAATCTGATTCATCCATACACTTAAATAAAAAGAAAGATATAAAATAACTTATCAGGCTCTCTAGATAAGTTTCTCAACCTGCTGTTGATGAACCATTCACGAGGTGAAGCCCAACCAAAGACAATGTGCAAAAGGACCACCGTAATACCATCCAGAACAAAATCAGTAAAAGTATGCTGCCTCTTTGTACTGCTAGAAATATACTCCTTTTATCTAATTTGAACCCATTTTGCTACAGTTTATACCCATGAAGAATTCATTAAACAGCAGCCTCTTTCACAATTAAAAGCTCTTCTCTCAATCACCTCTTCAAGCTAAAAACCCATATTCAGTCCTTTTCTGTCAGCTTTCTTCCTAGATCATATTTTTGACTGACTTCCTCCAGAGCCTAATTGCTCTTCCTTTCTCCAGGAGCGTGGCGTACCAAGATGAGCTCAGCTAAAACCTTGTGAGTGTGTGAGTCCTGTTGAGTAAAAAGGAAAGATACTTCTCTCATCTCCTAAGCTGTACACCTGCAACAGTATGCCATCATTGTCTTGTTTTCCACCTGTGATCAACCATAATCCCAAGGTCTTCTTTGGAAGAACTGCTGATTGTTCTCTGTTTTCTATCTGTGGAACCAATTACTCCCACCTACACGGACAAATCTTACATTTGTCCCCACTAAATTAAATGAATTTCTTTTTTTTTTTTTTCTGTTTGTCAGATCTGTAAAAATTACTTTGAATTCTAAGCCTGTCCTCCAAAATATATTTCCTGTGTTTGTCTCATTGGCAGATTTAACAAAAACATTGAAGAAGACTGACCTAGAAGAGACTACCGCAGAACCTCCTCCAGTGCCTCTTTTCATTAGTGTCTATACTTTGGCTGCAGCTACGCAATTTTTTTTGTACCTGATATAGTTTTATCTAGACCTAGTTTGCTTACCAGAGTTCCATCTGAGACCACGTCAAAAGCCTTTCTAAAGCCAAGACACATGACATCCACTGCTGCTCTCTATCCACAAAGTCTGTTACCTTGTCACAGAGGGAGTTTACATTGGTTTGACATGATTTGTTCATGACAGTTCTGTCTTGGCTGCTACTCTTCTACTCATCACTCTGCTACAGGAACAGAGATAATAATCTGTGTTGTTTCAGTATGGACTTTGTGTGCGTCAAAAATAGTCTGACGTTTAATGCAAAATTTCTCCATTAATCCAGTCTCCATAATCAGGTGAATTAAGGTAAAGTATATGAAAATACTTTCTAATTACTGAAATAAAACTGGGGGGTGGGGGGGTGAGTGTTGGGGCTTTTTGTGTGTTGTTTTTTTTTTACCATGTCAATACAATAAGAAGGATACGCTGTATTTTCTTTTTCAAATATAAAAAATGGAATCGAGAGCTAACTGTAAAATTCAACCAATTGTAACTATGGATCTTTTAAAGCTCCTTCTTTAATAAATACGCATATATACATTGTTTAAATGTATGTGAAAGTTTTGCAAAAATATAAAATACATCCTATTTTTCTGAAGTGTCTACTGCTCAGGGAAGACATTGGAAATACAAAGTACATTCAAATTTAGGTAGCATAAGGGAAGATTTTCTTGCCAATATGTTTCAACCTTGTTGCGGCAGGGTGAGAGGACAGTTCAGTCTCTGCAGGCGACTTGGTCCTCGGTTTCTCTGCTGAGACTGTTAACAAAGATACCAGTTAGCACCAGCTGTAATACAGATACCTGCTCATGAGACTCTGGATGGAGACCAATAGCAATTTCGAATAGGTCACTGGGCACCCATCTGGCATTAGTGATCTGCAGTCACTACTGACATGCGCTGGGCCTCATCCAGCCCCGGTGAGTGGAAGACTCCTTTTCCTCTTACCAAGCCTCTACTTTTTTCCACTCATGGAAAGATATTTTTTTTTTTTACATCCCCTTTTCACATTTATGTCCTTAGTCTACTGTCAGGAGGTAAAATGTGCAGTGACATTCACCATCTCTGGCGTCCCAATCCAGCAGGGAGCAAGAGAGGGAATAAAATATATCTGAAGTGTTCATGGTGCAATCAGAAACCACTGCTGGTGTAGCAAGTGAGGTCAGGCTGTGACAGCCCTGCCTATGGGTCCTACATCAACCGCATATATTCTCCATTAATTCTGGGATATTTTTGTTCTGATAAGTTTAAATCATGGCAATTTATTACCAGAGTGGTGACAGTATTTCTCTGCAACACTGTGAGGAATCTGTCCTTTGTCACACTGAGCACACTGATATATTCTTTTTCCCTCTTGAGTTTGTGAGCCATCAGGGAAGTCCAAAAAAAGTCTGGGCCTTCAAGACCATATGTTGTCCATAATATTTCCCCCTACTCTCACAAATAATGTACAAATGGCTATATATGAGCCTTTGTGGCTTAAATTTCATACAATACAGTGTATGGTCCTATCAAAAGGTGACAATAAAGGATCAGGATAGACATGAGTGAAGATTTTAATAAAATAGTATCAATAGTGTATTCCTATGTCTCTTAAAAGCTCTCTCTTTCTCCATTTAAATGTGTATATACCAAAGAGTGTATATTTCTTTCTGTTAGTACAAAGAATAAGGCAATGCTGACAGATATATAGAAAAGTTCTAAAGAAAAATTAACATGCTTGTTATGAGGGAGTAGCAAAAAGCAGAGACAGTAGCTCATTTCAAGATGACAATGTATCTTTTTAAAGAATTTCTGTGACTGGATGCCTGTTATAGCATGGGATGACTCACTCAGGAGGTCCTTTGCAGTGCTATGGTACTTAGTCACTCTATACCAGCGACAGTTCCTGGGAGCATAGAATCATAGGATGGTTTAGGTTGGAAGGGTCCTTCAAGATCATCTAGTTCCAAACCCCCTGCCATGGGCAGGGACACCTCCCACTAGACCAGGTTGCTCAAAGCACCATCCAGCCTGGCCTTGAACACTTCCAGGGATGGGGTCTCCACGACTTCCCTGGGCAACCTGTTCCAGTGTATCACCACACTCATAGTGAAAAATGTCTTCCTATTATTTCATCTAAACTCTTCCAGTTTGAAGCCATTACCTGTCATTCTATCACTACATGCCCTTATAAAAAGTTCCTCTCCAGCCTTCTTGTAGGCCCCCTTCAGATACTGGAAGGCTGCTACAAGGTCTCCCTGGAGCCTTCTCTTCTCCAGGCTGAACAATCCCAACTCTTATGTTGGGGTCTCCAAAGCTGTATGCAATATTCCAGGTGTGGTCTCATGAGAAACCACATGGCATGGCAGTGATCCTTGAGGTTTTTGGCCAGCTGGAAAGACACTGTCAGCAAAGCTAGCTGAAAAACTCCAAGAGCTGAGATATAGGTATTAACCTGTGTGCCAGATGTATAATCTCTTACTAAAGTCTGTGAAATCAGTGGAGTTTTGACAGTCAAAGGATTTTTGAGAGCTCTTCTGATCAGTAAGTTCTATGGCCCTTTAGAAAGGACTTAAAAAGCATATTTCCAAACTTGTAATCTCAAAATTATATCTTCCAATCTTTTAAATACTTTTGTTAGCCTTTCCTGCTGCCTTCTCCTCAATTTATCTTTCATCCCTCCTCTTCTCCATGTCCTTTTGCTTATGAGTATACTTTCATTCTAATTAATTTGGTTCTGCTTTAGTTGCTTTTCATTTTGCAGGGAAAACGTATTTGAGTAATAAACATCCACTCCAGGAAGAGATATCCAAATATCTTTTTTTTTCCATATCCTTTCATATTGTATACCTAACTTTTTGGATGGCTGGACTGTGACTTTGAAGATCATCAGGGGTAACTGAATTTTGAGTGGACAACATCAGTGTCAAATGATGCCTATATGCTTGCTTCCAACGGCTAGTATAAATACTTTAATAATGATATTGTTATCTGTTTGAGACTATGATGCACTCATACAAATCTGGCTAGAAAGCCTCATGCTGAACTCAATCTATTCATACTCCTTAATGGATCATTATGATTCATGAACATAACACGCCTCTCTAAAATCTAATACAGAATACATCACAGAAAGAGAAAGAAGACTTTTCAGTTATCTGGGTAATTTTTCTAATTACCAATTTTTCTAATTTTCTAATGCTGAGTTAACAACATAAAAAACTTTCCCAAATGTATCTCTATATTGACATTTCTGCTGGGGGAAAAAAAAAAAGTAAGAAAAACAGTTCCTGAAGACCTTAAAATGTTGCACTTTTTGACTTTTTCAATAGTAAATATTTTGAGTGCTCACCTTTGTATTAGAAAACTTCCTTCAGTTCTTTTGCTAAAAAATATATAAAAATTTTAAAACCAAAATAAGCTTTGAACAGCAGTTTTATTTACAAAGAATTAAAAAAAAAAAAATCCTTTGTTGCAGGTAAATCCAATATCCATCCTTCTAAATTCTCTCTGTTTGACTGATGTGGAACAGGAATGGCAGGAACATTGGCCTTGCCTGCCTTGCATTCTCTTTTCTTAACTGGAGCATATCCTTTTTTGTTTCTGTGTCTGTCTCTGATTTCAGTCAGAGACCCAACACAGTTTTTCCAGGATTGCCCCTTCACGTATTAGCTTACGTAAATACTAGAAGGTCTAGAGCCTGCTTATTTCATGACCCAAGGACCTGGCTTCGTTCAGTACCTTCTGCCTCAGACTTGATTCATGACCGGATTTAGCATTTAGGATCATTTTTTTTCAGGTATGAGAATGGAAAGCAGAAAGCAAGAAAGCACGGGTACAGTTGATTAGCTACAAGCCACCAAGTACCCCAAGACCAAAGATCATGAGCCCGGTGTCTTTTTATAACCGTTTGATTACTCGTGTTAATTGTGTCACATTCTACTATTATATTCTTCCAGGGTTTTATCATACGTGCTTAACTTCCTCTTCCATACCCTAAGCATGAAGCGAAATGCCTCTCTGTTAGACATCATGCACTCAACGCATACACTAGGACTTCTGCACGGGCACTTACTAGTCTGTTCCTCCTTACTGTGCTCTTCCCTTTCCATTGTTGGCATATGCAGAACCAAAAGCACGAGTTTCAATTAGGTCAGGTTCAGATGGCCACACATGCAAGTGATCCATCACTTAGCATTAACCACTCAGGCTACAAAGCTCTTTTTCCAGTAAGCGGCACCACCACACAAAATCATCAGTCATGTTACAATTAGCTGACAGCTGTAATGATTTTAATTCCTTTTTTTCAAGACACCGGAAGTGGCCTTGACTTTTGTCATCTTGCTTGACCATGGCCAAGCACTGGGCTGCAGACGAAGCCATTATTTAGCCAGAAGTAAACTGGGAAATGCACAAGTGAGGCAGCAGGACGTCTCTGCTATTAATTCTGAAGATGTTCCACGTGCCTTTCTCACCACCAGTCTGAGCAAGTCCACATTCAAAGCATTTTGTGTGCGTTAGGTGTTTGTGGTTTGCTACATACAATTCGGCTGCTCAGAGGAGTGTGCAGTTGCATCATGCACTGCTAATGCTGCCTTGGGAAATCTTTATTTGCACACCAGTCTCTCTTCAAGCAATTGAAAGAGATTTATTTGTAAATAAATAGCTAAATATGTAATTGTTTTACAGTTCTCAGTACTGCGAGTGGCTCTGCCTGGTGTCACATCAACCTGAAGGATCTTGTTTAATGGTATGGGTTATACAGTTCCATGGTATGACCGGCCTCCATCACAGCAAAATCTAGAAAAACAGGGACATTTACCGAGACGTAGAAGTATTCAATTTTGTTAATGAAGTTAAACAACTCAGTTAATCTAACCAAGCTAAACTAACTTTGTTAAACAAAGTTTGATATTTTCTGATTACATTCAGAAAGGTTTTTATCCTGTTGTTTCTCTGTTGTATCCTGCGGCTGTAGATGTGCGCAGTAATCCAGGTTTCAAACAGGAAACCCCATGTTAGCAAACACAGGGTAGACTTCCAGAGAAAGGAAGGATATTGGAATTGTAAGATAGACGCAGATAATTTCGAAATCTTAAAATTTCTTTCAGTAACTAGCTGATCTCACCTTTGGCTGTAAGTGCACTGATAACAGCGCAAATATGAAAAGATACTCATGGAGCCATGGTTGTGGAGGCAACCTCTCCATCAGACTTCCCGCCAACAGATACCTTCCACTCCACATCCTCCTCAGACACATCTGTCTTCTTGTCTTTTTCCGTTTCATTGACTCTCCATCTATTTTCAGACTTCATCTGAAAAACATTCTTTTCTCCCTTGCCATTGCTCCCCCTCATAGCTATTATAATTTGAAATAGAAGCTTTGTATCTTTTAATAGGGAAAAGTGTTTATGTGAGAAACTCATTCATGCAAACAATAAATATTGTGGTGACACCTCCCCGAGGCCAGGAATTTGTAGATGCATTTATTTATTAAAATCCATTGTTTTGGTTAATTAACATTTTGAAGAGAGAATGCTCAAGATCATGTCTTTGTGAACTCAGAACAAAAATTGTTTTCTCCATGGCAGTACTTTAATGCTGAACAGCTTTCCAAACTCAAATCATTTGTAAGAAAGAAAAGAAGAACAACCAACAAAAAGTATTTGTTTTTATTTTTGAAAAGCATTTACATTGTCGACATTGAAGTGCACGGTTACAAAACTATATCCTCTATTTAACTGACAGATGAATGCCACTGCAGATTCAGTGCTCGCAGCCACCTCTCAGGAGAAGCTCAAAGAGGGTAGGAGGGTTCCTTTCTTCAGAAGTAGGGTTGCTTTCTTCAGAAGAAAGGCTTTTATGCTGCCCTTCACTATGGTGAAAAAGACTGACAGGAATCAAGGAAATAGTCTCAGCCTTCTGCCAATGTCTTCTGAAAGACAAAGATGCTGCCCACGCCCCGCTAGGACCCGGTTTCTGCACAGGATGGCAGACGGGAAGCACTACAGGAAACACCGAAAGGTCCCTGTACACATGACAAGATCTTTGGCTTTCTCCTTGGAAAAGGAAGATTTCGGTTTCATTTAAAAGACAGGGTTGGTTTTCCTTCTACCTGTATTCAGCCTTGCCACCCATTTTTTTCCAACTGCAAGCATTATCAAAGAAAGGAAGTCATATAATTATCTCCTGTTCCTCTAAAGATTTTGTAATTGAGGTACACCACCTAACCTTTCAACCTTTTTTGAATGTCTGTGCCACAAAGATGATAATATTCAACCAATTCACAAAAATGTAATGAAGAATAGTTAGATTTTGTCTTCTTTTTCAGGCTCACCTATGGCATGTGCTCTTCTTACAAATTAAATCTACAAATTGGGTCAGGATTTCAGTATCTTGTTATATCATGTAAACGCTGTATATAATATTGCTTCCTACGTTGCCAAACACACATGAGACTTTCAGAAATTGTTAGAATGATGAAAAATGTCTCTCTGTACCTGTAGACTGGGCAAATGATATAGTTTGAAATATTTTCTCCACTGGAAAATAAGGTCTTACTGAAATGTTTGAATGGGAAATGTAAACCCAAGAATTCATTTCAAGTCAATATTTAATCTTCTCCTCTCCCTGAGCTCTTCCATACTTTGTAAAAATTATAATTCTGGAGTTTTCACACTTCACACTTTGCCTTCTATTCCCCTACTTCAAAATGCTTTCCCTGATGAACTGCTGTTTCTCGCTTTTATGACGTTGTTAGACCCTGGGATACAGCCAAACAACTTTTAACTTATTCTCTACAAAGAAAAAGTTTTAAGATAAAAAACAGCTGTCAAAGTAGTAGAACTTCTTACAGAAGAAACTCCATTTTTCCATTGGCTTTACTACCCACAGTAAATTCTGCAGTATTCTTCCATCCCTATCTCCCCTGTCCGCTCCAGGCCATCTAATGTTATATCATGTGTCAGTTCTCCTAGCACTTTGATTTTGTTCCACTGGTAAAAATAACTGTTAAATTGTGAAGTTTGGAAAATGTCAGAAACATCATTAATGTTTTCAAGAAAAATCATGCTCCAGAACTGAATTTATTGTTACTAGCTTTGATTCACTTGGAAGTTGGTCGTGCTGTATTACACTTTTCAACATCCAAGACACTAAAGCTGTGCTGTGTTACATGAAGAGGTGCTACACCTAATGGAAAGATATGACAAAGCACAAACAGAAGAAACAAAAATTCAGTGAACGGTGGTAAGACACCTCTATGATAAGACATGTTGATCTTTGGGGAGTGATTGATGTTCTGGATAACATCCTACAATGACTAGGAAGTTTTAACCTGATAGGGAATTATTTGGTTTAACCATCTTCAGAGAATACATGTTGTCCCATAAACTGCCTCAAAGTCCAGATTTAGTAAATACACAGTAAGCATGTGTGTGCATGCACAGAAACTCTCACAGATCAACCTGGCGGCATATAAATTTGAAATTATTCTGTACTTACTGTTTCTTATGTGTCTCGCTTGAGGAAAGCAGCCTAGAGCAGAAGATTCCTATGGCTGTATAAGACAGTTTACCTTTTTACCCTTTCTTTGGAAGCTGACGTGTCCATTAGTGCTTTTTTATTCTCTGTGTATTCAGTGACTTAAACATTATTGTAAATTCAAATATGAATAGATCATAAATTTCCCTTCCTGTCCTGATTTCTGTATGGCTCTGATAAAGGGTTGGAAGAACCTTTCAAAAACGATAATTTTTTTTTTTTTTCAGGCTTTGGTGATTGCAACTATTCCTAGTTTGTGGATTTCCATTTCACCTTAAAAGTCACGGAAATACTTTGCCTGAAATGCAGGCATAACTTGCTGTCTCCCAGACAGATCATCAGCAGCAGAAAAGGGACTTTGACCACTGTGCCTGAAATCAGCCTTCACTCTTGCCTGAGAAGCTTGAAGTCTGTTATCTCAAGCTATAGCAGATTCTTCTTCAACCTCCCTCTGTGAGCAAGCAACCACGAGAGGGAGATGGTGCAATCAGTTCTGGAGCTACTGCAACACTGTGGGTTTGGGAGAGGGGGAAATACCAGTTTTATAGCAGGAATTCACTTGCGGCCTTCAATACTCCATTAAATTGGCAATGTTTTTCACAAGGAAGCTGCTTTGCAAACATCAGCTCATCTAATTCTTAAAACACTCGAGACGAGTAGAGAAGTAGTGCTAGTAGAGTAGAGAAGCAGTGCTAGTAACTTAAATATTTAACTGAATAAAGGCAGCAATAAGGCCAGCAAGCAGAAACTCTAGGTCTTAATCCTGTGTCCTTATTTTCCTTTTTGCCCCTTTTTTGGTTTTGTTTTCTTGCCACATTTGATGGTAGAAAAAGAAGACGTTACAGAGCAGCCCATGTTTCTGAATAAAGTAATTCAGAAAGACAAGTGACTGATTACAACTGCACAGCGCTCTGAACCTTTACTGGGATTAAGACCTGAGGGAAATTCTGCCCCTCTCCACTATGTACTGACCTCGTTGGCTGTGTTAAAAATCTCTCATTTCCTTCTGACACAAGAGTGAGAAGCCAAGGGCAATACAGAATAGGTGATGGCATTTATTGAAAAGATGCAAGGAGTATGCAAACTGCTTGCTGCTGTTCAGATTACCAGCAATTTAATACATCTTTCTAGCAAATCATCAAACAGTCTGAAATAATTCATTCGCAGCCTTTTAGAAAGAAACCTTTAATCAAATGCGCTTCTCAGCGATTAACTGTGACCTTGTTTGTGGTTAAAGTTTGTTTAAAACATAAAGAGGTGAAGAAGATTTTTGCTATTTGTTGTGGGTTTATTGCTGCAGTGTATACAAGTACTGTTGTACTGAAGTATTGTTTTTGAGGGTATTTTCTTCCCAGGGATTCATTAAAACTCCTTGTTAAAATGTTTCATGTGCTTGACGCGCGGTAGCAGCTAAATACAGTATGCAGTCACATTAAAAGCCATACACCCTGGGAGACAACTTCAGTTTTACAAAAGGCAGAGCCAAGGAACAAAAAGGTTCAACGAAGGGTAAAAGTGAAAAGTTAACACACATAATTAATTAATTTCCACAATCTGCTTATTACAGCTACTCAAACACACTGAAGCAACTGTAGGAGGTGAAAATTTTAAAGGAAAAGGGAGAGACATTTATCACCTCCTTTGTCAGTAAAGCAGAAAGTCCTAAATTAATGTCATCTGAATAATGGAGGAGCTGCATTTCAGCACACACTCCTGGGCTATGCTAAGAGGATGAGTCACTTCTGAGAATGGACAAACAGAAAAGACGCTTCTGGCGTTTGGCTGCGAGTCTGGTTTTAATTGTCTTAGAAAAGTCCTCAGCGATACTGTAGAAAGCCACATTTAATAAGCTTTTATTATTAGGCTGTTTCTTCCATGTTTTAAGATTCTCTGGATCAGATTTACATCTTATTTTTTTCTGAAGGAGATCTAAAATCACTTTCCAGCAGAAGTGAATTGTATAAAAAACAAAACTAAGGCAGACATAAATGACTTTCCTGATTTCATGTTTCCAGCACCGGAGATGGTAACAAACCTGATATATTTACCTATTCAGGCAGCGTCTCATTTCCACAAACTATGCTAAATTATTTTATATAGGGGGAGACATAGTCTGACTATATATTTTTACCGTAATACTACCTGGAATCAGCCACGGACTAAGAATCCAATGCTTTACACACAGCACAAATAAAAAATAAGAAGTTGATCCTTGTATCTAAGACCTCACATACCCATTAAATACTTATCTGAACCAGCTGCCTTTGACTTTGGTGAGATGTCACGGGAGAGGTCAACTGTCTCTTCCTTTTTTTCCTGTCCTGAAGGGAAATATCGTCTATTAACAGGCAATATATACACCAATAGAAAGCATTCGTGAACTATATTTTTCATTAAAAATCCCAAATCTTTTCTCTTTTCTTTCCTCCTGAAATACTTGATTTAAAAGTTCCTTCCTGCACTTTTGGCACGTGTAGCGCTATTGCAGGCATTCGTGTTGTCTGGGGAACCAAGACGAAGCGTTGACTGGCAGGTCGCAAACGCTGCCCAGCCTGCGGGCAGACCCAGGCACCGCGCAGATGCGCTGAGGCAGGCACCTCTAGCCCACTCTGCCCATGGATCTGAAGAAGTGCCAGTCACAAGGGTGAAGTGAGGAGGGAATGTTTCCGGGTCTCCTTGCTCTTGTAAGCGCTCTGTGGAGGGATCTGGGCTGGCGGGAATACCGGGAGCAGGAAGGTGCATAGCAAAGCATGGGCTAATTCATACTACCTCTCCAGTAAATGTAATCAGCTAAAATGTTACCGATAAACCACATTTGTCTGAAGCTAGCTTATTATTTTTGCATTACTCTACAGTGTAGTCACACTCTGTGGATGGAAGTCATCCACCCCCACACATGCAAGTGCCTAGCGTAAGCAGCTTGTTTAAACACTGGCTGTAGTCACAGCACAGCAACGCACATGCGCGGAAGGCAGCTCATCCTAACCGAGCTGAAAGTCTGAAATAGTTGGGCTGAGGACTTAAATGACTGTTTTAGAGTGGACATCTTACTACACTTGTTATATATATCTTATTAAATGAGATGACTTCTACTCTAAGCGCCAACCTTGAGAGACTGGTGAACTTTCACAGCAGGCGAGGTCAGTTCTAACACCGCTGACCCCGGCTGTTTCACGGTTATCAGCTTAGCTTAAATATCGCACTATGAAAAAGAGCCAGTAAAAACATGGAAGGACAACATTTATTAAATTAGTTTATGGAGAGTAGGAAACAGTCTTATACTTTGTGCGGTTTTCAAGCATTAGTGTTCATGTTTGGGTTTTTTTCCTAGAAGCTTTGAAATCTAGAGATCATCTAGATATCTAGCTATCTATTTATAGATATAGTTATAGAAGAAAGGCAGAGAAGCTTGTATATTAACATGACTCTAGAATCCATGGTTTTAAGGAAAAATATTAGGATACCTACTGGATTTTGTGGAAGGATAATATTGCAGTATATAATGAGAGGGATTTGGAGAATGACCTCAGACTTTTATGTTTTCTATGTTAAACCAAAACCTATCAATGACCCACCCATAGTCACACAATATGTGCCAAGCTATTCATTCCAACTGTGTTGCCTATTTCAGAATTATTCAAAAGGTCCTGATCCTGCCAACAAATTCCCTTTTGTAGGCATCTGCATTCATGCAGAACTTCTGCCAAACTCAGAGGCTCTCAGCAGGCACAAAGGGAGTTGACCTTGCACATTGAGCAGAACCGAAGGCTAGATAGGTGAGGAACACTGCCAGCTTGTCTCCTGTCCTAGCAATGACGTTTTGTACTGCATATAATATTTGTTATAATGTGAAACACTTTATTATTTTTTTAAATGTTTTTTTTTTTTTGCACTGAGGACATCCAGCAGCCAGCACTGCTGTGAAACCATCTGCAGCTACAAGCTGAATTTCCATTTTCGTGTAGGCAATGGGCATGATGGCGACACCTGAAACAGGTAGGCTAAAGAGCCATCCTACTAAGACCAAAAGAAGAGGTCTTTACTCACTGCAGCCAAAAATCATTACAGCTATTATGAATATATCAGGAGGAAGGGAACTATTAGGTGACCCCTCCGCCATCGCTATATTTTCCCTGAAGCCTGATATATTTTCCACCTTTGTCCAGCCTCAGTTTAACTCTCCAACACGATGGGACTCATTCTACTTACTTTATCACTGCTCTAACAGTTTTCTTGGAAAGCCACTGACCAAGCAGAGCTTTTGCTGTCAGGTAGATGTGACCTGCAAATACAAAAATGCCAGTTTTATTGTACTTGACTCACCCTCTTTCTTTTCTTTCCTCCAAGGATTAGCTGTTGAAGCTATTTTTAAGAATAAGGATTTAGGTCTTGATATAAAGGAAAAGTGGCCATAGACTTCAACAGATGCTGGATTAAGTCATCATCTTATACCTGTTCCTTGTTGTTGCCTGACAGTTAAAGTTGATGCGAAATGTCCTGGTGATGCAAAGCTTGTAGGAAGGAGCAAATGAGACTCTCTAGGCCTGAAACAAGAATATATGTTGCAATAGAACGGGGAAAAGACAGAGGTGATGGAATTGAGATTTTCTTACTACCAAGATTGATGGTACAGAGATTCACCTAAAGGTAAGTAAGACCTTGCGTGTGTGCTTGCTTTCATTTTTCCACTGAACCATGAGGAATCAACAATAGGAAATAAGTGACGGGAAAAGTCTAAGGACTAGCAGGGAAGGGAATGTATCTGTCACAGGGATAGCTGAGGCTGGGTTTCTGCTGTGTTTTGCAGTCACTGGGGCAGGTAGGTGAGGTGACAGCCCCCAGTGCTCACCTTGCAGATAGCTCAGCTCTGACATGACGGATAGCCAGGTTGTTCAGCAAGGTCAAAAGAAATTTCCATAGCAGAGATGGGAAAAATGCCGAGAGACTGCTTTGTTGCAACCCCTTTTTTTTTTTTTTTTTTTTAAAGTCACACAGGGGAAAATAATAATTTATCTAGGTGGGACGTATTTCTGCAGCATGACTTTTTATATCTGGCCTGAGCTGCGTTGCTAACCTTTCAAAGCAGCAGAAAAGGAAAGGCTATGCCTGAAGCACACAGTGTCTAAGGACTGGGTCCTAAACACCTTTGTACTTGGCAATATATTAAATTGGCTGGAAGCTCACTAAAGCCAGAGGGACATCAGGACCAAGATATTAGTTGTGTGTTTGACCTTTTCTGCTCATGCTGTCTTCCTCAGGCAAACTGTAGGCTTTGAAGTTCGAAGACTTTTGTCCTCGTGGCATTTGGCTTGTTAGTGCCTGAGGAGGCAGGTAATGGTCAATCTGTGTGTCAGAGGAGAGAATGTTGAATAGAAAAGAGAAATGGCACAGGGAATGTTCCTACTGAATCTCTGGATTTTAAGAAAACTCTCTGGGCTTCTCTTCCCAAGCTGAGCTCTTCTATTTCAGGTGGTTCACATACTACAATTACATAGGTTCCTATGACGGTAAGAAGCTAGGCATGGTTGTCTATCCCATCCTGTCTTCTATCCTATATTTCTACGTCTAGGAAGAAAGCTATCCCAGTCGTCAAGGCCATATAGCCACAGCAGGGGAGCTATGTCAAATTATATGTGTGTGCAGGGAAAGAGAACACAGGACTGGTTTGGATTTATGGCTGAAACCCTCACCTCACCCTTTGAAAATAAGACAGAAAGAAGATCCCACACATCACTTTAAAAATGGTTAAGGAAGATCAGGAGGATCACAGTCGTGTAGACAGCCACTCCAGGAGAATAACTTTGGGTTTAAGTTCTTTCATTGTTTCAAACAAAAGTATGCATGTGGCAAATTATATACACAATTGCAATTATTTCTAGCCTCCTTTAATCCCTTTCCATAAAATGTGAAAGTCCATTTTCAGCTCTCTAGTACTCTACAACAGGTTACACATGGGAGCGGAGTGAGCTATTGTTCTTCTAGGTCAGCCATGGAGGGGACAGAAAGGAGAAGATATGAGACACACTGAAATGTGTAAATAATTTATGTGTATATGGATAAATATTAATTCCAAATGATGATTTTAAATTGGGGTCCCTCTTGCAAAGAACGACAAAACATAAGATCTTGCAGTATGTTTGTATCATAATAAACTGTATCTCTAGGCCTATATTTAAATAACAAAATGACCACCTCGCCTTCAAAAATACTCCTGGCTCAGCAGCTATTAATAGTACTCACTTCTTTTTGGACTTGTTATGGAATCTCTCAGCATTAAAAAAAAAAAAATTCCACACAAACAAATGAATAATGAATTGTGTTACTATAGTCCTACCATGATCTGCTCCTATTTTCTGAAGTCTTATTCTCTCACTTGCTTCCTTCAGAGTACCTCTCAATTTTCAACATATGTTCCTGAAAGTTATTCTTGAAAAATGCTTTCTGGGTCAGAGACTGGGGTGATGCTGTGTCTGTGGCGGTTACGAAGTCAATTAAAAACAATATACTCGGTCCCACTAAAAAAGGAAGACCATAAAAAAAGTGCCAACATTTCTATATGAAAAAAAAAAAAAGGAAAGAGACTAAACAGCAGTTTGCAGACTATCATTCCAGCTGGTCTCTGCAGTCTGTTTTTTAGTTTCAGATGTTTGCCCTAGGCCTGCAACAGTCACATCTTATTCCATACTCTCACTGGTGACCATCAGGGGCAGAGAGCACCCCAAAAAATCTGGTTGTAGGCTAATTATTGGGACAAGGAGCACCCGGTTCTTGTGTCTTCTCCCACTTGTGCATGATTTAGTTTTCTGTAGATGCACAGAAAAGACCTCGAGAAGGATGAGAAAAGGGTTGCTTACATTTTTCAAGAGGAAAAAGTTTTCAAGGTGCGGGGCCAGACCCAAGAAAACAATGAGCTCAGTGGGGCTCTGGCAAAGTCAGAGTACGGTTGCAAGAGGTATTGAAATATCCTGAAGTTCTTTAATTGCTGGCTAAGGAAAAGATAAAAGATGGTGTGTTTACACCTCCACGCCCAACTTTCCTTAGTGCTATTGCTTCTTCACTGTATCAGCCACAAGAGGCTGTAGGTCTAGGCAGTGAACAAGGTTTACAGGATCTGTTTTGAGCTTCCGTGTTGTCTTGCTAAGCAAAATCAAGCAAGTCGCAATTAACTGCCTGATTATAAAGTAGGTGTTGTCACACCCGCCCTGCAGGGGCAGTGTCCAGAACAACTGGCATTAGAAAAGACCATCGGGATCTTTGGAAAAGGGGCTATAATTTTTGTGCCAAGTGTTGGCGGGAATAGTAGCAGAAGGGAGCCTGAACCGTCGTGTTTGAATCCACATGCATTTGACAATCCAGCAAAGCAAAGTTCAGGGGAGCTCAGAGCTGGAGTTTTGAACCAGATCTCCACTGTGCAGAACAAGACAATCACAAAATGTGTTTTCTAGGTGTCATTCCTTTTTTTTCTCCCTCTCTCTCTTCTCTTCCTTCCCCTTCATATCACCAGTTCACCTTCTCTCCTCTCAGTTAAGTTCAATGAACATCCTCTGTTCAGACTCATATCTAATGCTATTTAATCTGTGGTTTGTAAGATTAAAAAAATATAAGATGTCTGCAATGATGAGGACAGAGCTGCTGTCCTACATAGCTGATTTTGTACATTGTTTCTGAGACTCAGTCTATTGTGTCAAATGAAGAAAAAAAAAGGATATTTTTTTTTTCCCTATAAACTGAGGCGGTGAGAGATGAGAAACTGACTAGTTGAAAATGAAAAAAAAAAAGATAACAACGTGGCATTTTGGTCATCCTGTGGAATTTCTTGTCACATAACTTTTGTGATATGAAAAAGTCACATAGACTTAAGAAGATAATAGATCCATCAATGCAAGAAAAAATCTGTCTCTGGTTGTGACATCCCTTCTGAGTCACCAAATCCCTGATATGCAGATGCGTGAAGCTTGGGCAGATGTTCTGGCAAAGTGTTACTACACCAGTTCTGTTCTTTTAGTCTTTTTTAGGCACCCACTAACAACCATGGTCAAAGACAGGATCCTGAGCTCAATGGAGAGGTGATCTGATCCAGTACAGCTATTCTTAGGGTGAAAATCTCGCTGTTTTAAATAGGGCAGATGCTTTCCAGGGCAGAAAGAAGGCATGTTTTGGATAGCAGTGATCTCTCTTAGACAGCTATCCATTGGCATTTCCCAGGACCAGGACGGAACTTTTATATATGGTGTGTGCAAATCTCTGTGTTTGTTCTTTGCTTGCAAACACAGTGACAACTTATTAAATAAAAAAGTTAATTTTCAAACTATTGTTCAGACATTTCAATTTGTTCTATAAAACAAATTCTAAAATAAAATCTTATTCTGAATTAGAAAAAAGTGGATTTCTTTTTTTTAGACTGCTCAGAATTTTATTACAATATATAAATTTTAACTGGCGGGTTTGATTGTTTTTATATTCTATTCTTTTAGCTTGATTTAGCACCCAGGTGGTATTAGTCAACTCCAATTTGAGTTTTTTTAGCGTGACAAAGGCTAAAGCAAAATAATGATTAAAAACAAATATATCTGCAGCTGTAGTACAGTGGAAAGGCAGCCTTCCAAGGAGTCTGCCTGCGCTGTCGATAGTGATGTTTGTGTTCTGTAGGGAAAAATCTCACTTCATCAAGTGGGAATCTTGCTCCATCATTTTGCTGATCTCTTGTCTTTCTGATGTGATGCAAGAACACTGCTCTGGTCTCTGTGCTTGTTTTGAAATAGTGGTGTTCCCCAAAACCATGGAAGTAACTATCTCTAAAGCCATGTAAGCCTGTCTAGATTTACTTCTGTAGCTTCGGTGAGACACAGCGCTCCTCACTTCCTGAATAAAATAGGGAAAAAAAATCAAACTTGGCAGCGAGGCATGGCATAAATCAGTAAGTAGCCTGTAGGTGTTACCTGCAGCTATAAAAAAGGGCCTGATTTGTGTAGTGAATAAAAAACATAAGCCAACAGTAATCATGAGCCATCCCTGTGGCACTTGGAACAGAGGAATTACACATATCAAAATACCCAGTAATCTTGGGTTTAAATTCTGTATATTCACTAGTCTGTAATATGTCCTAGTTCGCTGACACAGGACAATATGCCAGAGGCACCAGTGGATTGAAATCACACAAGGAAAGTGCTGAAAGAAGAGGAAACACAGCTGGGGAGAGACATGTACTTTTGCAAGTAAAAAGGTAGTGACAGCCATGAAAAGTAAGAACAAGAAAAAGAGAGAGAAAAGCATATCTGGTATAGGTACAAAAGGATATGCAAGAAAAAAAAAAAAACTAACACGAAAATCCAAGTAACTGTGGCATCCTTCCAGCTCTCAACAGGAGAACAATTCAGAAAGCATCATAGTCAAGAAAAACACATATAATTTAGAGCAATTTTTTTAAGTGTGTATGGGCAGAGTTCTAAGTACAGGAATAACAACAGCATGCTGCTATTCATGCAAAAAGCATACTTGACTCAGGTTTGCTTCCTAGCACTTTTTTTTACAAGATGAGTTTGAAAAAGTAAAATGAAATAGATTTTAAACTACATTACAATTGAGAAAGAAGCACACTGGCAATACAAGCTTACATCTGTGGCACTCCATGGACTGCCACCAGCTGTGGTGCTTCAAATGTAGGGATGTGAGAGGTCAAAATCTGCCAAAGGTCAGAAGCTGTGCTACCTGATGGAAAGCCAAATAGACTCCATCTATGGGACTGAGATAAAAATCTGTTTTATTTCTATTTTTCTTATCTCTCCACGGATTGGAATATCTCTTCTTTGCTTTGTTTTTCCTACATAATATAGCATATAATATCTCCATGTTTCCATATGCTGTTTGTCATAAATTGAAATCAGTTTTCAACTTCTACTGCTCTGGTGGGATTACTACTGCCACCAAGAAAGACAATGTTAGACAAAATGGTCCTTGCATGGAACAACACTCTACCATGACAGGTACAGGTCAGTTATATGAGCCTGAGATTCAGGAACCTCTTAATTCTGATCCTAAATCAACCGAAATAACATCACTGATTCAGCTGCTTGGCTTTTTCTTATGCCTTATGTGCAAAAGGTAGGTAAACCAAAAAACAGAGAGAAAGTGCGTGATTAGAGCTTGGTTGTTGAAGCAGTAAATAAACTGTGGAGGTTGGACTGCTAGCATTTGCTATCAAGCTGTCAACTTCAAAATAATTTCCATGGAGAAATAATTAGATTTCTAGCATGATAAAGACAAGAATTATTCTTGTTTTGCAATCACATGTTTCTGATAATGTGTCTTTTTTTTTTTTTTTTGCTTTTAATTTCCATTCAAAAATGCTTTATTGAATTATCTTTCAAAAGAGAGGCATTAACTTTGGTAAATAAGAAACTGGAAGTGTTTCCAAGGCTAGGTCAGAGAGTCCATTATGAACGCCTACAGTGGCCTCCTGAAGAGTGTGCAGGCTGGAGAATTTCATCCTTATCTAAACTGTTTGCAAATTGACAAGTGTATCTTGACATTTCATGTAAGGACCTGGCCACAGCCTAGGTAATGACTGCTGCATTATTTTCCTTTTTAATTGAAATTTAATTGAATACTGTGCTGATGAAGCACCCAATTGCTTATTTGCTTCTTGATTTTCTGCCATGGGCACACGTGCTTTGAGATTCTCTGGCTCACTAAGCAGTTCTCCTGGCCAACGGAGCCAGTAGGACATTTTCCTTAACCCCTTTTTTATCCTTTAGAATGCTCTCTCCAGAAGCCCGTGCACCATTTTTAGCCCGTGGGTTTTTTTTTTGTTTGCTTGTTTGTTTTTTCTTCTTGTTTTCAAATATTATAAATAGGAAAAGAGCGGAGCTATGGCCACACTGTCAGGGAGGCAGCTACAACTTAAGGATCTGTGCTCCATTTTCTGCGTGATCTCAATCAGTCGTTTAGGGCCAGGAACAGAAAGAGATTTGCTTACAGTGACAGACTTGTAGGCATCCAGCCCCTAGTCTTTAGTGAGCTGGCAAAAATCCCCGGCATGAAACACAGCGAGAGAGACAGGCCCCTCGGAAGTGATTTTCAGGAGTTCAAACCATGACATATGCATGCTTTATATGTCATACATATTCACCGCGGTCAACTTACTTGTTTACCTAGGCGGGCCATATAAGATACAGAGAAAGGCAATATAATGGCTGGAGGTATATAGTTGTTTTCCAAGATGAGAAATTAAATAGATTAGGATGGCTCAGCCTGGAAAAAGACGCTTGAAGGAGAACTTTACAAAACTGTGAATAACGTGAAAGTAAGTGAGTACGGAAACATCTGTTCGTTTACACAGACAAGGAGTGCCCAAAGACATTAACAGGCAGCAAGTTTTAAATAAATTAACACTAAAAATGTAGAAATAATTGCCGCAGAATGGTACGGAGGCCAAAAATATAGATGGATTTTTAAAAGAGAATAGCAAAATACCAGGAAGAAAGGTCCTTCAGGGCCTATTAAGCATGAATTTTTTGGATTCAACATCTGTCTCAGAAAAACCCTAGTCTACAGATTGCCAAAGTCTGGGAGTCCTTATGCAGGGAGTATAGTGTGGAGAGCATCCCCGGATATAAGCTTTTTTTCTTCTTAAATACTTCTTAAATATTTTTCAGAAAGCGACTGGGCTTGCCAGTAAGACACTAAAATGTAAATGCTGACGTATATGTCTGCACTTCTATGATATCTGGCCAAATGCTGTCAATACAATTACTGAAATGCGGAGGAGGATTCAGCTCTCACATCATAGACCCTTCCATTGCATGAGCTAAAAACTCCCTAAACTCTGGAGGGTCCAATTCAGTCATCTAAACATAGGTTAGTGCTGTCTTAGATGTCTTATGGGTACTGGCTCCTTTCTAGCTGATCCTTTAGGAGTGTGTCCAACAGATCCTGTGTCACGTCTGCCAACGGCATGCAGATCATCTAGGACCTATGAACTGAACCTCCTTGTCTTTAGATATTTAATTGTAAGTGTCTCAGCCTTGAATTAATCTTACTGGCCATTGTGAGAAACAAGGTAGTGGAATGAACGAACCTTTGGTTTTATTCACCATAACCATTCATAGGTTTTCTTCTCTCTCCACTTCACAGCTATAAAGTGGACAATAATGTCATTTTCCTAGGTTTTGTGTATTGTGCTATCTGGGCTCAAATCTGCAGTGAAAGCAATGAAGCCCTGATCCATACAAGTATGTAAGTCATCCCAACAGCAAGAGTTAATCACCCAAGTGTCCTGGTAGATGTCACCCAATTCACGGCTATCAGAAATATACCCCATATCATATGCTTATTTAGCAGTTGAGATGTTGAATTCCCGTCTTTGCTAGGACCCTCAGCATCAAAAGCTGGTAATCCATTTCCTTGCAGATAACTAGATACAGGAACACAAGGCAATTCTGCTGGAGATGTTTCTTAAGATCTCAGTGTGGTGCTAGTTTCTATAACATTCCTGTTTATTATGAAAGCAAACACAAGTTAAACATATTTTTTTTAAAGACTGCTCCTGGTTATTTGTTGGTTTTGATCCAAATGTATTATGAGGCATTTTCTTTTTTGTTGCCTGTTCCTTCTGTCACATTCATTTCATAAACTCACCCTAAAACCAGAATAACTTGCCATGGGAGGATCATTGGCACGTGGAGATCTCACAAGAACATTTTGCTGGCATCATCCATCCTGTGAGTATCCATGTACCCACATTTCCTGGCACACTACCTAAGTGGCTGGGAAACTAGTGAACACCAGCTGCAGCATAAATCCTCTGGAGGCACTGGCATTCATCAAAATCAGAGAAAGTCTTTAATTTATCTCTAAATCAAGCTCTAACTTATTATCTGATGAGTTAAAAAAAAAGAGACGGTTCTGAGTCACATAGTTGGATCAAGTAGCGTCCTACCCCCTGAGTAGCATAAAGTAGAGGTAGGAATCAAAGCCTTTTATCTCAGCATATAGCACAAACCAACATATAAATCCAGATCATCTCAGCCTTACTTTGTTCCTAGGTGTTTTCTCCTCTTCTAATTATGTTTCTCTACCATCCTAGTAAAATGTACTTTATTTAACGACAGTATAAATATATATGAGGCGTAATGGCTTCAAAATGAAAGAGGAGAGATTTAGAATAGATATTAGGAAAAAAAAATTCACTATGAGGGTGGTGAGGCACTGTAGCAAATTTCCCAGGGAAGTTGTGGATGCCCCATCCCTGGAGGTGCTCAAGGCTGGGTTGGACAGGGCTTTGAGCAACCTGGTTTAGTGGAAGGTGTCCACTAGGCAGGGGGTTTGGAACTAGATGATTTTTAATGTCCCTTCCAACTCTAACCATTCTATGATTCTGTGATTCTATATCTCTTCAGTTTCTTTCCTGCATGACAGAGTGAATCTTAAAGATTTTCAATAAAATAAACACGCAGGGAGGGCAACAACATAAGAAAAGAATGCAGCTAATAGGCCAGACCCTAATTTTTTTGTAAGTCTCTGTAGTTTTGTTCACTGTAGATAGCATTTCCCTGATTGATACCAGCTGATAATTTTGCCTTTTCCATTAGATATTAAAGGAGGTAATGGAAATACTGAACACAAAGCCTGATCAGATAGTGGAACAGTGTGCTAATGAGATAATTATGGACTTACTAGGACCTGCCTGGAAAGCTGATCTGTGTTTACAATTAAACGCATGCACAGCCTGTCCTCATCAGTGCAATGAACTGAACTAAATAGCCCAGGAGTTTCAGCTCTGTGGTGCCCGAATGCTGTCACTTGGGTTATGTGTGCATAGACATATCTGCCTCTGTGTGCACACGTGCACATGTGTGATCCCCACCAGCACTGTCTCATCAGTTGACTTCTTTTTCCAGCCAACAGAAGTGCTACAGTGATCTCCATCCCTGTACTGTCTATGTTTTATTACATCTCTCTCTGCATGCAGCACAGAATAATTGGACTTGGTAGTTGCCATGAAACTAATTTTTGCTTCTTTTCAACTAGATCCAGGCTCCTGTGTGGCTTCTCGCCATCAGCAGCTCCTTTGGATGCCTTGGCTCATTTAGGAGAGGTACGGTATTATTCGTGGAAGTAATACTACGTGCACCATATAGTTGAGGTACTCCAAAGCATACCTCAGGAGTTTCCTGGTTTGTATCCAGCACCCGTTTAGTATTCATGATATGTTGGAGTATTTATGATATTTTGGATGTGTTGACTTGTGTACCTTTATACATCTTGATTTTTTCACTCTGTTTGTATGAGAAAGGAGGCTAACTTTGAAATGATTTTCCTTTCTATTTCATAGTGAATGCAAACCATGCTGCAAAGGAGGAGGGGGAAAGGATACTAAGAAATGAAAAAGACATTTGGGTATACACACTGTGGACAAAAAATTGAAAAAAAGAAATCTGACATTTTATTGGTTGCCCTTCCTAGTGACTAGCACTCTGTCCTGATCTAAATTCTTTGGAACTGAGTTGTTACAAAGGCTCTGAGAAGTTGAATCCAAAGGGATCTTATTAATGGAGAGTCGTTTTACTTTAATATCAAGAGCAACCATAAACTTAGATGCAATCTATAGTTATATTTGTGTCACAGTAGTTTTCTATCATCTCATTAGTCCAGAATGACTGTTTTTATTTCTTTTTATTTAACATTTGTATATGCAATTCTTTTTTTAAGAGTTTGCATGCAACCCTGTGAAGTAGACTGCGTGTCGCAGATGTTATATGGAGCACAGCTCGGGAACCCACAATTTATAGGGATCTAGAAGTAAGAACCCAAGTATACCAGAATAACAGGATGCAACTCATGGAGATGCTGAAAATATTAAGGAGAAGAAGAAAAAAACACTAATTTTCAAAAATTACAGTAGACTTAAACAACAGTCTTTTGTTCAGTGTGGTTTGTTTGCTGTGTTTAGCATTTCTTATGGCTTTATGACTATAAACTCCTGACCGCAAATATATGCCAGTTAGGGAAGCTCCGAAACACTTAGGTGTAAGTTCACTTGGGCATAATTCCTCATGAACCTGTCCTTTCATTATAAAAAAGCTTCATGCCTATACCAGAAAGATACTACAGCCAAAATAAACATGATGATTGATGATGGCATTTATATGTTTGTTTATGCATACGTATATGTATACATATACACACATTCTTCAAAATATCTTACATATAGTAAATTCAGGAAAAAAGATCTTTCTTTTTTTTAAACACGTTCTAAAACAATAAAATCCTGTTGGCATGTGTTAAAGTTTGATGTTTGTTTTCAATTTTCATTCTTTTTTCTTCTGTCCTCAGCAAGGTAACATCATACGTGACATTCAGAAGACAACTGAAATACCTCCTAGCAGTGCTCAACCCACTGAGTGTGTGACCTCAATGGAAAATAAATCCTTACTAAAGGACAGCACTCTTCCAGGGCTGCTTCAGTGATCTGATTCAAGTCTCTCAGATATACGATTCTTGATAATCTTAACTAATTTAACTATCGGGTTCCACCAGACCTACAATAACTCCTTTGGCTTCTGTAACCAATGCAGACCCGGGGCTTGGAAGTTTTGCAGTAACACATGATCCTATCAAGTTTGCCTGTGACACCTAAGGAGACAGCAGAAGCTGGAGGAGACCACGAAAGATGCCCTTCCACGGGTGGCTCCATATCACTGTAGAGCAGCCAGCCACCTCCTCAGGTTGGAGTCCATCCCATGGTTTAGCATTTCACGTGTAATTAAGAACTTTGGCTTCCCCTTCTCCCCTCCATTCTGCACGCAGAGCCTGAAATACTGGGTGCAAGCACTACCCGTTCTAAGCTCAGGGTCCCAGCATTTTTCTCCTTTTAATGGGCAATTATGAAAAGTTCTTGGGGCAAATCTCCCAGCCCCCTTTTCCATGCTGGGAGAGCTGTTGGACCGAAGCAGAAGGTTCAGGATGGAAGGTAAGAACCGGGTGACACTGCAGACTGCCAGAGGCACGTTGGTGTTATGCAGCTGCAAGCAGACAGCAGCAAACCTGACTGTCGCCAGCTGGTTGGGCACACACCTGATAGCCAGAGATATTCCAAGCAGGAAAGATTTAGGACTTCTGCTCCTAGTCGAATTCCCAAAACGCTCATCCATGGAGCCTAACTTTTTCACCTATCTCTATTGCTGTTACTATTTTTAGAAGATATACTGCCCCCAAAAGTCTTTTGATTAAACAAGTAAATAAACAACAATCGGAAAAGCTTAGCCTTTCTAATTTAGGCAGCTGCTCTCAGGGGAAGCTGATTTATTCTGGAGTTCTTCCTCCTAACCCAGGCAGCTACCTGAAATCCCAAGTTAGGAGTCAATTTCCCGCAAGAGGTCTGTATAAGCACTGATAACAAACAGCAGGTCTATGGTGACTCAGCACAGACGCAGGCTGAATTTATTCTTTGTAAGTACTTTCTTGACTCTCCAAGGAGCCTGAACTGGCTTAGCTTTCAACTTTGTTCCTTCCGCTAAATATCTGCGGTTCGCAGGGATGAATCCAGCTTTGTACATACAGACCTACGGCCTCAAGAGGGGTGAGAGCTCAAATGCATCCTTCTGCTTGGCATTTCCCACTGTGTCGGTGACTCCCTACTCAGCAACAGAGGCATAGCCTCACCCTTGAGAGATGTCGAGCATGGATTACGTAGGGAGCCTTGGCACCTTGGTGATGTACACACCATTCAAGTGGAGAGTTGTCTGTGGAGCTCTAATCTGAACTAAATGTTCCGAATCTGTCTGTGAACCTCTTAGAAAGCTTGGGGAGAAAAAAAAAAAAAACCACAAACACAGTGCAACCCTATATCTTGCCAGCATGAGATCTGGTGCAAGCACAACCTGAAAAGGAAAAATCAAAGGCTGTGAAAATTACTCCATTATTATAATGTAGCAGTTGCAGTTGATAAAAGTTATGTTCCCCTGTTACTATGACAACTACATTTAAACCTTCCTATTACCAGTTGGATCATATAAAAAAAAATGAACTTATAGAAAGGAGTTCACCATTCATTTTCTCTTTTTTTATCCCTGGATATTATGCAAAGTGTTATAAATATTTATAAGTATTTAACTTCATCAGCAATGCCTACGAAACTAATTATTCTATTAGCAGGAACATTCAGGTACAGGGCCTGAATGGGAAGATTTATTCTGTGAACGAGGGTGGGACAAGAAGACTACGGAGGAGGGAGAAATACTTCTTTCACTGTTTCCACAGCGATAAGTGATGTTTGGTTTAATAACTTAAAATCCAGAAGTCTTTCCTTCTACAAGTAAAGCGATTTACCCACTGTTATTTTCCTTTTGTTGTACTGTGCAGGCGTCCTCTCTAGATTGCCTTGAAATGTTGGTGGGTTTGCTGTTAAAAAGAATGAACATAACTGGAAAAGGAGGAGAGTATTTGCAAACAATCTGCTAGGGGGAAAAAAAAAAAGAGTATGAATATGTTCTATTATATTTTAGCAAGTTTAAAAATGAAAACAGGGCATCCAAAATTCAGCACGAACTAAATGAATGAGATTTTATACCTTTGTGGAGGGCCAAAGCTTTGGCAGATGGTAAGTGATGTAATGATTGCGTGCCATCCATGTGCTCAGTTAAGTATTTAAGACATGGTAATGTGCAAAATTTATACCATAAGACCAATTTGTTACATGGTAACACATAATTGTGGTAACTAAAGCCTAATCAGGACTGGACCTATGGCCATGTTAGTCAGTAGGCAGACTCCCAACAAACTACGGGAGCAAAAATGGACAGATTCGCCACGTCAGGTTTTCTAAAGGATGTGGGTCAAAAGCAGTGCTCACTACCACTGTTACCTGTTTTGAGATGTCTTATTATTTTTTTCTTTAAATATGTAATTGAAGGCTGAACTTTCATATCTGTCAAGCCTCACCTGAGATTTCCAGATATCTCTTCTAGTCATTTGATAAATACTTATTTGATAAATACCCTAGGCATTTGGTAAGTACCCTCTGGTACTTCAGCCTCAGGAACTGGCTGTTTCTATCCCTGCTCCTTTGCAACTGGTTTCATTTTATCCATGTATAAAAAGCACTTCCTCACCCACTTATGAGTAATAACTCACTTGTTCACAGAACGCCATAAAATCTTTGCATCTTGGGTCACATCTGGGCAACAATCCAGCTTTTCCTTACATTTCCCTTTCCAGGTCACTCCGATACATTTGTCCTATTATTTACTGTTCCCCTCCTTAAAGGATTCTGTGATCACCCCTGTCTCCAAAGCCCAAGAGGAGCAGATAGCACTGTCAGTCCTGTACCTGAAGTGCAGTAGTTTTGAGAATATTTCTGGACTCTCTGCAGCTCTGGAGTGTATTAAGGCCCCTATTTCAATAGAATATAATACGGTTCAGAAGTGGTTAAGAGGATGAATTTCAAATGAAAAATAATTTACACATCAAAGATTTCTCTTAATACAAACCCCTATTTAAAATGCATCTAAGTGTAGCTACTTGTTTATAGTTCATTGTACTGCAAGGACTATATGCAGCCTATCTAGGAGAACCTCTGGCTGCAAGTATGTATATATAATTGATACCGTGCTTGAAGAGGTACAAAAATGATAACAGACTTCCATAGTGAAATGCAGCTGTTGGTTTGTGTCAAATCAATGAAGACTTAATTACAGTAAATGTAAAAGAATTATGAATAAATGTAGTAAAAAGTAAGTGTTTGATAAAAGTGCCTAAGCTCAAGAAATGAACAAGGAAAACCCTGGGGGGATGTGGGGGGACAGGGGACAACCCAAAAATAGAAATTCCTCCCAAAATGTCTCAAGAAACCTTCTTTTCAAATTCGTTCTGATGATGAAAGCCCTCTGGTTGTTTACAGTCTCTCTGTAATAATCATTTTGTGTTCATACAAATAGAAAGGAGTAGATCCTCATCTAGATTAAACCGATGCTAATCCATTGACCTTGTCGGAGCTCTATCAGGTTCTGTTGTGAAACATCCCAGAATAAGCCCAGAGAGTAGGAAATCCCATGCAGTTCATGATGCTGTTTTGCAAGGAAATTTTCTTGTACCAGGGAGGTGTGTTGTTTTGGTTTTTTTTTTAATTACTTTCTTTTTTTGCCTTGTTAACATTTAACAGCCCCAAAATTTTCAAAAGGAGACATTATAAAGAGTGTATCTTCTTTGTCCTTCATCCTGAAACTGGATGTGATTGAGGCACTCTGTCCTCAGATCTCTCTTAGTAAAATAAGCAGCACCGAAACACAGGATAGACCATCAGGCCACTGAGCATGCAGACTTCTTTAACTGTTGCCATGCTCCTGGGAAGAGTTTTCACCTGGACTAAATGGTGCTTTTCCTTGCACATTGTTCAGAGGACAGCATCATGGAAGGACTGCTGTGAACAGGAGTGGGAAAGGCCACCTTCTCATGGGGGTTGACAGTTCTATTCTTACAGAGCTCCATTGACTGGTGTCAACTTTAATGTGACTTTCAAGCTTAGTGTGAAACCTCACTTGTACAAAGGGGAGATGTCCTTTATACACAGCTTATAATTGTAATGCTTTATAAGAATGAGAAAAGAATGACTGAAAAAAGACAGTGTCAACCTGATCATCACTTCTCTTAGGGAAAAAGATGCGCCTGCTGTTGTTACTACAGAACTGAATTAACTTGCAGAGAATGAGATTGCTGTCCACTTCCAGCTGCTTTCCTGCATGTGTTTGACAGCATGCTGTCTGTAGCCACGACACTCTGTCTATACTTTCCAGAATGAGTCTGACATCCAAAGCGCTTTCCATATCTGATATTCACATATTCTTACTGAATTCTTCAATCTGCACCTGATACTATGCTGAGGCTACCTAAAAGTTCATCACCCCTCATAGGTGCCAGAACAACATCACAGGAATTGCTGAGGCTGGAAAGGACTTCTGGGGGTTGTCTAGTCTAAATATCCCTGCTCAAAGCACAGACAGCTCGACCTTATTGCTCAGGGCTGTGTCCAGTTGCATTTTAAGTATCTGCAAGGATAGAGACTCCACAACTGCTCTGGGCAACCTGCTGTGGTGTTTGATGAGACTCACAGTAGAAAAGGCTCTTCTTATGTTTAAATGGAATTTCCTGCATCTCAGGTTGTGCTCATTGCCTCTTTTCCTGGCTCTGGGCACCACTGAGAAGACTCTGACTCTGTCTTGTTTATTCCCCCCTCAAGAGGTACTGTTAAGATCCCTCTGAGCTCTCTCTTCTTCAGGCTGTACAGTCCCAGCTCTCTCAGTCCCTTCTCATATAAGAGATGTTCCAAGTCCTTATTCATCTTTGCAGCTCCTCAAGAAATGCAGTGTTACCACAGGCATTTACCTGAGGGCAGTGTGTAGACAGAAGAGACAGGGGTGTCCACAGGGGCCCACATCCACCAGCTTTGCAAGTAAGCATTCCCTCTTGGCATGGGCTACCTTGAGGTCCTCCAAATCCCAAGGAGAAGGAGCATGTGAGCCAATCCAGGGAGAATGCTTCAGCAGCCAAGTCCTCTGGACCGGCAACAAATTTGGCCCAAGCCCTTTCCTAAGGGTCTTGCTGTACAGCAATAAAAAAGTGGCTTTTGTCACCAATTCTTGTTCTGTCATATTCCTTCTTATGCCTTGGACTTCTTATAAAACCAACACGTATACTTGGGAGAATCTTAGTTCTCATTTTTAAGGGATGGAATCCAAAACCTCCTGTGACATCCTTTGGATAAGGGAATACAGTCTTTCATTTTAGGCTCTTATCTGTGTGTGTGTGTAAAGGATGAGCCCACATAGCTACACTAGGTGCCCAAGTGCTCTTTATTGTCAGGGGAAGGTACGGAAGGTAACATGGTCTGCCCAAGCCAGTCGCACTGCATCAGGGCTTCATTTTACAGCTCTAGATGGTGTGAAGTTTGCAAACATGAGAAAGTATACCCGAGGGTAGAGAATGCCTCTAAATGGCAGCATTGTGTTGGGTTCAGTTTCTCCACAGCACAGTGTACGTTTCCCCAGGCTCTGCAACAGAAAAGCCAACAAAAAGAAGCGGTCATTGAAAGGACAGGCCCCAGAGAGGAGTGCTTCCAGAGGAAGTAGCTATGGCTGTACAGCTGGTTGCCATTGTTGCTCCCATATGCCTAATAATACTTCTGGTCAGTAAAGACAAATTATGTGTTAAATGTCTATGTGTGTATGTATATAATAGACTCTATCTGTTAGTTTGTTAATTTTTTTTTTTAAAATAAAGTCATTCCAGATATTCTACGGAGAAGAGACTAGAAGAAATCTGAACACAGAAATATTCAACTACACCTCAGTAACACTAATAGTGTTCTTTTTAATATCAGCAGCATGTAATAAAGACTGAAAACATAGTCACATGACTGGATTTGAGATGCAAAGCATACGTTTAAGAGCACAGGTCATCTCTGATTTGACTGAAGGGTTACAAGCTAGAAGGGGAAAGCAAAAGGAGCTCTGTCGTACTGTATTAAGGTCAGTTTCTTGCACATTCTTAACATTCACTTTTGATAACTGTTTTTCCTTTAAATATGCACATCTAAATTCTTACCTATGACCCTTTCACACAAGCACTTTGATCCTTCCTGCCCTCCCTGGAAAACAGACCATCTTCCCTCTCCAGTTACTCGGCAACAGGTGGTAGCAGCTTTAAGGACCAGATCCTGTACTTATTCTCCCCCATGTAGCCACACAGATTTAAAATAAAATGCCACATTCAAGGAAAGAAGAAAAGCTTGGGGAACAAAGACACAGATTATGAGGTTTAAAGCTAACAGAGAAGCAACAGGAGGAATTGTACAGCCGTGTATTAAAAAGCCTCGGGAACTTGCAGGTTTGAGGAGGTGGTACCACCCCCATGATTCCCTTATCTGCTCTCCTTTTAAGTGAGAGCTGCAAATCTCCTGAGTACATTGTTTTCTTTTGGATATGTTGGATTTCTTTTCAGATGTTTAGCTTATCAGCTGGCCTTCTTCTGACAAGCAGCTAACAAATAAATGCCTGATCAATAAACAGGCAGGAGAACCAGTAAGTCGTAGCTGGTGGCTGGAACGTAGGACAAGGGGGTTCTCTCCCCAGCTCTGTCAGAAATTTGTTGTGCGTCTCTGCACAGGGATCTTAACTTCTCTTCAGTTAACACTGCCTTACAGATGGTGATTAGTCCAGGAAGTGACTCAGGGGCCACATGCACAAAAAGATTTGGGTGCCTAAAGTGTGCAATTGCACCTTGTAGCTACCTGTCATGGATTCCAGGTCCCTGAAGGATTGTCTAAGCATGCACCCTCTGAACGGGGAGACATAAAACCTGCCAATACAAATGTTAAACACAGATGTCCTTGTGAAAACATGCTTTCCTCCACCTCTTAGGCACCAGTCAGGATTAAGGGGGATGCCTCGCTCATGCTAAGACAGGAATCCCCTCTGAGGATAGGCAAACACAACCACTCGTTCTGTTTTGTTTGACAGCCTTCAGCAGAGCTGTGATATTGGAGGTGGTGTCACTAGCTAGCTTTGATGGAACAGAGAGTTCACCCAGCATACTGAAGACACGCTCCTTTCCTTAGCCTCGGGGAATTGCCAGGAAAGCACTGTAAATATCAGGCTGGCAGCCACGATAAGACGCTGAAGAAATCTTATGTGTTTGTTTTTTTTTTTCTTTTAGATCCAACAGTCCAATGCCTATATTATGTAGAAAGGGAGAACTCTGGAAAGAAGTCATCTAAAGCCTCCCCATCCAACCAGGCAAAGACCCCGTGCACGAGGCTACAAAGCCGTGTTTCTTTCTTTTCTTACTGTATCTCTCCCTTCTCCTGAAAGCTGTGCAGCTTCACTAGAAAACAGTGCAGCTTCACTAGAAAACACAGATCGTATTTGCAGCCCAGCCCCTAGGCCTTAAGATCACAGAGGGAAAAAGTGTTTTCTCAAGAGCAGCTACTTCACCTCAGAAAAAACAAAACCAAAGAAGTCCTTTGATCGAATAATTCCAACTAGTGTGGATACCTCTACCCTTTAATTAGGCTGCTTTTGTGGAACAGCTCAAAAAAGTGTCTCTTCATCCCTTCTAATAAAAACAGAGCAGATGAGAGACACCTCTGCTTTACTTAAATCTTCTTTGAATGATGGATGTTGAGTAAAGGTCTCGTCTAGGAGAACAAACTTCCAACTGAGCATTGTACTATCTAAAAGCATTACTTCAGAGCATTGATTTTTAAGTAGAGGCATCACTTCAGAATGATAATTATAACCACATATTTAAACAAATCCAGCCCTTGAACACAATGTTCAACATTTTTTTACATCTGGGTATACATATAGCTCTTTTTAAAGATGGAAAATTTTCTCTCATCTGTTTTTTCCTTCAACATCTTTCATTTTGAAATTGTAATGTGAGACATCCTCATAATATCAGAAACATATTTGGAAAAAAAAAAGAAAAAAACGAACATGAAAGGACTGTATAATTCTGCTATGCAGTCAACAGCAGAGGTTTACGAAGTTTGAAAGTATTTTAACCTTGCAGCAGAAAGGAAGGTCCTTCATCTCCCTTGTTTATATTACAAAGAACCATTGTTTTAAGCACAGGAAAAATACATCAATAAGCAGTCCCTACAGCAGAAAATACTACAATCTACTTATGCAAGAGAAGAAAACAAGGGGCAAGAAAGATAATATGCCCAAATTAAGCTGAGACATGTAAAAATGAAGCTGTATGACTGTGGTCTCAGAGGAATCCCCTTATAGCCTACGGAGAGAAATGACATATTTCATATCATGTCACCCTAATACAGACATTTAAAATAGATCAGAAGTGCTCATTTCTCCTAAATACCTATAAAGAATCAAGACGACTCATCTGTTGACATTCACATTATAGCAAGATAAAACTAGGTAAAATGATTCTCAATTCTGAAGCCAACTTGATGGCCTGTGTCTCAAGGTTCCCTCTTCCCAAATTTCTCCTGCTGCATCTCAGGATAGTGTGTGCCAGGAAAGAGAGGTTGTCCTGTACCATAACTGTGTCAAAAGACCAGAATACCAAATTCTGCCTTCATCCTGAAGATGCAGAAGAGAAATATCATGTTACATCATTCTAGGATTTTTTTCAAAACTATTCGAGGACTGCTAAGCATTCTCACAGACATCAGTATCAATGCAAACTGTCAAGCCATAGTAGCTGAAACTGGTAGCAGCACATCATTTATCTAACCTGAGATATCTTGACTGAAAATCTAGACTTTCTATATCATCATTGAGGCATATGGAGAATAATTGGCCACACCTAAATTAAGTATTAATAACTCTTCACTATCAAAATAAAAGCTCTAGGTTCCTAATTTCTAATTTAGGTTCAGGAGTTAGACGACTGAAATTACACTGGGTCAATATCCCACCTCATTTCTACTGGGAGAAAAGAAGCAGAATTTCAAATAAAATAACTCTGATTCCTCTCCCCTTACTAAATTGTTGGTGTTGCTGAAATGCAAACAAAGTAAATTCAATTCTAAAATTTCAAGATGGAATTGGAAGGAAGAAAAAGATCTTTGATTAAGAAAAGGAATATTACCATAGAACTATCAAGTTAGTACACCATCAAATTTAGTCCCTCTATAGAAGCTAAATATTCCCAAGGGCACAATGGTGTTCCTTTTGCTTTGCCAAGTGAGAGGGTCTAATGGCAGTCAAAGGAGTTACTTTATTCGACACTGTCCCTCACTAAATGTTCCAGTCTTCATGTGAATGTACAGCATTTATAAGCAAATGAAGAATGAATACATACTATCAAGGGGCAATTCCGTAATAAGAGGGAAAGTAGAGAGAGTGTTCAAGAGAAAAAAACAAGTAAACATGCACAAATAAAATAAAAAAGCAGAAATGGAAAAACAACCACACCTTACATGACTGCTCAGCTAGTGATTAGTGAGCGAGTCTTGCTATATTTATTTATGTTGCTGACTCTCATTATGTTTTCCTGTAAGATATCCCACAGCTCTCTAACTTTACAAAGCCAAGTTCACAGTATGATACTAAGATACCAGGTCTAGTTACTTTGCACGGCTAAAGTTTCTAAAACCTCACATAATAAGATTTCATCCATGCATAGCCAAAAATAAAGTAGTCAAATAAGGCTTTTTTTTTTTTTTTCTTTTTTCATCACATTGCCGTCTTGCAGCTATTCAGGTCCCTCCCTGGTCATGAATCTTAACCATGGTATAGTTTAAAAATTGACACAGAATGCAGCATGCACTTACCAGTTTGTTGTACCCAACAGTGACTCACTCCATTAATTCCCACAGTTAAAAAGAAAGCCCTAAGGCTACAGAAATTCCTATGCTTCTTCCCAAGCACCTTTTTTGATTTATTTCATTCTATACTAGATCAACTCCAATATGTACTCCAGATAAAACAATGTCGAGTTTAAAACCCAGCCCTAATGCAAAAATGAACTGACATAGAAAAAAGCTGTACCTATTCTGCAAGACTGATACAAACACACCTCATCCTGAAAAAAAATTCAAAGGAAAAAGAAATCTTTAGCACTTTAAATATTTGATGTTTGGAGTAAAATTCAGACTTGTTTTTTTTTACTTGTTTTAGAAACTAAAGTGTTCTGTTTAGTAAAACTTGCCCCTAGGAGATCTCTGGTTTCCCTTAATAAAGGATGGGCACAAGTTTACAAAATAAAAACTCTGGATTGCACAAGGATCTGTGTTTGCCATGTAGGTGCAGATCTTCTGGGGGAAGAGAGAAAGGATGCAAAAGAGCATTAGCTTCTGGTTATGAGCTTCCCCCTTTGCAGTCCTATGCACATCCAGCCTTCTCATTTAGACCAGGTCTTTGAAAATCTTGATGTTGCGTGGAGTGTTTAGAAGACGTGATTTCTTGTAACCTGTTGTTGTGGTCTAAGCCAGTAGGCAGCTAAGCCCCACACAGCGGCTTGCTTCCTCCTCTGAGTGGGTTGGGAGAGAGAATCGGAAGGGTGAAAGTGAGAAAACTCATGGGCTGAGATAAAGACAGTTTAATCATTAAAACAAACAAACAAACAAACAAACAAACAAACCATGCTGACCATGACATCGTATGGTATGGAATATCCCTTTGGTCAGTTGGGGTCAACTGTCCCGGCTGTGTCCCCTCCCACCATCTTGTGCACTCCCAGTCTGCTCGCTGGTGGGGCAGGGTGAGAAGCAGAAAATGCCTTGATGCTGTGTAAGCACTGCTCAGCAATACCTAAAAGATCGCCTATGTTATCCACACTGTTTTGGTCACAAAACCAAACCATAGCACCAATGTCTGCAGCAAGCAGACAACTGGCTCTGTCTTCTTCCAGTAATATGATATCCCCCTTGATAAGAAGTATGGAGATAATAGTTTCCATGATCTCAATGAAAAATAAGATATATAAATGGTACATTAACTAGCCTACCCAAACCAGCCACCCCTCTCCCGAAACAGGAATGTCCTCTCTATTTTCCTTTCCAAATAAGGTGGAAAGCTCCTCCAGTTTGAAGCTAATGGTAAGACATTTGGAATATTTTCACTAGCAAATCCCTTTCACGCAGAGATTGAAGCTTAAATGTGACTTTGAAGACAATGTTTAAGATAAAAAAATATTCTTTAGAGCACAGCTATTTAAACAGCAGTTTCTTTAGGCAAAATACAGTAACTTTGTAATCATAATGAAAATATTCAGCTGTTTGAATATAATTATATTATAAAGGGAATTACTTATAGGACGCTGATTAAAAATCTTAAGAAGAAACCCCAAAGAAACAAATGATCTCTTCAAGAAGTGGTAAGCAAGAAGTTCAATAGCTATGAACAATTAAGCTTAAAAGTATGCCCTAAAACTAAAATATATATATAAAAAGGCAAGCACATTTGGACACCTAAGAAACAGTCTTAATTTCTGCCAGTTTTGTTAAACTTAAAGAAATCTCAGAACATGTTCGTAACAGAAGAAAGAGCAAAATTTCTCAATCCTAAAGGTGTTCCAAGGCTTCCTTTCACAAGAATAAAGACAGCTATTGCACAGTGGCACCTGCACTAACAAATTTCTTAAGCTAATGAGGCTACCAACACCATCCGTAAAGGAGTTATGCCAGTGAAAAGTTGAAAGCAGGTAATACTTTTTTCTTCTCTTCAGACTCTAAAGGAAAGTTCCATCTCCAAACTTCAGTATTATTCTCATCATTTCTTAGTCTATTCATCCCCTCAGCTCTTTCAAGGAAGGAAGCAGTGACCAGGACACAAAGAATGAAGGATCCTCAAAGTGGCACCAAAAAGAAACAGCCAAAGAGCAGAGTGCCATTTTTTTCAATTTTTTGTCATCACTAAAACTTCAGTATCAAAGACAAGACAGGCAAAGGTATGAGGATTTTCCCCCTCAAAAAACTTCCCAAATTAATTCAATTTTGTTTGATTTTAATTGGATCCTCAAAAGATATTTCTAGCCTTAAACAGGAACAGCTTCTCTCATTAAACACCAAAATGGTTTTCCCACAGAAAAAAACATATTAAACTTGGTTAAATGAGAAGTGTTTACGTTCTTACTATTCAATAGATTGTGTGTGTCAAGATAGTTTTTTTGCAAGACTTCTGTGTAGCAAATGAATGTATATGCTTTCTTTGATTTCATGACACTTATTTAATTACATACTTTTTTCCATTTTTAACTGTTTAGGTTATCTCTGATTAAAAAACAGGACATATCAAGCCATGAGCCATCTAGTCATTTCCACAAATGTATGCAGTATGAATTATCTGCGATGGCGCAAAATCGAAACTTTTTCACTTTGAATATGACAGTTTTGGCCTTAATTAGAAAACAGTATTCACAGCAGTAGGGAATTAAATAGGAAGAGTGTGTGTGTTTGAGAGACCAGGACATTAAAATATGGCAACTGATGAAAACCATTTTCATATTTAGCTTCAGTTTTTGATTCTCACTTTATTTTTTACTTAATTAGACAACAATTCAGTAGTGTTGTGATTGTTCTGCTTCCCCTTCATTACACTGCTGTTTAACATAGGGTGGAGAACCCATATGGAAAGAACAATGTCTTGGGAAATATCAAACACTGCTTCTTTCATGTTTTCCAGTCATATAGTCGCCTCATGAAAAGGCCCTGTTTTATCAAATTTTCAAGGTAACTTCCATGGTTTCTCTGATTTGACCTTTAAAGTGTCATTCTGTCCTTTATTTCCATCATTTATCACATCGAGGCTAACTCAGTCAACCAAGCCATTGCAGAAATGACCTTGCTTTCACAGCTCAAAGTATCCAACAATGCAAATTAACCACAAAAGTAAAAAAAAAAACATTATTTTCTTAAAACCGCGTTGAACTGCATACCAGGAGTAACAATCTTATTTGGGATTTTTCTTGTAAAAAATTATAGTATTCCAAATCTTTTACTTCTGCTTTTGCAATGCCCCATCAGAAAATTGAATATAGAAAAAAGAAAAAAAGTCTGGAAAGATTTGTAACTGATTATCTGACTAGTCCTTGCCCTGTGTGGGTATCATGCATAATAGACTTTGTTGTAAGGCTCAAACTAGTTCCTCTGAAGGGGTCTAACATTTATCACATATTGGTTTTACCAATTACTACTGGAAATTTGCTTCCAATCTCAGTGCTTTGCTAAAATAAAGAGCTCACACAGGACATCATTATACTGTGCTGCTGTTGAGTTCAGAGATGCTGAAAAGACTGCAGGAAGCAAGGCCTGCTTTCGTGCGGTGTGGCTGGAAAGCAAAGTAGGCTGGGGTGGAGGATATGGCAGTCAACGAGACTATCGGAGAAAAGATTAACCTAAGTGCTGCCCTTAAAAGCAAGGTGCAAAGTTACTGAGCCTTTCATACTGATATGAGCCTTCAAAACTGAAGAACTTAGCTAAAGTGGAACAGCAAAGAAGTACTAATATGTACTCCCCGGAGAGTCTTTGACTGAACCTGCCCTCCTTTTGATGGAGCTTTGCTGAAGTCAGTCAGTTGCATTATTACACTAATATCATAGAATCATGGAATCATAGAATCATTTAGGTTGGAAAGACCTTTAAGATCAGTGTCCAACCATAAACCTAACACTGCTAAGTTCATCACTAAGCTGTGTCCCCAAGCACCACATCTACATGTCTTTTAAATACCTCCAGGGACGGTGCCTCCACCACTTCCCCGGGCAGTCTGTTCCAATGCTTGATAACCCTTATAGTGAAAAAATATTTCCTAATATCCATCTAAACCTCCCCTGGCGCAACTTGAGGCCATTTCCCCTTGCCCTATCGCTTGTTACTTGGGAGAAGGGACCAAGCCCCACCTCACTACAACCTCCTTTCAGGTAGTTGTAGAGAGCGATAAGGCCTCCTTTTCTCCAGGCTAAACAATCCCAGTTCCCTCAGCCACTCCTCATAAGACTTGTGCTCTAGAACCTTCACCAGCTTTGTTGCCCCTTTTTGAATGTGCTCCATCACCCCAATGGCTTTCTTGTTGTGAGGAGCCCCAAACTGAACACAGTATTCGAAATGCAGCCTCACCAGTGCCGAGTACAGGGGGACAATCACTTCCCTAGTCCTGCTGGCCACACTATTTCTGATACAAGCCAGGATGCTATTGGCCTTCTTGGCCACCTGGGCACACTCCTGGCTCATATTCAGCTGGCTGTTGACCAACACCCACAGGTCCTTTTCCACCCGGCAGCTTTCCAGCTGCTCTTCCCCAGTCCTGTACTGCTGCATGGGGTTGTTGTGACCCTTGTTGAACCTCATACCATTGTCCTCGGCCCATCGGTCCAGCCTGTCCAGATCCCTCTGTAGAGCCATCCTGCCCTCAAGCAGGTCAGGTCGACACTCCTGCCCAGCTTGGTGTTTTCTGCAAGCCACACAATCTCAAATTACAGCTTGCTGTAGTTCTGCAGTCTTTGATTGTCAGGGATCCTAATGAAGCTTTTCCTACAAAGTTTATATAGAAATGACACCAATCCCCTTTGAAATGCAAAATGCTAAGTTTGAAATGTGTTTCTGAAAGCAACATGCAAAACCTTTTATCTCCCAAAAAAAGAAATTCCTACCAAAGATTTTCCTCTCCTACATACTCATTCTTTTGATATCAAATGATAATTTTTAATTCATAAAATATTTTTTAATTCATATACTTACATCTAACGGAAGACTGTTTACGTGAAACAATGTGTCTGGGATCAATTATGCCATCAGAAAAAAAATGCAGAGGAGAAAGAGAGTTCATAGTCCACGACTAAGTCCAATAGTCTAATTGCTTCTAAATTATTTTTATGTAGTTATAGCGACTGCAGTGGAAAGAGTCCTTTAGCAGTTCAGTCTTTTCTCTCCAAAAAGATTAACTGTTGCATCTTTCAGAATGTGACCATTTTTTTGTCTTGAAATAGCGAAGATAGCAATTATTTCTGTAAAACCTCCTGTATTTTATGCACACACATTTTTTCAGTTGCTTGAAATGGACTATCATCAGATGTAAGAAAGTATGCAAATGGAATGGATCATAAAATGATTCTAATATTTCTGAGAACAAAACTCTTTATTTCTGTTGCTAAGCAAATTAAAGACAAGAACAAGGTGTCTGCTGCAGAAGCAATAAGAACATACCGTTGTACTGTTCATAGTCATGCTTGTACATCACTTGATTATTAAAAAAAATGTAAGTGGTGGGGTTTTTTTCTGAGATTAATCCATTGTGAAAATTGTGCATTTTGTAAGCAGAAAAAAGCTTTGTATAATTCCTACATGTTAACTTCTCTTTCAACTGTGAAGCCATTGAAAGTTTTTCTCAAAAGGTACATTTGTTATGTCTTAAATTACAGAAATATCAAAATATTTCCAGTTGTTTTTCACTTCTACACACTTAAGGTGGGAATAATCCATTTTCTGCTTCGTTATTTTTAAGAGAGCGATGAACTCAGACAAGGAAATTTTGGAAAATAGGAAAAAAAGCAACTGTTGACAATATATCAACATTCATAGCTAACAAAAATTAAAAGCTTTTAGCTGATTAAATAAAAAAGCTAATAAACCCCCAAATTTAAGACACCATCCTGGTTAAAAAATTTAAAAATAAAAAGGAATAAAAGCATAGATACAAAAGCAACATAAATTTTATCTTGTAGTTAACGTAAAGAAATTTTTCATTCTTTGTATTTGCTAAAATTGTAACAGAATTCATAAAGCTTCAATAATGCAAACATTGAGGTGTGCCATTACAAACTGTTTATTTTGACAGCTTAAGCACTAAGGAACATAACTGTTCACATGCTAAAAATGATTTTGTACTTCAGGTAGGATTCTCCTGTTCTTTAAAGCCGACAAAATTGACAGGTTGAGATTTGTATTGTATTTTTTTCACAGTATACTGAAACTTAGTAATACAATCTTAATACTAGAACAGTTTTACTTACATTGGCTGAAGTCAGTGTACCTTCATTTAAGAGTAAGGTCATAAATGGTCAGAGATGCAAACCTTATCTAAAAATAGATCATCTCACAGGAGGAAAATGGAAGGGACTTAAGTAGTCTCAGGTGACTTTAGAATTTTGTAAAGTATGTGACTGTTTAAAAATTAGATTATAGTAAACTCAGTCAACACTTTCAAGAAAAGTATATTGGCTTTACAGGACATGATTAATTTATTGAGCAGCCTAACTTGACCAAACGCTTGAATATAGACTGGTAGCGTGAGAGACTGAGCTTTCATACTTGTAGAATTTACTGTACCATTGCAATTTCAAATGCAACAGTAGAAAAAATATGCTTATGCTATAAAAAAAATCAACCAGATTGTAGAATGATCCTACATACTGATAGTCCTTAGGCTGAACCCCAAAATAAAGTTAACTCTTACTGTGCCTTTGAAAGGTTTTATGAAATTGCTAAGAAAAAGTGTAATAAAACATATTACTGTGGATAATCATTACTATTTAAACAATGCAATGAAGGTTGTAACAATGCTGATACAGTAAGAAAAATTATATGTCTCTGGAATGACTTTCAAAATAAGCTGTTTTGTTTTGGTTTTTTTTCCCTATGGTTGCTGCCTTATCCACCCAAAAGACAGAGAGAACTGCCAGTAATACCAGATGCTGGAACGCTCCTCCTTACAACGCTTTCTAAAGAACATGCTCTGTCTTCATTTCAGACATGTGTGTGCTCCTGCGACATAGAAAAAATAGTGAGAGACCTTCAGGATGGCCTAAAATAGAGAAAATTACGTCCCTGAAAGGACACTACATTAAACAAAATCAATTATTTTCTGTAAGAATTGGTGTCCCTGCCTATGGCAGGGGGGTTGGAACTCGATGATCTTCAAGGTCCTTTCCAACCTAAACCATTCTATGATTCTATCATAATCTAAAGTAACATTTTTTGGTTTACTATTGTTTAAGGCTACCTGAATTCAATATGTAATGGCTCTTACAAAGTCCTATTTCTATAGTTACAAACAAAAACATGGTTAGGAGGGCTTTCAGTCACTAAGGCTGTCTGACAAGGAGCAGTCTGCACAATATTAACAGAAATTTAAGTGCTGCATCCAAACTGCCCACTGAAAATGGTCTTCATTCCATGCTGAGGGATGAGATCACCATAAGTGGTGACTTCTATGAACTTCTCTATTGTGCCTCAAAAGTCCCTGAAACTTCAGCCTCGCCTTGCTTCCTTTTAAACATGCTGTGCGTCTTAAAAATGACATTGTTTTTCCCCCGAAGTAAACCATATTGAAACACTGCAGAAAACTAGAACTTAGTTTTGCATGGCACCGACAACTCCCTCTTCCATCCCTGGCTCAGTTTTTTCAATAAAAAAAAGGTTTACAATAACTATTGTCTTCATGTGAAATCTGTAATTCCTGCCTTGCATAGCGTACCTACAGTGGGTGGTCTTTAATGGTTAGAAAACATTAGAATAGAAACTATGTGCCTGGAGTTCTGAACAAAATAGGTGCCTGTCTCTTGGATTTCGCGCTTACACAGGTTTTTTACAGAATTTCTACACACAGAGAAATGAAGAAGGATGTGGCATCCTCCTGCATGCAGGCAGATGCTTTGATCCATCAGGCTTCAGTCTTTGATTAAAAGCTCTGGGAATTTGCAGGTGTTCAATTAGTCACCAGAGGGAGCCCATATTATTTCATAAACAGAATAGCAACAGACTAAAAAGTAGGAGAGGGAGGATAACTTTTAGGGTGACAGAGTGAGAGAATTGCTGTGTTTCACACAAACGCCCATGTTGCCCCCCACTCCTTGACAATCAGACACCAATGCTGTGCTATACAGTGCAGGGTGGAGTTCTCAGCAACAAAAATATAAAGTAAATTTTGAGGAGGATGAGCACAAGCCCTCTTCTTTTTGGGCTATAAATGATCTTTGTATTTGCTGATGTAGTAAAGGATGCTGGCAAGGGATCCAAGTTACTAATACACAATAATAAAGTTCAGATGCTGGTAGAGCAACATCCCAATTATCACAGAGCCACTCCGGTGACTCTGGATAATCAAAGACAATAGAAAGGAACATGAGATTATAGAGCTTGCCTGTTAATCTGTTATAAAAGGATGTTGGGATAATGTAAGATTTTATAAAAGGGGTTTTCACTGGGATTCTTCTCATGGCAATCATCTTCTCATGGCTCCCTATCATCTGGGAAACCTAACCTTCTGTGAATTGCAAGTAGGCTTTTGTTTCTGACTATATAACTTGTAACTCTCTCACTCCCCAGCTTCTGATTTCCTTTCTCACCTTATCAACAAAAAAAATTTTACTAAAAGTGGTATATTTTGCGAGTGTGCTATATCCCAGTAGACAGTAAATTATCCATGACCCAGCAATGTGCCCTTGTTGCCAAAAAGGCCATTGGAATCCTGGGCTGCATAGGGAAGAGTGTGGCCAGTAGGTCGAGGGAGGTCATTCTCCCCCTCTACTCTGCACTGGTGAGGCCACAACTGGAATACTGTGTCCAGTTTTGGGCTCCCCAGTTCAAGAGGGACAGGGAACTGCTGGAGCGAGTCCAGCGTAGGGCAACTAAGATGATTAAGGGCTTGGAGCATCTGCCTTATGAGGAAAGGCTGAGAGAGCTGGGACTCTTTAGCCTGGAGAAGAGAAGGCTGAGGGGAGACCTTATTATGGCATACAAGTATTTAAAGGGTGGGTTGAAGGAGGATGGAGCCAGGCTCTTTTCAATGGTTCCCAGTGACAGGACGAGGGGTAACGGGTACAAGTTAGAACACAGGAAGTTCCGTTCAAATACACGGAAAAACTTCTTTACGGTGAGGGTGACAGAGCACTGGCACAGGCTGCCCAGGGAGGTTGTGGAGTCCCCTTCCCTGGAGATTTTCAAGACCCGCCTGGATACAGTCCTGAGTGATGTGCTCTGGGCAATCCTGCTTTAGCAGGGGAGTTGGACTAGATGATCTCTAGAGGTCCCTTCCAACTCTGAAACTCCGTGATTCTGTGATCCCTAATGACTCACTGATTCTGTTTGGATATCTTCCTTACTTACCGGGGAAATGGCCTTGAATGTATCACATTTCACTTAGCAGTATTTGCTGTTAGTATTCTCTGTGGAGAATTCTCTGTTTTGCCAATAAAGCAAAGGGAAAATTTTCTTTTGAAAGCTAATTTAGTAGATTTCTAGGTCTCATTTATAGAATTGCAACGGTAAAATAACTATGCTTTGGAATTCACTGGAAGTTTTTATATTAAGACCTTATCTGCTTCATATGGTATAGTAGGCATTCAAGTCAGCCTTTGAAGGAACTCTGTCATTGTTATAGCCTATATGAATTTTCCTGTTTTCACATATAATTTTCCTGCAAACATCTACAAATGATCACAGTATCTCAGAAGTCTTTGCTTTTTGGGAGTGAATCATTGGTAGTGGAGCTGTCTTCCTGCCTAATAGAAGCTATCACCCTAGCTGTGCCTTCACCCTTTAATTATAAGGCAATTAAATTCCCCACCGTTTGCAATATCTGTGTCCAGAATGAGTCATCTCATCACATCACCTTTTTTTTTTCTTACTTTTGCTATGTGCTTAGCAAGACGTAGCTTAACATTTCCCTGTCCCCATGGAGCTGGAGCTTTCTTCCTTTATTGTTATTTTTCTAAGCTTTACACCTTAGTTGGTCAGAGCTTTCTTGCATCATTGCATGAAAAAAAAAAAAGTCTGTTTCTCACCACAACTCTATAATTTTGGGATGTATCTAATGACACCACATATAAAGGACGAAGTATGTCTGTGACTGATAAGTACAGATTTTAAGAAAAAATATTCCATCTCCCACAAGGCTGGTGCAGAATATCCAGCATTTAATTTTAGATAGAATCTCAAGCATTTGAAGAAACACTATTGCATATAAGAAGGAAATGATTTGAAAAAGTTTGGGTGTGATATATAAACAGATATATACAGATGTCACCACAGTGACTATAAACTGGCTCTGTCAAAGTGGGCTTTACAGCAGAGCTACGGTGAAGCTGCGTCCTTTGCCAGCATGAACAGGCAGAACTTTATTAGTGGTTCTGATGATGTCTTTGCAACTTGATCAGTTGCTGCTGTGCTTTGACACCAGTTTTTGCTGCTAGACCTGAAGCCATAGGTATCAGCAGGATGACCAAGTGAAGAACAATCAGTTTTCCTCCTGTGCTCTGCACTCTGCGTGCTTACATTAGAGATGGAACACAAGTATGTAGTAAGATCAAAGAAACCAAAGCCCTGCCTGTAGCACCAGTCCTGAAGCCAATCATTTACTGACTTAATTTTTCCATTCCATCCCACATCATCACGTGAAGATGGAAGGAGAGAAGAGAAAATAACTTGAGCCCCAGAGTCCTTCACCATCTGCCCCAAGGCCTTGAAATCTTGCTTCATTCCCCTCAGGCTGCGGGATGCGGCTTCCTGCCCATCCATCTGGAATACCAGCAGTGGATAGTAGTCCGTCGGGTGCACCAGGGTGGGAAGTACCCTGGTGATGTCCCTGATCCGGGCTCCGGGTAGACTACACACTTCCCTGTGGTGAGGGTCAGCTCTGCATATCGGGCCCTCCGTCCCTCTCAGAAGGGAATTGCCTACTACAATTACCCTTCGTTCTTTTTTAATCAGAGGCAGTCTTGAGGTGTGGAGTCAAGCGCCTCTTCCTATATGACCTTGCAGGTGGGGCTTGCACCACATCCTCGCCTACGTCTTCTTCAAGATCCAGGGCCTCAAACCTATTACGGAGGGGCACCTGGGGAGGCTGAGCAGGTAGAGAGGGGGGTTGCCCATGACACCTAGCTGGAACTCGTCTCCACCCCTCATCATCTTTTTGGATCCCTACCTCTGCCCGACAGGGCAGGGGGTCCATCACCCTCTGGGGGGTATCCCCTTGGGGCCTTTTTGTTTGGCACGTCAGGGAGTTGTTCCACCAGTCGATCTCCCTTTCACACTCTCTGATGGTCCTCAGTGTCTCTACCTCCTCCTTAAGCTTCACAACCATGCTGAGCAGACCTTGCACCTGCTCACACCTCACACAGGTGGAATGCTGGCCTCCCTCAGCAGGCAGCAGCAGGCTCTGACACTCCCTGCAGCCGGAGACCTGAACAGCCACGGTTCGGGGCAGTTGCTCCGTCTGTGTCGACACAGACTTTCTGAAACAGGCTCTCTTTCTGGTGGAGACCATGATCAACGGCAGTCTGGGACACTGACAAGAAGTGGGAGGGTCTAACAAGTGAGGATTGCTAACCTCTGCACCTGACTAGACAAGCTACCACAGCTGCTGCTGCTGCTGAAGCACGGTGTGGCTGGTACTCACCCCTTCACAAGCTGGTTGCCCTCCTCAGAGCTCGGTGAGCAGCGCTCTCACCGCGGTGACGCCCGGGGTGACGCCCACCAGCTGCCCGCGTGCTGGGTGCGCAGCGGCCAGCCCCTACTCCTGGGCAGCCCGTTGAGAACTGCCGCGTGTGACGCTGGCTCCGCCCCTGCCGCGTCAGCAGCCCGCCCCCGAGCTGCCGGCTCCGGCACAAGCACGCGCCAGCCGCTTTTCCCGGCTACCAGAGCCCTTTGCCAGCCCGATCCGCCGCGCTCCCCTTCCCCAGTGAGGCCTTACCTTCACTGGAGCTGATCTCCTCGGCGACTCAAGATATACTTGTGTTGCCCTTACGCGAGCCAGGGTCTTTCCTGAGGGTGTGGTGAAAAGAAAACCCCCTTTTCTCAGACCGAAGTGGCTGGATTCAAATATAAATGTACCAAAGACGCTGGGCAGGGGGAGAAAAGGAGCTTCTCTTTTTCAGACTGGCCGTTCGCTAACAGCAAGCTTACCAGGTTAGGACAACGTAGAGAAAGGGGACTGAAGGACAATTCTGGATTCCTCCCTGTTTCAGACTTTGGGAAGGTTTGACGTTAACTCTATCAAGTATAACATTTACAGCTTTAGAAACTTGCACATAGTTTCTCTGGCTTCCAGATGGACCACCAAGTTTCCTTCACTTTGAAGTCCCAAATTCCCACATGGTCCAGTCTATCGTGTTAGGATGAAGAGTTTTCCTGGGGAGTCTCCTGCCCAAGTTCCTCTGCAATGAGATGCCCAGTGCAGAATATATGTACTTTCTTCAAATCTTTTGGCTTACTAGAGTTTGTGACCTACCTGTGATATCTGCTTTTTTCTTCCATTTCCCTGCAACTTTGATGCACGGGCTTATTATTGTTAAAAGAATAAGCCTGTGCAGGGGACTTCACTTTTGCCTCAGTTTTATATAGCCTTTGTGTTAAAGTATTTGTTTGAAAGCTAAACATTTTTGACCACCACGTCTGTAGATGTATGTGAATTTTTTGTGGTTGTTTTCTTTCTTCCTTAAAGTATCTGATTTAACCTACGCACTTCTTTGGAAAGGTAATATTGAGTTGAGGCATATAATTAATGTGGGAGTTAAACAAGCTTATTCTTATTATAGACACCTAGTAGATCAGATGCTGATAACTTTATTCATAATAAACAACAATCGGCTATGTTGATAGAGCCACTATCTCAGGGGGACCACTTGCGGTGTACAGTATGACTCAAAGTAAGTTACCAGCATCATTTATCACACAGTGTATTCTAGTATGACTGGTATTATTATGAATAATAATATATCAATAACTACAAGAATAATAATAGTGGTATTAAAATGAATGTTTGATCTCATGCAGTTGCAAGTTTTTCAGAGGACATAAAATCACAGGCGATACCCAGAACTGCCAATGTACACCACAAATATATAACAGGAACCAGCCCATCCCTGAAGTACATTTTCAGAAGAACTGTTTGAGAGAGCAGTCAGACAAAATGACATCCCAAGACTGACACGGAAGTTTAGTGGCAGAGGCAAAAATAAAATTTAGATTTCCTTTTCTTGATTGTCTCTGCATTGGGCCACAGCACCTTTTCTGAGAGATCTCTGACCCCTGAAATGTTTCCTTTTCCTAAGGTTTCCTTATATTAATCTAAATTTTGCAAAAATAAAGACATTGATTTCTCCGAAAACAATTCAAACAATTTTCAAGCCTCTTTTTGATTCTTACCAGATCCTAAGTTGTCCCCTCCTCCCACTAAAGCTGGGGGGAGGGGGGCAGAGTAGAGAGAGAATTGTTGAATACGTTATTTTTTCTTAAATCTTTCAATTATAGAGTTTGTATATTAAAAACTCAGGCAGGCTTACATTCCACAATCCCATCAGTTAATGTAGTTTATGTATCTCCATTAGCACGCTTGCTCACTCAGCAACCTCCTACCATATTTCCCTTAGTATCAAGTATATTGCTAACCTTTGCCAGGATACTACTGAATTAAGGTTATTAGCTGCCCTTGCCATTTTTTCTAAAGTTCTTTGGCTTTCGAGTCTCCTAATCAAATGCTTAAAAGTTATTTCATTGCAGTCTTCTGTGATGACATTATCTTCTTTTAAACACACTTTTTCTTTCCTGAGTAGTCAGCACATCTTCATCTCACAACAACGCATACTCCAAAGAGTGCTAGTGGCCAAACTTTGCAATGCTTTTGAGGGCTCCACAAGATGATAAATTGAATATAACGGAGTATGTGAACTCCTGCAACTCCTGGCTATATATATTATAATGAAGTGGGAGATGTGCCGATTATCACATAATACAGATGCATTATGTACAAAATAGGCACCAAGAGGAAAGAACGTGCCTTGGTTTTATCACTCACTATTATGAGAACGAAAGGACCCAGGTATGCATAATTATAAACCGCAAATGTCATGCCTCCTCTCCCTCCTTCCATCATCCAGAAAAATCATCAGATTAAGAAAAGAAGCAATGCCCTGGGTCTTGCTTATTAGCCACACAAAATGAGAGAACAAAGAGCTCACAAGTAAAAGAGCTTTTATATCTCAGGAGTTAATTTCTGATTTTAGTTCTCATGGGACTCAAGACAAGAAGAAACATAATTAATCTGGTAAAGGATGAATATCCGCTAGCAGTCAACAGCAGCTGCTTCAAGATGGAATGCAAGAAATACAAACCAAAGTTTAAGGGGCTAAATCAAGCAAAGCATCTTTCTTGACATTGATAAGAAATCCTCAGATCTCAAATAAACCACCTCTAACTAGCCCCAAAAGCTATAAGCCTCACAGATTTTCCATCCCATTTCTGTCTCCTTCCTTTAGCATCTCTTCCTACATCTGTAAAAATCAAGAAGTGATGATTTCCAGAGATGAAGACCACTTAGAGCCATCAGTGACTTAATTGGAAAAAAACCCTCTAAACAGAGTACTTTGAGGTCACTCTCTACCCTTGAATGCAGCCTTTTACAGACAGTATCCTTGTGAGGTGTGTCCTTCTCTTACTCTACTGCTCTAATTATTTCAGTTTGTTTCCAAAAGCAGGTGGAAAGCCAATGTCTGCACAGCTGTGTTAATTATAATCTCCTAGTAAAGTGGTTCACCTGTATACTCATTTTCAGCTACTCACACTGGTCTGCTTTTTCTCCTTCAATTTCTTAATATTTTCTTTCTCATTTTTGTCTTCTAACATATTTAAAGAACCTCTTATGTTTATCTTAATATTCTTCAGCAGTACTGCTTCATTATTCCCATTTGTACTTTCAGTGCTGTCTTTATAGTCCCCCTGTTTCTTCACATAAAATTCAGATACTGCAGATCTTTTCTTTCCTATAATTTTTAAAGCTCTGTTTTGCATTCATTTAACTTAAAAGACGTATCAGCCATCCACACTGAAGTTTAATGCTTGGGTTTACATAATAGTATATTCTCTTTCTAAGCCTGCTCTACCACCTCCCTAAATCTTTAGTTAATTTTGTCAACATTATCTCTTTCTAATAAGCGCTACCTGTTTATATCACTTATTACATGGTTAATGGTATTAAATGGGACTGTTTAAAAGTTTAATTAACATGAGTTTCTATTAAAAAAAGTGAAATTTGAAACTGTATTCAATAATAATAATAATTACTTATTTATTAGAAGTCAAAATTTGTAAGAGTCACTTCCTTTATCGCAGCCTGTTCATTTGACATTCCAGATGTTATCCACTTTTTGATATCTCTTGTAGGCAGAGGTTTTCCCCCTTTTCCCCCTTGATCCTTAGCTGTAACAATTAATTTGCAGTAAATACAAGTCCTCAGTTTTTCCTGTGATTTTAGATCTTTGAGAACACCTTGACACCTTGCATTGAAGGATGATGAATATTTTCTGTAATGTTACTCAATATCCAATAAATCAGCCCAAACCATCTCTGAAAATTCTCTAATTAGAGAATTAGCTCTCTAATTCTTTAACAGAGCTGCAGAAACTATGCTTTGTTTACCTTTCTCTTTTCCTTCTCCTAATTGCCCTAGAGAACAGGAGGAAAACTGAATGTTGATTACGGTACAACAAAGCCAACAAAACAGGTATTTCTGACAGAAATTATCAAAGATTTCAGATCTCACCAGGCAAAAATCAGCATCATTTCACAGAAGCAGTATCGATAACATAGATTTAAAGTGGCCGAGTGCAATGAAACACACTGCATTGCAGGCATGCGTTTCTGGGTGTCTGGGTTATTCCTTCAGTAACTTTTGAACCTGTTGACCAATTCCACCCAAATTTAATATATAGGGTAGAGTTAGCAAATAAAATGACATACTATAAATTCTTTGGGTTTTTTTTAAAGTAGAACTACCCTACCGATTCCTCCAGTAAGGATGACTTGGAGCTCAGTCCTTATTAGACAACAGAGTATGTACTCTCACGTGTGACATTATGCCCAGCAAAAGGAAGCTTTAGCTGGAATTTGAAGCTTACTGGGCAGCACAGACACAAAGCAATATGAAACCAGGCTTTATTAGTCCCATGTTCCGGATACAATTTGCATAATTTAAGTGTCATGTAATTGTATTATTCCTTCTCTTTGAGTATGTCATGATTAAAATTCTAAACGTATATTTCCTGGGCTTCACACAGCTTCAGCTGCCAACAAACCTGTGACTGCTCAGGTTCCCTGAATTCAGGCCCCAAGGATCCTGAATTGCATGCTCACAAAATGAACATAAATAATTGCAAGGTGCATTTTTGTCCTATTTTGACTGGGAAATTATTTGCATATTTCATAACACATTTTCAACCATGCTCTTCTGTAGCAATGTACAAAATCATTTTTCCACAGTTAGAGCACTTATAGCCCTAATAAAGAAGAAAGTATATTTGATGAGAGAGCTTTACGAAGAGTCGTTGAGCACTCACCTCAAATTTGTGTTTTTGATGCTTTCCCACGGTGTTAGCAGAGGCCCTCAACCAAACTCTTTGAAGAAACAAATTATTATAGCTTCATTCAGCTGAAACTATGACAGTTCACACAAGCTCCCTTCTGCGCAGTACACACACCAGTGAAAGAACAGGAACAGAATCAGAGCTCAACGAACACCAGCAGAGGGGAAATGATACATACGTTGCACATGTGGAGGGTTTTTTTCAAGAGACATTAATTAAAACGGGTTTTTAAAACTTAGATTTAATGTCATGGAAAAAGTTGCTGTGGGGCAGATCTCTGTTCTAAATTAGGATGAAATGTTTTGTAGGACTTCTGCTTATTTTATACTATTTCTTGGGATGCAGTTCTAACCATGGATCCTTTGCTATGATGTATCATTTCAAGGTATTTCGCAGCAGTATGACATCACGTTAGGGTATGTTAATAGTGTAATGTTGATGATCGTTTTCCTCTTAGTACTATACTGTTAATTAGAACACTTAAGGGAGGAGGGGTTGTTCATAAAGCTTTGGCAGAGAGAGAAGGACAAGGAAAATGAGTATCTGTCCTGACTACAGGGTGCCCAATGTCTTGTGTGAGTAACTAATCTGCGATAATAAACACAAAAGTAAAGCAATGGCAAGAGAAAGCAGGAGGATGCAGATGGTACCGTTTCACAATGCCTTGAGTCCAGAGTCTTTGCAATACTATGCGGTAGTTCCCCTTAATCACTTTAACAGTTCTGTGAAACCGTATGAAATAAACCAATAAATCATACACAGACCTTTCTCAATAATTTCACGAAGACTAGCAACTACATTAAGACTAGCAAATGAGGATAGGTATATTAATGTCATCTCAGAAGTATTTAGTTCAACTTAGCACACGTTAGTTGTCCTGCCAGTACTTCCACTTTTGGTGGTAAATTACTGTTTTCAGCAGTAAGACACTGCCTTAGCACAAGAGGAGATGTTCTCCATCTTGTCCCAACATCTAACAGCTTGTGGTGTGGGATTTTTGGGAAAATGCTTCCTGCAAGTGTTCAAACTTAGCACCTGAAGAATCTGATATCAGACCTGCTAACGTTGGATGAACCCTGTATAATTGCAGGATTCTGGGCTCAGCAATACAGGCAGTATAAGGTAATGCGTTCATACAGATAAGGGACCAGACTGTCGTACCGGAATTCGCTCTTTTCTATTAGCACAGGTGGTAGAAAAAGGTCCCAGACTTAGCTGTTTCATTGCTAGCTGGCTGATAATTCCAGATTTACTTTCTTCCATATGCTGCGCAGTGCAGAAAGCAGTGCAGAGTGTACCTAGAGATTGTCTTGGTTACACGCCATCACGCATTTTGTGCAACAGCTCGCACCAGTACTGTGTAGCTAAACTTATCGTAGCTCCCTACTTAAGGGGGTCTGGGCAGGCGGGAAAGAAAAACAAAGCACTACAGCTCGCTGTATTTTCAGGTGTAATGGTGCTTGAAAAAATATCTTGACTTCTAATCTTTTTTTTTTTTTTTTTTTTTTGGCATTACATTCGGGGTGTTTCATGTGTATCTTGCCTAGTAAATAGAATTATTATTATATAAGTGCAAGGTATTATTATGACTCATGCAGCAGCCTGTACACAGTGTGTTGGTTTCATTAAAATTCAGGCCTAGATGGCTGCTGAGTGTTGGAAAGTACATTACCAATATAACTGAATTGATTTTGCTGAACCCATTGAAAGTGAAAGCACTGGGCCTAATTTGTCTAGATTTGCGAAAAAAATAAAAATGATGCTCTACCGCACAACAGATCCATTTATAATGCCAGACAGCATAATACAGACAGAGTAAACAATGTCCTGAAAAACAGACACAAAGGTCAGTTAAAGGAAAACATGCAGAACAAAATCTGATTACATGCAGGTTGCTACAAAATGCAGTACTAAAATCACTCCTAGTTTTGTCTTTTTAAGGACTGTTCCAAAGCTTATAAATCTCAGTATGTCACGCTTAGTTCTCCCCGCATTACCCAAGATCAGATGCTGGATGTAGGCGCTAACCTTTCAAGGTTGGTTCTGGGACTGTACTTCCCAGAAAATATGAAAGATGATAGATAAATTATTTTGACCCACCATCTGTATGCATCGGGTCTACCAGAACGCAGTTTATTCCATCTTGTCATTACTTGGCACAGTGAAAAGAGAATGGATGAAATAAAATCTTTCCCCAAAATTTTTTCGGAATCACATGGTAAACCAGTGTCTGTTGGTGAGGTGCAAACCCAGTGGAGTAACTACCTAACAGGTATCCACAAAACACATCTCTCCACATTTTTGGATCAGCTGCAAGCAGAACTGCTGAAGGTACAAGCTGACTGGTAGGAATATTTCCTGCCTAGTTTCACGACTATCTAGAGGAATTTGTGAACACACTAATGGTGTCTTATTAAGAAAGATTGTTGGAGACAAAATGTATGTTAACTATTAAAAAAAATTAATATCTTAGAAAGTAGGTAAAAAAGTGTTATTTCATATTTTTGGGTTGTGAAATGTGAATAAAGATCAGCCATCCTTGACCTACATGCCTGATGAAAAACTAAGTGGGAGGATGAATTCTGATAGAGAGATAAGATGCTGAGAAAAGAGTAGATTGAATAATGTGTCTGGGATTGTAACTAATTCAGAAATAACTCATGGACTGAAGTGTAACCGAGGACCAGAATATAAATAGTTTGAGCAGACCAATGGGAGCCTTGAGTGAAAGCAAAGTGACAGGGTCAGTAATGGAAGGAAATGCAAATGGACTCTGAAGCAGGATAAATGGATGCATAAGAGGTAATTTCAGGGGTATTACAGATCTGTGGAAAGATAATAATGAGAAATGCAGCATCAACACCAGGAAAACGCAACACCAGAAAATGGCCAACGTTTTGTTGTGACCAGAAGTTAATTTTAAGTCAGACTGTCATCCATCCATATGGGATCTCATGGACAACTTGAGTGCCTTTTGGTAAGGAATTATATTCATTATTTGTTTCATCTCTATATTTCATCTACTTGTGACTTTCTTGTTTTCCATTTTTTTAAATGCTGGACTGTTGTGACACATTCCAAAGAGATTTTTGATCCTGTTGTTCACTAAGAACAATTTGGACTTCAGGTGTTGCAGCAGAAAGTTCTGGAGACATGATCTCTAAGTCTTCATCATGACGTGAGGGTTAGGACCATACTTATATGAACACACCTTTAGTCAGCCCAGCTACTTCTCTCCAGTGGGTTGTTAAAAATTTCTAAACCACCCGTGATGACGCTATAAAGTACATCAGTGGGCATATATTTCTGTCCGATAATGTTCTGACACACCCTGATGATATCAAGGCAGATGTCTGTATTTCAGCTGCCTGTACCTCCATTAAAAACCCAGACTACGATGTGTTCTCATTCTGTCAGAATAGTTTCCAGGCAAATGTAGGAAACTGAGGCACAAAAGGGCAAAATAATTTATTCTGTGTTATTCAGGAACTTTGTATTAGGAGCTGGATCCAGAATGCACGGCCCTTAGATCTCAGCCAAGTGTGGAATACCTTCAGGGAAAAAGTGCCCTGAAATCTTTCACATCCTACCATTAACATTAACGTTCTCCCTTCATTATGCAGAAAGAATCAATGAACTTTGTTATAAAATGTCCAGTTTAACTTTAGAAAATGAAAGAAAGTTCAGAATTAAATAAGGTTCAGAATAAAATTATGAACAGCACTTTTTTTGGTTTTTGTCTACTTGGGATCTTCTGTTCTCACCAAATTTTGGCTACCTTCCTATTCCCTGAAACCTGACAGGCTGGAGGTCTTCAAGAAGAAATAACAAGCTGCTGTACTTTCAAATTTACATCTGCCTCGTATAGAAAATCACATTCTTTTGCAAGGAATAAAGCCATTAGGACAAATCTTTCCCCTTTGGTGCCAGCACTGTCTTCTCCTCTAGGTTTGCAACATTTATGAAGAGCTTTGTAAGTTCACTTGACATTATAAACAGTCTGTCTGTATCACATATGTGCTTATCACACACTGTGATACTACCACACCACAACAAAGCATCTCCCATTAGTCACAGGATGCGGGTAGAAAATCAGATAAACTTTCACTTTTGGAATGCTTTAAAAGCATATCAAGCTTAAGAGTGGAGAGAAATGGTGTGGTTCACAGCATCATGATTTTTATTGGTCAAGACACACAACAGTTTGTAGTTTCCCTTAAACAAACCATTAAGGTTCGGACTGGGACGCTCAGGAGCAAGGTGGACTGGCAAGATCCCGCGGATCATAAGGCTTGTATCATGACACTAGGAAAAGATGGAGGAAATAAACGATCTGTCTTCTCCTCAAAGAGGTAGGAGGCTGGACATGCTATGAAATGTAATTAATGAAACGGAACCAGATAGGATGGGCAAAGAGGAGTCTTAGGTTGCAGGAATACATACAAAGCAGAAAGAGTAGTCATAATTTCGAACATGACTTCACTCTGCCTTACCCCTCCAGGTTTTTGTTACTCTGCCTGAAGTTTCAGCCTTCACAGAAAAGCTATTCTAACACGATGTGTGCATTTGTTGTGTGCTTCAATGAAGACTGATGATTTAGTTTAAATGGCCAGTGAAGGTGAGTTTAAGCCAAACTGCTTGGCTTCGCGCTGTCCTGTCATCTCTGCTGGGAGGCAACAGCCTGGGAACAGCAGCGGACAGCCAGGGAAGCCAACGTCTTTGGAGGCTCCAGGCAAATCTCAGAGCTTCCATGACCATACTTCGACCCGCTTTAGGGAACCCAACTGGAAAAACGATCAAGGGCAAAACAAGAAGAAAAACAGTATCAGTTTGATAAGGTTTGTTCTCATTGTGTAGACTGTTCATAAACCACAGATCTAGCACATCAAATCTGGAGTGGATTTGTGTTTGTAAACCTGTTAACAAAATTCATAGTAATTTAAAAATATATATATAGCGTTTTGAATATTTTCTCTTAACATGGGATAGACTTTTAAGCCCTGCAGTAGCAGGCACACCTTCCTTACATAAAGGGGCAAGAAGCTTCACGTAGTTGATTTACACACAAGATTTACGTTGTTGTAAAGCTATCTTCTATGGACCCCATTGGCAATATCGCCCACAAAATATTACTGTCTTTCTCATAATTTTCTGGAACTTCAAGTGTGGGAAATTGTGGCTTTTCAGAAGAATAATCCCTTGGTAACATGATTTGGATTGGAGGCTTTTCACTTTGTGAAAGTTCATCCTGGGGCTTCTTGAGTGTTTATTTGAACCAGCATACAAACAGAATGAAGACATTACTGGAACGGTATCTTAATTCTTCTTCCCTACCTTCCTTGTTTTCTAGGCCTGTATAGACACAGCAGCACCCACCTTCCACGTATATTAAAAAGAAAGATTCAGTTTGCAGTCAAGATGTGTGAATAAACAAAAATGTTTATCACTGTGATCAGACAGCTGTTCAAGAGATTTCATAAAAGTTACCCAACAGATAATCAGGAGACCGAAGCCCAGTTCCTAAAGCGAGGAATCACAGAAGCACTCCTGTAACCATCCTAGCTTAACCTTCCTATGTGCTTGTCCCAGTGTTTTACCTCGTAGCAGGGATTTTTGTTGCAGAATTAGCACGATTTTAATTAATTTTTGCAGCCATATGCAAGCTCTCAATTAAAGGCATTACCTTCTATCCATATGCTCTTAGTTTTTTCTTATTATGTTTGTTTTGCCCATTGCCAAAGAGAGGAAGGTTAAAGAAGTAAGAGCAGTCAACTTTCTGTTAGCCACAGGCGGGTTATCCAGCTGGCACTAACAAAACACTGCAGACACAGGGAAGCCAGCGGAAGTCTGGCAAAGCCTAGGAGCTCACACGTAGACATGGCCTCACTGGTTCCAGACCTAACTTGAACGTCTCTATATCGCGCTCTCAGGAACGGAAGGGATTCTTTAACCCCATCTAATACCGACCCTGACAGACCTGAGCTGGCTTTGCACGGCTCCATGAGTTTTTTTTTCTTCCTACTGAATACCCCAGCTCTTGGTACTCTCAAGATTTATTACTGTTGCATTAATGTGACTGAGCTATTTCTTGACCTGAGCTGTCACTATGAGTTATGGGACCCAAGCGGTGGGAGATTTATTCCTTGTGTTTTATGGGATGCTTGGTGTTTTGGAAAGGGAGGACTTCCATTGCCCCACTGTGAAAGGACTTTATGTTCACTTGCCTGGAGCCAACTGTTGTAATTTGATGTAGTTCCATTGAAGTCAGTGGAGTTATGTCAGGAAACCAGGTTACAAGGGAGAAGATTAAATGCCAAATACTTATTTAATATACTCTTTGATCTTTTGTTAACACCTGATATACTATTTCTACATTTGCTGTTCTAGGAAAATGTATTCCAACCATTTTCTTGAAACAAAAAATGAAGAAAAGAGCAATTCCTATAGATATATATGAAATCACTTATTTTATACAATTTCATTTTGAATAAACTTCAACATAGGATAAAACAAGTGGCACTGGATTCAATTAATGTTATATGGTTTTTCTCCCTTATTTCTTTTAAAATTCAGACATCTGTTTTAATAAAATGTTCCTGCTAAACAAAATAATAAACATTCTAATTTTTAATTTGGTATGGTATTGACTCATATAGACTGTTAGTTTTCTAAGGAAATAATTCATTTAGAACTTTGGCATAACATGCCTGTCCTATATTGCTTTTTTAAAGCTGCAATACTAAATTAATACTTTTTTACTTAAATGGTTTTGATCCACTATACACTTCACCTCAGGGAAAAAAATGAACAAACAATGAACCAATAATCTAAAACAGACTTTAAAAATTCCTCTTATAATTATTGATGTTAGCCCCAGAAAAGAAATATACTGAAGATGCAATTTGGCAGTTCTCCTTCAATGCTAACAGTCAAGGAAAACTTGTTTTAAGAAGTCAATGTAAATACGAAACAATAGAAAGAATTTTCTGTTAAAAACGTTGAATTTCTCTGTGGTCTACAAAAGCCTAACCCATCAGTAGCTTAAGAGACCAATTTACATACTATACCTAATACTGGGGTGTAAGACATAAAGAAATAAGCAACTACTTTGTTATCCCCAAAGCAGGTAGGTGAGAACAGCGCAAGGAAAGAGGGAACGAATAGATGAGGCGTTTGATATTAGCCTGGGGACATTCACCTTCCATTCTGTTGCACTGTGTAAATAAACCCAAAGATAAGCTCATCTTTCAGTGCTGTCATTTCTCAAAGTTGTATGTATATAGCTGAGACAGAGGAAGCAATGTCTGACAGTTTGCTACAGTAGAGACTAGTGACAAGCTCCTGTTCGGTGGATCTGTGAAATAACTAATCTGAAGCACCATGTTTCTTAAGGAGATATTGTCTGAACACATCAGTGTTTCATAAAACAGAAGTTCAAGACGTAAACCTAGAGATATAACAATTGTAGGAGACACAAAGCAGGCAATTCTGGGATATCACCACATTAATGAGCACAGGAGTGATGTCTGCTTCAGGCTGAACTTCGGGCAGGCAGGAGCAAGCATCAGTACAAAGAAGAGATGTCTATTAATTTCTAACTCTTCCAAAAGAAAAGGGAGCGTGAGGCTGACCTGCAACGAAGATAACTCACAACTGTAACACCTACACATGAATATTCTCAAGTTGTTTTAAAGATCATTCAGCCTTCCACTCATCACTGCTCGGAGGTAATAAAGGTTGCAACTCATCCAAGGGCTTGACATCATGTAGACAATCTGACTATAATAAAAACTTCAGCACCAAAGGACCTAAAAGATAAAAATTGTGTACTGCTACCAGTAGAGACCAGAAGGTTAACTTTATAATGCTTAATAGCATCCCCAATTGGAATTGTGTCAGCGAGAAGGGAAAGTAAGAAGAACCAAACCTCTGGGAATTCATGAACTGATTGCCCCTTGTAGTTGAGGGAAATCTATTTGCAGAAACAAATTGACCTTGCCAGCTAGATAGAGACACAGATGCTAAATGATGTAACCAGGCTCCAAATCTGCTGAATCACATGTAGCTCTTGCAGCAGTGAAGAAAATGGTGGAGGCTATTTTTACTAGGGAAAGGACACTTTTGATAAAATACAAGTGTCTCTATTGAATCCTCTACGGATATCTAACGTAACCAATGAGCATATTAAATGGTCATTGCTCAAGCTCATTATATTTTATAACTTTATTAGCTGATCTGTTCCCAGCCTCACGTTGACAAGTTTGTATTAAAATATACATATATATATATATATATCTCTTCACTTGGTATCCGTGGTGGGTTGACCCTGGCTGGACGCCAGCTGCCCACCAAAGCCACTCTATCACTCCCCTCCTCAGCAGGACAGGGGAGAGAAAATATAACGAAAGGCTCGTGGGTTGAGATAAGGACAGGGACATCACTCAGCAATTACCATCATGGGCAAAACAGCCTCGACGTGGGGAAAATTATTTTAACTTATAAACAATCAGATCAGAGTAGGATAATGAGAAATAAAAACTAAATTTTAAAACACCTTCCCAAAAACTCCCTTCCCAGGTTTAACTTTACACCCTATTTTCTCTACCTCCTCCCACACACAGGGGGATGGAGAATGAGGGTTGCAGTGAGTTCAGCTCACATTGTCTCTGCCAGTGCTTTCTCCTCAGAGCGAGGACTCCTCCCACTCTTCCCCGACTCCAGTGTGGTGTTCCTCCCTGGGGAGATAGTCCTCCATGAACTTCTCCAACATTGGCTCCTTCCACAGGGTGCAGTCCTTCAGGAACAGACTACTCCAGCGTGGGTCCCTTATGGGGTCACAAGACCTGCTCCAGCGTGGGCTTCTCTCTCCACAGGTCCACAGGTCCTGCCAGGAGTCTGCTCCAGCACAGGCTCTCCATGCGGTCACAACCTCTTTTGTGCATCCATCTGCTCTGGCGTGGGGTCCTCCACAGGCTACAGGTGAATATCTGCTCCACCCTTAACCTCCACGGGCTGCAAGGGGACAGCCTGCCTCACCATGGACTGCATCACAGGCTGCAGGGGAACCTCTGCTCCAGAGCCTGGAGCACCTCCACCTCCTAGTCCTTCGCTGACCTCCATGTCTGCAGAGCTCTCACATATTCTCACTCCCGTCTCCCACTGCAATTGCCCTTGCACAGCAACTTTTTCCCCTTCTTAAATATGTTATCACCAAGGCACTACCACTGTCACTGATGGGCTCAGCCTTGGCCAGCAGTGGGTCCGTCTTGGAGCCAGCTGGCATTGGCTCTACCAGACATAGGGGAAGCTTCTAGCAGCTTCTCACAGAAGCCACCCCTGTACACCCCCCCCCCCCCCCAAAACCTTGCCACACAAACCCAGTAAAGTACCAAAAGAAAAATTACAGCTGTCGACTGTCGATCCTTACAAGTTAAAAAAGTAGCAGAAAAAGTAGAAATAGCTCCACCCGTAGAAGACAAGAAACATCAAAACACAGACTCAATCTATTTTTTAGCTTTTCATATTTTTAGAGGACTTTTTTCCAAAATGCATAATTCTGTATAAACCTCAACTTTCCACACATTTGCAAGAGAACTAAATTTGAAGGAGAAATTAGTGCAAAATATCTAAAGAACATCTTTACTTTTTTTGTGAATTAAGGATGCTGTGGATCATAAAGGCTAAGCTGAGCTCAAGGCAAGCCTGGACCAATTAATGGCCGAGAAATCCATTGACAATTGCTAAACGCAAAGCCAGTGGTCGTTTCTATGCAAGTACCTGGGGCTGGATCGATATTCATGGGAAGCTTAGTATAAACTGTTCCCGTTCTATCACTCTTCTCGAGGCATCTGCTGTTTTGCCACTACTGCAGACAGGGTTCTGGTTTAGCCAGGCTTTTGATCTGGGCCAAGAGCAATTCATGATTAGAGATCAGGAAGAAATTTTTCACTATGAGTGTGGTGAGGCACTGGAACAGGTTGCCTGGAGAAGTTCTAGATGCCCTGTCCCTAGAGGTGTTCAAGGCCAGGCCGGATGGGGCTTTGAGCAACCTGGTCTAGTGGGAGGTTTACCTGCCCGCAGCCGGGGAACTGGAACTAGATGATCTTTCAGGTCCCTTCCAACCTAAACCATTCTATGATTCTACGTTTTTGTGACATCCAGTCTCAGGAAACATCAGTTTTCACACAGTGATTTATGCTTATCTAGAGAAAAGTGTATTCCACCAATGTGATGGATTTTAAAAGTCAAACGTAGAGTTTAATATTCAACATATCCAAAGCATTAATATGTATGTCTTGTTCACTACTGCAGTATGTCCTAGAACTTTGCAAATAAGGACTTCCTCAATATATTCCTTGTTTGAAGTTACCTTTATTCAATATTTCTTTTCGTTTCAGTACCAAAGACTGTTTTTGACCTAATGTAGAAGGGCAAAGCAAAACTCAGCTGAATCACAAATCTGTCTGCCTGCTGCAGCATCCCACCCCGCCCTCCCAGTTTCTCACTGGTTTTATGGAAGGTCCAAAATTAAGTCAGAAAAACAGCTTGGTCTAGGTAGAGTTCAGAGAAGAAAGTAACAACTATGTCCACTTATATGTCCACTTACATCAGCTTTCACTGATTAAGTCATAACTTTTACAAACTGCGTTAGTGTTTGCATTCTCATATTGGTTGAAGGAATTAATTTAAGTTGGAAGATACTAATACCATCAAGAAACATGATAATTCCTTATACCTGAAGACACAAACCAAGTGTCATCGCATAGAACAGAGTTACAGTGATGCCTTCAAAGCAGACTCCCCACAAAGTAACTGGCTTGGGTACAGATAACAGCCTAGCTTGAGCTGTATGTAAATCAGTTTTGATTTCGAAACCCAGCCAAGGACTTCATAAACATGCAGCGTGTTGTTTTATCCCGGCCTACACTCTTATCTTACCTGCACTGTTACCTTCATTCAACCTAGCTAGTTTAAGTGGCTGCAGAGCAGATGTAACCTAAGACAGAACTGGATACAACAGACAAGTAACACAAGAAAGCCATCAAACAATCCTTATTCGTGACTATGAAATCAGGACAGCCACTGTTGAACTATTGATGCACATCTTTGAGGACTTCGTTGAAGAAAAAATTATTCAGGTGGACTTAAAAGACAATTATGTGCAGGTAAGTATCGGTACAACCTCTGATAAACTTCTACTGAATTTTCTAGATATAGTAAAAATCAAAAGTGACCAAATCTCAGGCAGATTTCTCTCTTTCTGGGAGGCTAATTAAGTAGATACACCCCCGTTCTCCTTATAACTCATCGCTTCAAATATTTTAATATTGAATTTCTAAAAAGAAAATGGAAAATTAAAAAAGCATGTCAATAACATAATGAGCTATATTTATAAGCCTTCTTTTTGCCAAGTGACTCAGGGCACTATAAAGACAATTAAAGTGAAATTATAATCACACAAATTGTTATGAACGCATGTTATTAGCTAATTAGAGAAAAAATCTAGCCCCCCAAATTAGACTAAAAATAAACAAATGTGGCATTATTAAAAGCAAACAATAGAGCAAACCAAGAAGTTGTTTGTCTTAGTGCTGTTTTAGGAAGTTTAAAGATCCTTTTAATAATTTTTGTGATTTAACTTGTATTTTGTTAGGTTTTTTACCTTAAAAGACATCAGGCAGGATTTTCAGACAACTCAAATTCTCATGAAATATTTATATGCCTGAAAGTTATCCATGGATGGAATAGAGAATGCTGACCCTAGGCAGCTGGGCTTTCTGCAACATGTGCCAAAGAATAGCTTGAAAAATGCCTCCTCTTAACTAGAGAACAACTTAAAGTTGTCAGCAAGAAGGACACATTCCTTTCCAGAATTTGTGCATGAAAATCAGGGCTGCCAACAATTGCATCTGTCCTGTCAAAACTGATATCCTGAAATTTTCTCCTCTATATGTTAAAAAAAAAAAAAAATGGAGTCAGACTTCATTGCTGCAATGTACAGACTTTGTAAATATTGAAATTTTTGCTATGGAAGTAATTTACTCTGCTTTCCGGTGAGTTCTCTTCTGAGAAAAGCTTGATCTATGTTTGGACCTTTTCCAGAACAAAGTGAGAATCCAGCTAAATCTTCTATTCATTTTTACAGATGGCCACACTACTCAAGTTATGTTATTTGAAAAGAAAATGTCTAGCGTTTCATATTGGGAAGAGCTTCGCGTTTCTGATTTGCGTTAGATAGACTCTGAGCAGGTTTACTGAAGTCAGGGCTCAGGGATTTAGGCAGGGTGAAAGATGCATTTCAGCAAAGTTTAAACATTGACAGCATCAATGTCTAACGCTAAGCTAGTCACCTGGGATCTCCATCGTCAGGGGGAAGAAGTAAGAACTTTGAGTGCTCATTTCACCTGATCTACTTAAGTTTCAGGCACGCGCTTCTCTTCATTGAAAAAAAATGAATCTACTTCAGTTCCTTTCTGAAAGGGACCCCCTGTTTATAAGGTGGTTTACCAGGCCCAATAAAGCCTAATTCATTGATGAAATCCACAGTCACTTGTAGAGTATTAAACAATAAATACAAAAAAAAAGGATGAAAACAGCATCAAGTGGTTATCTACTTATCTACTATGCCTTTGACCCAAACCCTAGTCAACTAAACATTTACCATTTCTGACCAATATTTATTTACCCCGGCCTTAAACATTTACAGTGATGGAAATTATGCAATTGGTTCAGGTGATCTATTAACCATTTCATGATCCTTACCATGAGCCACTAGAATAGTTTTCCTCCAGTTCAACATAAATATTCACGGATCGAATTCAAGCCTATTGTTTTTTAACTTATCTATGGTCACGGAGAAGACTTAATTTCCTGGTCTGCAGCAACCCTTCTGTTTTAATACTTCTACCATGTCTTCATTTGATCTTGTTTGTTACTTTATAATTGGAGACTTTCTTATTAACACCAAAATTCAAAATATTTTGGCTTTGTTACAAAAACGAAAAAGAAGGAAAATGTATTTAAAATGCTTTCACTGCCTTTAAATACTGAGGTTTTCAAAAACTTTGTCTGTTTTTTTTTCCATTCAGCTGAACAGATTTTATTAATGACAGTTTGACTGTCTTCAAATACTTTACCTGTTCTTATCTGAAAGAAGAGTCAGTTAGGTGGTCTGTAGAACAGTTGTTCACAGCAAGGTTTTATTTTGTTTTTCTTAAATCAAAGCACAAACACACAAACATGTGGGGCAGCAATAAAGAAGAAAGCTTTGAAATAAATTTCTGTTTATGGTATTGTCTTTCACATGAATGCAACAGTTTGGGTAAAGTGGCTTTTTTTGTCTTTTTTTTTTTTTTTTTGGCCACTGCCCATTGAAAGTTCTCAGAAATTGTTATTCAGTAACAATACCATAATTTTTAAATACCAGATCCCAAATATCTCCATGAGGTGGGAAGAGGAAGAGAATCAACCACATACTGCCTGATGACACTCAAACTGTGCCGGTTTCGGCTGGGACAGAGTAAATTTTTTTCATAGGAGCTCCTATGGTGCGATGTTTTGATTCGTGACCAAGACAGTGTTGATGTTTCTCTTAGGTGGTGTTTTAGCTATTGCTGAGCGGCGCTTACACAGCGTTAAGGCATTTTCTGCTTCTCACATTGCGCTGCCAGCGCAAGGAGGCTGGGGATGCACAAGAGGCTGGGGGGGGCACAGCTGAGACGGCTGGCCCCAGCTGACCTAAGCGATATTCCGCATTACATCGTGCTCAGCAATAAAAGCTGGGGGGAGAAGAAGGAACGGGGGGATGTTTGGAGTGGTGGCATCTTCCCAAGTAAGCATCACACACGATGAAGCCCTGCTTTCCTGGAACCGAAAACTCACCACCTGGGAACTGGGGAATGAATTCCATATTTTGCTTTGCTTGCGCATGCAGCTTTTGCTTTACCGATTAAACTGGTTTTATCTCAACGTACAATTTTTTGCACTTTTACCCTTTTGATTCTCTCCCCCATCCCACTGTGGGGGAGTGAGTGAGCAGCTGCGTGGGGCTGAGCCACCCATTGGTGTTAACCCGAAACACAAACATACAGTAACTACTGAGGGGCGACAGTATCGTTGCACTATAGGTGGAAGACAGTGCTCTGACTGCAGTGATGCACATTTGATCCCATGGACGGGCACAATGCCATTTCAAATTGACCCTTGCTAGGAATCATGAAGTTCCTCCATCATTGTTTTATGTATCCCTACCTTAATGAATACAGCCCTAGATAAAAAGAAAAATCAGGGTCTGTTCGCTAAAGTGGCTAAATTTCATGTTTTCCTTCACAACTGGGTCAGCTTCAGAGCACGCACAGGATCAGGAACAGTGGTCAAAGTAACAACTTTGCTTTCAAAAATGCACCCATTCCTTGGTAATATTTAAAAATAACTTTGTTCAACGCCAGTTACCACCATTCCAATCACCATTAACGTAAATCTGTTTCTAGTGTATAATTTCTTCCATCTGATTTCTCCTGGGGTTCAAAAGAATGTATGAAGACAGGAAGATAAGGGGGAGGGAAGATGACAGCTCCCTTTTAAATGCAACTTATTTCAGGTAAACAACTTGTGCTTTCACCATTTCAATGTTAAACATACACTATACTTTAACGAGCAATCAGGCCCAAAGAGGAAGAAGTAACTAAAGTCAAAAGAGACAGAAAGAAAAGATTTCAATAGCACTTCTTCTTTTTCTTTTCCATTTTTTCTCCCTTTCTTCCTGGATGAAACTGATTTCATTTTCTGAGCCTGAAATTACACCATAATCTCAAAGCCATTTCTTTACTTTGTGCTAGAACACAGAGGTTGCTGGCTACACCTGTTCTGTTTTTTTCACCTTCTGTAAAACAGAAGGCTTGCAGGAATACTATTGTGACAAAGACTAAAAAGAAAGCAAGAGACAGAGCTGGTATACAAGTGCTGTAAAATCTCGTGTGTGGTGTATGAAAACTGTATCACAGCACAGTCATTTGACTGGAAAGAAAACACGAGTACTGTCTCTGTGTTAAGCTTCCCTTCATAATAAGCAGTTAAACTAACTGCAATACAGCCCTGAAGCAGAAAGGATTTGGGTCCGAATTTTGGGGGGGGTTAAAAAACATCTTCACAAACACGATACAAACAAGAAGGCATGAAGAGCTTGGTCTCAAGAAATGGATTCGAAGTATCTGTCATGGGTTGAGCAAGTGAGATACCTACTGTGTACCACTCTGACTCAAAATTAAGCGTACGTCAAAATGAAAAACAAATCAGAGGTCTCCATTTTGTTGCCCATTAAGAACCCTAAAATAAAATGCCAATGGCGAACTTCACAGTAGTCATTAGTAGGGAGGGCCATAGCCTAGGACTTAGTATTGGAAAAAAGCACAGTCTCTCTGTCTTTCCTTTGGTACAGTTAATGATTTTATTGTAGATCCTGAACAGTGAGGACCATCTAGTCTTTATGTCCTGTTATTATGAAAAGGAATGATTACGGCTGTGCCTGCGCTTGCCTGTTCGTATGAGATAGAGCCCTAATCCAACAATCATTCACACTGACATGGGGCGCGAGAAGGTGCTGTTTGGAGGAATTCCTCTTCTATCATGTATCCAGATTTCATCTGATAAACTCTCAGACGTGACTACGGTACAAGTCTGGACAGCAATTCTGAACATCTTTCTATGATATAGATGTAACGTGCAGTTATAACTCTATGCTCAAAGTGGGATTGCTGTCCTAGAGAAGGGCCTTCAGAAAATGAGTCAGCTTTTCCTAAAAAGAGACAGACTTTTCAAAAGATGACTTAGACAGCTACTTTTAGGAAGAATAAAAAATATAATGAATCATCACACTGAGGTCTCTTTCTCATATCTTCACCCACCAAAGAGTGGCACTAAGAGAACTGGCTTAAATCAACCATCCTCCTTTTTAGACAATTACATATGAACAAGGAGAATCCCAATCTTTGGCTGGATGCTCTGTAGCATTTCAAAGTCTACAAGTACGAATGCACCCAGCAGTTTAGAGAACAAGTCGACATGTGGAGGTGTTCCCAGGGTGACGTACTGCTTTCTGCGACTCTGTTTTGTTCCACTGGTGAAGTAATTTGGTCAGCTCTAAACCTATTTCCTTAGTTCTGGACGCGAACTCAACTGTCCATGCTAGTGTGGTAGCCACCCACCAAACCCAGCTACAGATTTTGCTCTAGCAATATCAAAATCTGCAGTATAAATTATTTGCACTATAAAGTAAGACAACGATGTTTTATATTACATAACTTTCCTATAACATGGCATAATGTATGGCACAGGCTTTGCATTTTCTGAACAAATCCACTGATGTCAATGAATCCAATCATGTGAGAAAGACTGCAGAATTGGGATCACCGCTTTGAAACTGAATAGAAAATTAGAGACTCTTAGAGCCTCCTTAAGGAGTTTAATAGAGAATGATATCCTCATTTTAACAATTTATAGGATGGTTAAAAAAGCAATTTTAGAAAGACTCTCACTTTCTATTAAATTCTATAGGGTTTTTAGAATCATTTCTATGGAACTTGGTATTTCCATTTCTATAATTTATGTTCCTCTACAGTTCTGTTAGTTTCTTGTTTTATCCTTACGAAATCCACCAGGCTTTTCCAGAAGGATCTGTAGCTGCCTTTTTTCAATGCATTTAATTTTGGAAGAGCTGGAGCTTTTGTTTGTTTATTTAAAAAAAAAAAAAAAACCAACACACACACCAAAAAAATCTGCTGTCATAAAATTCAAATTGACCAGTAAAGAGTTAAAATAATTCATAGGCTTCCTCACTCCCACATTGCTGGCAAGCAGCTCCTGATTCAGCTGTTGGTAGACATGCAGCAACGACGTATACACAAAAATTATTAGCACTGGTTATAAAATAAGAAGAAAAAAGAAAAGGTCTCCATTATACTTGATACACCTGGGATAGCACAAGGTAAGATGTGCATAGCACATTGTGCATCGTGCCTCTTATCTTAGATGAATGGCCAAAGCCTCCGGAAAGCATATGGCTTAAGCAAATTAAGAGAGTCTGGAGCTGTTTACTAATGAGGAAAAACCGAGCAAACAAAAACAAATGTATTAGTCCATCACTAAGTAAAGGGCACTGTATGACAGCAACAAAATAAACAGATAAATCAGTAAAACCCAGTAATCCTGCCAAATAAATCATAGTCTCAGTGACAATTAAATGTAGCTTACTTTGACTCATAAATAGTGTCATGTCCTTCCAGGCTAAAAAAAGATTTTGTAAAATTTTCCATGCAATCATGTTAGTTTAAATCACCTGAATTAGCAAACAATAGATGGCATTTAATATGAAAGGGAAAACTAATTCAGCAGAAAGATCAAGGGTTGTTCAGGTTTCTTGCTTTCTCACGCATTTTTAAAAGACTAAGGCCAGGAAAGACCATTGTAATCTGTGATCAAGGGTCCTCACAGATTGTTAAGCCCACGTGTGAAGTAAGCATCCGTACGAGAAGCAGACTGACGCTTGTTCAACACAGCCAGGCATTGGTCTGAGCTTTTCAGTGGATTCCTATCAACCTCTCCGTAATAAATCACCCCCTATTTAGACTGTCCACTAAGTTCTAACACTAGGAGTCACGGCAAGGAACATGAAAATATTGTATTTTAGGAAGAACGGTTTCATACTAGTGCTAAAAGTAAATTGGGAGCCAAACCAAACTCTGACGCCCCAAGGTAGTCAACAGATCTGTTTGACACCCTGTTACATTACCTTCTGCCTGCAGGGCAGCATATGGGTTTATGCAAGCTGAGTACATTTCTTCAAAAGCTTTCTGGTTTATAAAACACTTGATTTTCATGACAAATTTAAGTCTTCAGAATATACCTTATTATCCTATTCAAAGTGGAGCTATTCAATCCAGTCAGATTTCAGAAAACCAGTAAAAATAATATGTCTCCGTGTTGGGCCCAAGGAAGCTTTTTACTACAGATGTGGCTGAAAGCATATCGTGAATGTGCTACTAATACATTATTCTGGTATATGCTCTCTAATGTTTGCAGGGGAAAAAAAACTGCATAAGCTTGGAAATATGTCTTTATCATCTGAGGTGCTTACTTTTTTTACTTTCAGCTGCCAGCTTTGAACTTGCTCTGAACAGCAAGGTGAGAGAAGAGTTTAGCTTTGTTTTCTTCAAGTACAGAAAGTACAGAAAGTTCTGTCAGTAAGACTGACAGCAGTCTTACTGGCTTTCCCCCACCACCACAATATTTTTTACACAGATTCTTTCAGGAATGCAAGAATGCCAGATTATACCTATCCTCCTACAGCACTGAAGTTGTTTCCTGAGATATAGAATAGTGGAGTTAGAAAGTACTTTTTTTTTTTTTGTTTTTCAAAACCTTGAAAAAAAATGGTCAATCAGAAATTATATCTTGTTGGACATTGCTCTATGGAACGATAATAAGGTCAGATTTCTTGCCAAGACATCATTTCCCAACTGAGACAATCATGGTGAAGACGTTCTGGGAGGAAAGGAAGAGTGTTTAGGAAAAATGAATAGATGGATACCGCCAGAATGCAGTTCTAAATAAGCGTGCTGAGTCTGCGTCGTATAGTACACCTTCACAGTCCTAAGCAGACTCTGATGTTTTTAATTGATTTAGTGACATGTTTGAAAGATGTGGACTTCTTTGCTGCAGTAAACCTTTTGTAGCCACAAGCAGTGGGAAATGAAATGCGAAGTTACGTCCAACCTGAGAGCCACAGAGTCCCTGCCCTACCATAAAATTACTATAATGGTAATACTGCCCATTAAAAAGACAGAGAAGTAAAAACAAAACAAAGAAATGAAAAGCACACAGATTTTTTTCTTTCCTTACAGAAACAAAGAATTTTTATGAGGGAGTCAGTTAAAAAGAAAATTGGCTAGAATTACTCATGAATGGAGAGGCTGACAGAGAAAACACAGGAAAGTTCGGAAACTGACGACTGACCCTGAACTAAAGTTTAACATCAAATTTAGAAATAACTGTTGGTTATGAATGCTGTCTTCTTATCTAGAGCGCAGGATTTCCAGCAACAATTCAGTTTAAAAAGCAGAAACCGTTGTTCTGACTTGTAATGGCTTAGGAGTTAGTGCCAGGTCTCACTATATGATTCCAAAGTTTTTCCAAAGAGTTGGGAGCCTGGTTTAGCAATCTCCTCCTTTGCTGTTGCACACAGAGCCTGCTTAGCTCTGAGCCTGCTTAGCAGGAGAACAACATAAGATTTATCCTGCGTCTTTATGTAACGCCTTTCTGGGAAAAGAAGTTCACTGTTGCTTTTCACTATTGTTCTACTGCCTCAGAACTCTAAAGAGAGATAATTATTTGGACACTGCTGAATTGCTCAGAATGCGTACATCGCTGAGCAAAAACTGACTTGACTCTTTCCTTTTGGAAAGCTTGGTGAGAATAATTATCTAATTTACAGACACTGCAGAAAATGACTATCATAAATGATGGTCCCTGTTCAGAACAGAATGCATCATACAGCTAGATTAAAATATAGTTAATTGTACAGAATGAGGGAGGTGTAGGGGGACAGAAATAGGATGCAATCTACAAAAGAGAAAACATGCTTTAGAGACGCATCTCTAAAATACATGTCTAAATATAGAGTGATGATAGACAAGAAAACTAAACCCGCAGATTTGAATATCTTTGTGGCTTGAAATCCATGTCCAAACTATACAGCTGGTGCTCATCTCTAACAGGAAATGTCATTTGTAAACTTTTAGTACCATCTGATTTTAAGGGCCAACTCATCACAACTGAATTATAATCAAGTATGTAACATTTATTTCCCTTTCTTTTGTTAAGATTACAGTTCAGAATAATAAAGGGTAGAAGAAACAGGGGGAAATACAGAAGCAGTCAAACAGCAACCACATACTCACAGAAAATGGATTGCGTGGAACATAAACATTTGATCTTCACAAGACTTCCATACACTATACCTAGAAGAAATATCCATCTATCTGAATATTCTTAAGACTTATGGTCAATTAATATTTTGCCCAGGTTCTGTAAAACTGAAAGAAGTGATAAATTGTCTAAAGCTGTGAACAGTTTCAATACCAATGTCAGGCTTCCTAAGTGATAATTTTCTTGTGATTCTGGCCATAAGAATAATAACATAACATAAATTCATAACATTGAAAGTTTCAATCTGCTGTCAGCAGAAAACTAAGGTTCCTAGAGTAACTATACAAGGATTTTAAATACAAAAGTGAACACCTGCTTCAGTCACCCCAGATAATACAGCATATTTTCATTAAGGCCAACACAGAAACACCACTGTCCTTGATAATTAGGTGAAAACTCATGTGGAGTAATTAGAGGTAAAGGTCAGCTAATGCAACAAGAAATCAGAGGATTTAGCCACATCTCTGAATACAACTCTCAGTGAATCTGAGGACTCATAAGATCAGCAATTTTTTAATAATAAACCAAGAATACCAAATGACCAACTCAGTGCAGCATGGACTTTGGAAAGGGATTCTGTACACAGAAGGAAATTTCATATCCAACGTTCACACACCTTCTCATGTAATCTGGCCTCAGAGCCTGTGAGCACCAGTACAAGTACAGCCTGCTCACTTTACAACTATTCCTGAATGAAGCCTGAAAGACTTTGGACAAGAACACGGTGATTCTTCTAAGCACAAGTACCCTTACATTACTGGACTTATATTTAATTACTCTCAATTTAAATAGCTTTCTTACGAATTAGCATTAGTGAGAAACAAAACGAAGGGGGAGAACAAGAGGAGAGAAGAACTGGTTGGATTTTCAAGGAACATGTTCAAAGCATTCATGGTTCTGACCAAAATAATTTAAAAAAAAAGGATGTTCCGGCTTACTTCAGCAAGCAGAGGAGTATAGAGTATAACCCAACAATGCAATCAGATTCTTTGCCATTCCTCCTGTAAGTCAGATGCTAGCTGAACTTTGCAGCTGCCCATCAACTGATATATGTTTGAACAGAAGCCTTAAAAAAAAATGTCTGGAATATAAAAGTAGATTAATGCTCCTACTAACGTTGGCTGTACTAGGTTGGAGTGTAGCATAAACAGATGCACAGACACATTCGGTACATCATAGCTGATCCTCATATAGCTGGATACCCACTTGGATAAAACATGGACAAAGAGAGACAAACTTCACAGTTCCCAGGGATGGAAATGGGAAAGTTATCAAGCTCCCAAAGGGTCAGTGGGAAATAGATGAATGCATTCTGATTGCACCAAACGAGAAGCCTGGACATCTCTTGAAATGAGGCCTGCTGGCAGTCATCCTGTGCTAGAAGCAGCACAGGACAAATATGATGAAGACTTGCTACCGAGGAGAGTCCAGAATCTAAAGACTCAGGTAACAGAAAAGTTACAAGAGGGGAAATTCCAACTGGACATAAGGGAAAAAAAATCTTTGCTGTCATAGCAAAGATTAAAATTAATTAATTAAATTATTATAATTAATTAATTTAATTATCCCAACAGGCTATAGAATCTCTAGCCTTGAAGATTTTCAGAATTTGACTGGCTAAGGCCCTGGGCAAATAGATATAACCTCGTCAGCCCTTCTCTGAAAAGGGCTGGAAGTTCATCTACTCTATTAGCCTCCTCAGATTGCAATAGGAACGCTGACCCCAAAACACAGACTCCCTTTGTGTGTTTGCCTGCACAGAAGACAAATCCTTTGAAAACAGACTGATTTTCTAATATAGGGAATATTTTCCTAAAGAGAAAACCACCCTGAACATATTTCCGTAAAGTATCTCTTTCTCTCCATTGATATAGAAGTTACTAGCTTACTTGCAGACATCTCATTTGGATGTCTAAAATCAAATCAAATAAATCCCACTCCCTGTACATCCATGAACTCAGCACTTATTTCTGCAAATTGCCACTTGCAAAGGATCATCCTATGCTCTTTCATCCTATAAGATCAGTGTTTTTCAAGTACTTTTCTCTTCAATTCTGTCATAAAAATGAGAGGAAAACAGCAATTCACTTTAATGACCAGCATAACATTATACTGTTTTGAATCCAAAAGCACGTCTTTTATTTAATCATCATCCATAAAGATATTTTTTCTTACTTTATCTAGAAGAGTTAAGGAATTATTAGGTTTTACTCTAAGTCCCCCCGCACCATATTTCATAAGAATAACATTAATTCTGGCACTTTTACTTGGATTAAGGAAAGATACTCTGATAAAACCTCTAAGGATGTGGCATATCTGTCCTAATTTGGGCAGTATTTAAGTTTCTCCATGTTCAAATAGCACTTTCTGAAAGTGAAACACATAAATTAATGCACATCTATGGATCTTACTTTGGCATACTTCTTACAGTATGATTACAATTGTTTTTCGTCCCCTCTAAATTTGAAACAAATGAAAATGCAGAGTAAATATAGCTATTTTTGTAGTCAGGAAGACAAATTACATTGTGAATGAATGATATGGAAAGTTCTACAAGCACAAGAGCTGGGATACAAAATATCTCGAACAGAAGAAGTGGACAAAAACTTTGTGCAATGCCCACACACCTCAGACACAGAAAATAGTACAATATTAATTGTACCACTGAGCCACTCACTTGCCAAAGAACTCAGAGAAGACTGTGTAAACAGGGGAAACTCTGCAATTTCCTTAGACTTGAATCGTCCTTATCAGTGATGCTCACTACACATTCACTAAACTGAAAACTCTCTTAAATGAGTAGACAATGAATAGTTGAATAGAAAGATTGAAAGTCTCCATATCACTTTTCATTTGTGCTGCGATTTCTCCTACAGATTCAGGTGAGGTGTTTCCTACTCGTAGGAAACTGGTTTCTTTGCTCGATGTTGTCTAGATATACTGATTCCCAATTCTGTATCTCTTCTATCATCCAGCTTCTTTTCGATATTAGGGAGAATAGGGAAGCCTACTTTCAGGCAGACTACTGAATCTCCAGCCTTCCCAAAGATGCTGAAAACTAAGTGGTAAGATGACAGCTCCTTCTTCTACAATAGCAACATCTTCTCATTTTTTTAGATCAAAATGTCTTGGAGAGGTGATCTGAGTATTCTTCTTATACAATAGCAACAGTGACTATCCCATCCCTTCCTTTTCACAGTTTTAGTAAAGAACAGTAAAGATTCATTTTATTTCCAACACTAACCATTAGATATGTTCAAAGAGTATAGAGATGAACATTCAAACAATGAACAATCAAAAGAATTACCACAGATTTTACTGAATTTCAGAAAGGAGTGCTATGCTGATGGCTAAATGAGGTGTCATATAAGCACAGTCAAACACCGAGGCTAAAGTTGAGATGGATATGATTTTTATACCTTTTAGGAAAATACACCAACAATGACTCACAGTCTTCTGCAAATGTTAAATAACACTAGTAAAACATCTGAATATTGTTTACAGTTGTTAATCACTGGGAGAAAGAACATGCATGTTATCTTCCATTTTCCAAAAGCGGAGGACAGAAGAAAAGCATGGGATCAAGGCACGGAAGTAAATTATAGGTGTGAATATTCTTTCTGGCTAAGAATTCTGCTGTAGTTTACAGTCAAAATTTTTTAGTTAAAACAACAATCTCCAGTCTGCTTCTTTGGGTGACAAACCTCAGAAACATGAATTTGGTATAGCAGGTGTAAGAGATGAGATTCTCTGGGACGGATGAGCTACTCCATTCAGCTCAAGGACATTTTCCTGAAGGTATTTCAGGCCAATAACTTAAGTATCAGTATTTGAATGACTGCAATATGGGGAAAAGGTCACATATGAACATTTCTTGAGAGCATTATTTCTTTCTAATGCTAAAGATCAGTAGCATATAAGAGTTGCTATCACATTTTATCCCCAGCCAGAAAAAAGCTGAACCCTTAAAAGCCTTTTAGCATCCTTGGTCGCACCATAAATCAGATTGACTATATCATCATGTCAAGAACATATGCGTAATTCTTTTACTAGTCTGGATTTAATTTGTTGATTTTTAAAGATATAGATTGATAAAGTGTGCTGCTGCTGCTCTCTTCTGAACTGTCTCCACTGGCCTTGTGCATGGTCCATACATTCATACTGAGTTATTTTTTAAAGTTTCAGAAAGACAAGCAACATGAATTGCATAGTCACAGAGAGGGTGTAGTGAATGTTTGTGTTTGTTTTTTTTCTTAAATTATATAACTTTGATACAATAGTCAGGAAAAGAAAACAAGATATATTAGTTCTTCAGCTTGATCCACTGATTTTACTCCTAAAGACAGATTCATAGTCCTTAACACAGTTTATAATCCCTTACAACATTATTTGCTTCAGTTTAATAAATGTAAGCAACAGCAAAAAATGTCTAGAAAACATAGCATATGTAATACGTATCTAAGACAAAGGTTCAGGGAATGAAGCTTTCTGAAGAGAAACGGATCACTTTGGCATCTCCTTTATGACCGGCATAAGGTATCATAACGCTCATACTGCCACCTAGTCCAAGGACTCCAATAGACAACAGGACTCACCTGACTGTGCCATCTTTACTGCACAGACATTTGCAACTGAACTAGTCCATGTTAAAAGGCTAAACCTGACGCCCTCCAGAAGCCTCGTGAATTGCCTGCATGCCTCCACACTACCCTTTCAGTAAGGGGCAAGACAGAATCTCCAGTCCCATAGGAACAAAATGATTCAGAGATTTCATCCAGTACTTTACTGTACAAGTAGCGCACCAAAAAGGGGGGGAAGAAGGAATGTACATTTACATGAATATATATAATATAAAATACATACATGTGTATCAGAAATTGCCTGGTAATGGGATCTCATTCTCAGTTTGCATGTAGCTAATGAAACATATTCTCACCTGTGGGAGGCAAAGACTATACTGCTGCACGGTTAAAAAGCTGAGGTGCTGAGTAACAAACTGCATACAGTCCACTAAGAAAATAAAATAGGAAAAGAAAATTAAAGAGAGAGAAGTAAAATAAGCAATCATCCTGCTTGTGATGGACTTCTTCTATAAGCTTGTGTTTCCTGGGAGAAAAAAAGTTTTCAGATTCTTTTTTTCTCCAGTATACAATATGATTCCAGAACATTCATAACCTTAGGGCAGAAGACATTAGCAAGCCGAGGGGTAATCAATTGCCCAAGATAATGCTATACTAGTAAAAGAGAAAAAAAAAAAAAAAGGCGATACCTATGAAGTGAGGCATTTTTGTCCCTGGGAAGAACAGTAATTGAACAGATGTTTTGAAACGGAGTCTTATTTTACCTGACCAAGTTCTGAGTCAGATTAATCCTGCACAGCTGCAGCGTTTCCAAAATTTTTTAGGAAAACAAAGACATGTATTAGTTATAGTGAATCCATAAGGCCAAAACGGCATATATACTGTCACGGAGTAACACTGGAAACAATACAAATTGGGAGAGCAGTGTTTGGAGCACAGCCCTGCAGAAAGATCTGGGGGTGCTGCTCGACATCAGGCTCAGGGTGAGCCAGCAGGGTGCCCTGGCAGCCCAGAGGGCAAACTGCATCCTGGGGTGCATCAAAGACAGCATCACCAGCCTGGTAAAAGAGGTGATTATCGCGCTGTATTCAGTGTTGGTGCGGCCTCACCTCGAGCGCTGCGTGCCGTTCTGGGCCCCATAATTTAAGACGGTTGCTAAGGTCCTTGAATGTGTCCAGAGGAGGGCAACAAAGCTGGTGAAAGGGCTGAAAAGAACGTCCTATGAGGAGCAGCTAAGGACTCCAGGTTTGTCTACAGCTTCCTGAGGAGGGGAAGCGGAGAGGGAGGTGCGGAGCTCTTCTCACTGGTATCCAGTGACAGGATGTGTAGGAATGGTTCAAAGCTGCGCCAGGGGAGGTTCTGACTGGACATTAGGAAATGTTTCTTCACCGAGAGGGTGGTCAAGCACTGGAACAGGCTTCCCAGAGAGCTGGTGGATGCCCCAAGCCTGTCAGTGTTTAAGAAGCATTTAGACAATGCCCTTAATAACCTATTTTAGCCTTTGGTCATCCCTGAATTGGTCAGGCAGTTAGACCAGATGATCATTTGCCCCTCAGTTCAAGAAGGACAGAGAGCTGCTGGAGAGAGTCCAGCGTAGGGCAACTAAGATGATTAAGGGAGTGGAGCATCTCCCTTATGAGGAAAGACTGAGGGAGCTGGGTCTCTTTAGTTTGGAGAAGAGGAGACTGAGGGGTGATCTTATTAGCGTTTATAAATATATAAAGGGGGAATGTCATGAGGATGGAGCCAGGCTCTTCTCAGTGGCGACCAATGATAGGACAAGGGGTAATGGATTCAAGCTGGAACACAAGAGGTTCCACTTAAATTTGAGAAGAAACTTCTTCTCAGTGAGGGTGACAGAGCACTGGAACAGGCTGCCCAGGGAGGTTGTGGAGTCTCCTTCTCTGGAGACGTTCAAAACTCGCCTGGACGCCTTCCTGTGCAACCTCATCTAGGTGTTCCTGCTCCGACAGGGGGATTGGACTAGATGATCTTTTGAGGTCCCTTCCAATCCCTAGCATACTGTGATACTGTGATACTGTGATCATTGTAGGTCCCTTCCAACTGAAATATTCTTTTCTATTAGATCTTAAGACTGACAGGATTTATGACGCAAGACTGACTAGAACCTTTCTCCTTAAGAAGTACACAAAAATCACCATGAACAGACTTTAAAAAAAAAGAAGCAGCAGATTTTGAGAGCAGAAACAAGTATAAGACTTTCTGAAATGGAAGAAACTCAAGAAGAAGCAGAACAGAAGTAAAAAACATTAATTCCGCCTGCGCACTGTGTCTTTGCAGGTGCAAATTTTTTTCATTTAAGCTTGGTCTCAGTCCAAATTCTTTTCAATGGAAACTTGAATTGCAATAAAAGTCACACTGGGTCACTAAGAAAAAAATATTTTCTATTACACGAGGCCTGGTTATGTGCCAGTTCCACCTTTTTCAGCATTTTCTGATGTCTGCTGTGCTATAGGTTATGTACCTCCTGCTGTTCCTGTGCCCACCTCTGCACTGCACAAATCTCCTTCTCAAATTGTAGCCAGTTGCTTTCTGGGAAGAGGCAGTCTCAGCCTTCCTCCAGAGGGTTCCCTCACTAGGAAGCACTCTAACAAGCAGCAGGGAAATGCTCAAACTACCATCCTGGCACTCAGCCATACACATTTAAGAGAGCACGGTGTGCATACAGCAACTGCGAACAAGTGACACAGCTGTAAAATCTCTCATGGATACTCTAAAAAGAATTAAGAGTTTTATTATATTTTACCTTTCCCTGACACACTTAGTGAGCATACATGTCTGTGTGGAGGACTCCTGAAAATCCCTTATCTCTCACAGTACCATTGGAAAGCTTCTTGCTTTTAATGGGATACCAGGTGCGTAAGCCTGAGGCTTACCCTGCCACTAACATGGATTTACACTATCACAATGGATAGGGACTTGCCCTGAGAATCTATTTAAAAGAATAAATGTATTTAATTCTATATTTAATAAGAAGAATAGGTTGATTTGACAGAAAGAAAGCAATAGTGAAGGAATGGAAAAAAGCAGCAGCAAGGACTTCCTAGATCAATTAGTCCATTTTTAAAAAATAATAAATATAAATAGCTAAGTTCATAGCTTAGTTCCTGGCTAAGCAATACAGCATCCTATTTCTCTTCAAACCCGTAAGGTGCTGGCCTGAAAATCTCTGAGGAACAGTACAGATAAGCCCTTAGCAGATAAGTCCATATCAGCTAAAATCATCAGAATGTATGGATACTGTATCTCTCTTTCTAGAGGAGAAAGATGCAACTTCACTTGGAAACTGTATACAACTACATCTTATTTAAATATACGTCCCAAGGAAACAATGCTGATGGAAACACCTGTGTACAGTCAGCATAGCCATAACCGCTTGGAGCTGGATCCACCTTTCAGGGGGATTACTCTCCAGTTCCACTTGCTGATGTTTTCAGATCTGACACGCAAGATGCTCATCCTGCTCTTTTGACAAGTATCTTGACATACAGATCTTCACTGATCTGTTTCTCCTGCAAGTAAAAGGTTCTAAAAGTAGCACGCGTCTCCTCAAAGATGAAAACGAGACAGATGTCACTAACCTTTCCACTACATCCACCTGTCTGCAACCATCTTTTCTCGCATCTCTTCTGTTTCTCGCTTTTTTCTCTGCGATGTCCAGAAACAGGAACAGTTTTCAGGAAGATGAGGCATTTGAATGAGGTTCCCGAGCATTTTGTCTGTGAAACTGAATCAGAAATAAGAACAACTTATGGAAATATCAGCTAAATCAAAGCAACATATTTTTCCACAGCATTTTTTAATTGTGTTATATTTAACTCACAACTCTCCCAGGAAGTACTGAGGCATTTAAAGCAGATCCTTTCTAGCACCCCATTCTGTCTGTCAGTCATAACTACACCAAGTCTTATGAGACAGACCCCATTCTGATAAGATTTCTTGCTATTTTTCATGTAAGTCTGAGTAGCTTCGGAAATTTTCCACCAATATACACAGACCACAGATTCAATGAAGCAACATGTGTTAAGAAACTACCAAAGCAAGATAACCAATTGCAACACAATAAAATCCTATAATTTAGGAATATTCACCAAACTCTTTTGGTGAAAGGAACACCATTTTAGGCAAGCAGATGCAAAGAAAAAAGCACACACTACATGCATAATTTCAAAACTTTTACGAAGAGCAACAAACATTTAGAATTCAACTGTTGCACACAGCCAGGGATCTGTTTCTACACATCTCTTGCCATAGTCATTCATACAGCAGCTGATGCAAATCTTTCCTAATAAGCCTTATGGCTTCACCCAAAACTACTCACAGTTTGGAACAATCTTTTCATAACTAAGATCATACATCAGACTTTCCCCAGATAATTGGGCTATCATTTTAAAAGCCAAATGCACATAAGAGTAGAGTATCTTAGCAAATAACAGTGGCTATTAGCAAATCTAGAGAAAAGGTGAGACGTTACACCGCCACCCGAATTCCACTCCCATCAAAAAATACACCATCTTTCAGAAAATCTACCAGCTCTATTTCCTACATTGCTACTCTAAAAATGCTTTATCAAGCAGGTATAACAAAACACGAAAAGTCTATCTTATTTCATCAGTCCTTCCTAAAGGATGAAATCTGTAATACTGCCGTCTTTAAACAGTGCTGCCAGAGCCCTGAGTACACCCACAGGCTCTCGTTGCCCTGAGCAGCCGCAGCTGGGACCTCCACCCATCCCCAAGTCCGCTTTGGCTAGGCACTGCGCTGCATTTAAGGTCAGGCAGGGGGTTCTCGTGTTTGTTTGAGCTGTACTGTACGTGCGTTGTGCTTGATTCTTCGCTGGTCTTAACCTGCTGCCTTGCCTTCCTGATTTGATCTCAGACCTGTGTTGTGACTGTGACTTTTTGATCCCCGGCTTGTTGGCAAGCCCTCAATGTTATCAGTGGATCTGCTCCCCTTGTTCAGATACTCAAGCGATACGTAAATTTGGCTTCTGATAGGATAGATGTGCGCAGTAAATAGAAAGAACATTATTGGTATCTCTTTTCTGGTGCTGTTTTAGATGTTCCAGATTCTGTGCCACGCATCTCTTACACTGATTTGTTGCAGAACTGCATTGTAAAGCTTTTTTAAGTTGCTAAATTCCTGCAAGAGCTACTGAATAGAAAAAAAAGGTGGGGGAAAAAAAAACCCTCTACTTCTGGCCCTATTTGGCTAATTTTTTACAACTGATATGAGAGGAATCTGGGGGAGATAAACTCAGGTGCTCTCACTGTAATTTTCAGTGTTATAATTGTTTCTTCTATATTTATTCCTAAATGAGGAGGCAGGTGCTCAAGATCCTCTGACTTTACTTCTATAGAGCCGCAAGTGCCGTTAGGCCTACAAGTTCTAAGCTGGTTTACTGCCATAAAGTACAGATGCTTAAATAAAAGTTAAAATACATCTGCTTAAATACACATTTGAAGAGTGAAGCTTGTGGGCGAAGGGTGAAGCAGTGTAGTGCTGAAACCATTTAGAATTCCATAATCTACAGTTACAGGAAGCTAGCCAAAGTTTAAAGGTAAATATACTTAAGCAAATCTTTAATTCAAACATACCAAAAGAGTGCTAATCATTGGTGCTATAGTTCATTCAAATAAGACAGATGTAAAGCATATTTTTAACTACAAAAGTATCTGCTAAGTAAAAATAGCTAATAAAAGGCTCAGTAAACAAAAATACGCGCTGTAGTTTTTCTTCCAGGTTTACTCTGGGTTCAGTAGCTTGCTTTGGAAGGGGAAGGGAAGGGTCAAGGGGAAGAAGGCAACAAATTGTTCATAGTTTTCCTTGTCATTCTTTATTAGACTTTCACATGAATCTGAGGTTTGCTGGCCTCGTTCTCTGCTGTGTTAGCAGCGGGTAGATACAAGCATCCCAATTTGACGCTTTTATCGACAAAATGTGCTCCAACTTGGAGACTGAGACTGTTCTGACCAAATGAGCTTTGGTTAGACTTGGAAACTTTGCTCCTAGGTTTATAAACTCAAAATACTGATGGAAGCTGAGCTGAAAGTTATGCAAATATTCTGGATAAACTTTAACTTGACTGTAAGAATGAGAAACAAGGAAAAAAGAGCTTTCTTCTTGGTGAAAACTGATTGAGGAACAAAGGTCTTCAGATTTCAAATCTGTGCTTTTAAAAACTTTGGGTTTTAATTGTGCTTAATAAATATTGAGTTCACATTCTTGCCAACAGACAGGGTGAATAGCTACCTAAGACAGATGATTAGGGATAGACTTTAGATGTCCTGGCTCCCATCTTGTGGTAACCTCTCACATGCCGAACAACCTAAAGGTTTTGTCTAGTTTCATACTTGATTCCTCTGTTGGCTCAGATCATCTGGGGTTTTAGCTCATGATCCATGCACAAACTATTCATGATATCTGTTATTTATCTCTCTTGCAATAAGCCAGTCCCAATATCATAGCTCTGAGTCTCAGCTGAATGAATCCAAATAAAATGGACTGCAAGACATATAAAAACATTATAATTTCGCTACAGTGGACCATAATAGCTTTTTCTTATCTTTCCTATGCTTCCTTCTGTGTTTTTATTTCTTCATCTATTATCTTGGTCTCCCAATGAAAACAGTTCTCAGAGCCATGAGGTAAGCCCCTATAACACCGGGAAAGGAAAAACTACTTACCAGGGTGGCAGTAATTCACCCTGGTTCAAATAGAAAGAGCCAAATGGGTAAAAGATGAAACAGTACCAACTAAACATGCAGTGAAAGGATCAGTTTCTATTCTTGTTTGAATGATGCAAGTCCACAATGGAGGGCTTTCTTCTAGTATACCTGTTAATAACTTCTACAACTCTTATGTAACAGCTTGATGAAATATATAAGTCTGCTTTAAAAGGGGCAAACGTGATGAATTTTGTACTGATACACTTAAAAGATTTGAGACTTTGGATATCAGGGCAGGAATACAACTTATAATGAATGATGTATTTGTGTCATTAGAGAAATGAGCAATGCCCATCATAATAATAAAATCTCAAAAGGGTTTGGGCTATAGATATTTTTCTCCTTGGAGCAGGGCATGGCACACTTAGATGACCAAGAGCTTAAAACAAGAAAATGCATATTTGTTGGATGAAGAGACTGAATCCTCAAAACTGAAGCCAGGAATTGCATAATTCCTGCTTTGAGTGAGTATCACATTGAGCGTTTTGTGTGGTCGTTTCTATGATTCAATTAACTGTTCACTGTTGTCAACAGCCTGTTATGAACATGCTTATAAAATGCCTACTAAATTTTTTGGGGGGAGGGGGACACCTGGTATGGATCAGAATATTCAAATCAATCTGTTTACCTATTTGCTGAATTCCTCACATTTGAATGCTGTGCTCACTGAGAAGCGGAAAATAAATACTTATAAAAAAGCAGGGCTTTCAAGAAAGCTATTTTCTTGAGAAATTAGTTTTGCTTCTTGTGCAAAAATTTTGATTTTTTTAATGATTCATTCAGCAGGAACTCAATACAGTCTCTTGCACCCAAGCTTACACAATGATATTTGGTACACAGAAATATTTGGCTATGAGAGTTATTTCAGTACCCATGATTTAATTCTTGGTGCTTCTGTGACTTCCTTTGTCCCTAAGTGTCTTTACACTCACAGCATTTTACTTTCATTTTGCTCTTCCTTGAATTTTTGATGTCATGCTAGCAATTGTGTTAGTGCTGTTCCATGTAACTGAACTAAGGATGATGTGTGACCATTCATATGTGATCACCTGAAATTTCTCAAGCAACTGCTCAGATTACAGGAAAATAACCCTTCCATGAGGTTGTATTTCTGGTGTACAAGTTAAATGATATCCAAGAAGTGGATTAAAGCTTTTTAAAGAAGTGGGATTGGGTTTGAGTTCTTTCTTTATTAAAAGAATAAGTGAGGGCTTATTAACAGAGTCCTGTATATCTTCACACATTTAGTATGAGATTGTGACTATACCCTTCCAGGTGCCTGTTTCCACAAGGCTGCTCTGCTCCCTTAACAAATACAGGAAACAGAAAATGCTTCTAGTAGGAATCAGGAGTTTTATTCTCTGAGACAGCAAGAGATGGAAGAGATCTGGAACTTGGGATACGTTTCCAAATGCCAAGCAATTAATTTGGGGGTGATAAAACTCTGGCGGTATTGTTTTAATTTGTTCAGTACTAAGAGTGGTTCATAATCCCACCATATACTGTGGAGATCTTTTAACACCAGCTGTGAAAAAGTTTAAGAAATTTGACGGGGTCTTTACTGAGATTTACAAGTCCCAAAACTTCTGGTGTCCTATAGCCCTCAGTTAGCTGATGGAAAGGTATATGAGTAACACACACAGGCAATAAGAATTAGATAGCCTACTTTTCTAATCAATACAAGTAAAAGGAAAAAAGTTTAGCATATTTCTAATGCCACCTCAGTCAACGTGTTAATAAAGCTGAAGATGTAGAAACAAGTTACTGACTTTGAAAACAATTAGAGTTTGAAAACAATTCCTCCAAAAAAGGAAAGGCTACAAAATGATGGCTCATTTCAGTATTGTAAAATAGAAAATGAGCTTTTGATCACTTCTGTGCTGTACCCCATTTCTTACAGTCCATCAGTCCACAAGAATAATATATTTAATAAAAGAAATTTAATATCTGGTATCTACTATCTCCTGTAGGAGTGTCTTCTGGCATTGACAGCACCGTTAGTAAGAGGGTTCATTTATTTGAGAGGGGTTTGGTGATCATGGGTTTCCTCTTTTGCATTCACTCTTTGTAGCCGTTCACACAAATCCAGTTTCCAGGTCTACAGTCTTCTGTAGGGCAGGGTAATCTTCTCATTGTTTAGCAGGTCTACTGGTTTTGGCTGGGATAGAGTCAATTTTCTTCATAGTAGCTAGTATGAGGGCTATGTGTTTGGATTTGTGCTGAAAACAGCGTTGATAACACAGGGATGTTTAAGTTCCTGCACAGCAGTGCTTACACAGAGTTAAGGCCTTTTCTGCCTCTCGCACCACCCCACCAGCGAGCAGACTGGAAGCGTACAAAAAGCTGGGAGGAGACACAGCTGGGACAGCTGGCCCCTACTGACCAAAGCGCTATTCCATACCATATGATGTCATGCTCAGCATACAAAGCTGGAGGAAGAAGAAGGAATCAGGAGACATTTGGAGTTACGGCATTTGTCTTCCCAAGTAAGCGTTATGTGTGAATGGAGGCTGCTTTCCTGGAGATGGCTGAACACCTGCCTGCCGAAAGGAAGCAGGGAATTAATCCTTGGTTTGCTTTGCTTGCGTGCGCGGGGCTTTTGCTCTACCTATTTATTTTATTTTTTGCTCTTTATCTCAACCCTTGAGTTTTTTCACTCTTATTCTTCCGATTCTCTCCCCCATCCCACCAGGGGGAAAGTGAGCAAGCGGCTGTGTGAACTTAGTTGCCGGCTGGGGTTAAACAGTGACAGCAGGTTTCATGTGCTTTTAGTAGTAGATCCATCTTGAAATTTTATTTCCAGCAATACGTCATTTTCCAAATGACAAACAAAATAGAAAACAAATCAAATTAAGAGTTGATTACAAACTGGGAGTACTATCTTTCATCTGTAAAAAAAAAAAAAAAACAACAAAAAAACCAAACAAACAAAAACAAACAAACAAACAAAAAAAAAAAAACAAAAAAAAACATGTAAAGCAGAAAATTACTTGTCCATCTACTGTACAGGTCATGGTGATTCAACTGCTGTCTGGAGTACTTATAAAATTTCATAGCTGAAAAGCAGAAATAGAAAAAGCTTCAACCAGACACGTTTTCCTATTTTTCCCTCCAAGACCCAGTTTTAGAACTGAGAAGTTTCTTCATCTAAAATTCCCAATTGCTAGGCAACTCACACAGTACAGAGCCACGTGATTGGTAGACTTTATTTTATGCTTGAGATAAACTCAGAATATCTGATATAAAGCAGTGCAGAAATGTCTTTAATTGTCTAGCCAGACTCAGAAGTGACACCAAGCTCTGGCAGCGCTACCAGGAAATTCAAGTCAAGTTGAACAAAGTCAGAAGTCATGACAGCAATAGAAAACTCACGTGAGAAAATAGTAAAATGTACATAGGCAATACAGGTTGCACAATGACTCAAGAGAAGCTCTGAGTGTAATAATGGGTGCTAAGCACAAGTCATAAGGATCCATGGTTGCTGTAGAAGATCCTTGAGCAGCAGCCATGACAACCAGAGATGAGTTTAAATAACATGCTCTCACCTGCTAGTAAAAACCTTTGCCTTGGACCCAGGAAGAAGCAATGACAGGAAAGGCAGAGATAACAGATAAAATGAATGAATTTGCCCTGGAACTGTGAGACTTATTCTATCAAAGAAGGGGTGAAGTTGACAGCGATATCAATGGCCTTTCCATTCAGGCTTAGATGAGCTTGGAGATGCAATTCATAACATCTGTAACAGTCTTCTCACCGGTTTCTTGAACAAATCTATTGTTCTTGAAAATGGCACACAAAGCAATTACTCCTTTATGAATAAGGTTTCTCTTAAAATATCAAAAAATAGTAAAGTTTGACCATTCCACCTCTGTCAATGTCAGTGTGAAATCACCAGTGGCACAGCTTTTCTATGGAAAAATAATTAATTCTATTTTTAGCTATTATGAATACTTTTCTCCTAATGATCCCTGTTCAGATTTGTTACTGTCTTTTGTCATCAGGTTATCCTCTATAACTGCATCACACCCTTGCAGGAAAGGATCAGAAATAAATATTATTTGCTAATTACATTTCCAAGAATTTTTGTCTTGAATTGAGTGATTACTAGGCTTTAGGCAAACTCTTCAGATTCTTTCTGATTTACTCGGTACACATTCACTTTCTTCACTTAATAAGCAAACTAATCAAACTGCCTTCTGCAGTACCCTCTGAGCAAGCATTTGGACAATAGGTTTTTGTCTTAGCCCTCTCTCTCAGCTATGCTTGTTGGGCTGCAGGGCATAGCATTCATGATATAGAAAGTATTTAAAGAAAATGGGAAGAGATGGATGGATGAATAGCATTGGCTTTAATTATAAGACTATTAACATTGGAAGCAATTCAATGAGGCATTGACTTCCAGAATATCACTGTGTCTAATGGACAGCTCCTATTCAAAGCAGATTCATTCAAAGTTAATACTAATACATGCATTAAACCTGAACAAATCAAAAATCTCCACATCATCTCTCAGCGATGTGAGTGGGTTTATACACTCACCAATAAATAATTTTTGAGTATTCCTCAGCTGCCTGTCCCTCAATTCTCCAGAATCCACTTGAATTCTCAAGTCTAAAAAAATAATAATAATAATCATAGAATGGTTTAGGTTGGAAGGCACCTTAATGATCATTTAGTTCCAACACCTCTGCCATAGGCAGGGACACCTCCCACTAGACCAGGCTGCTTAAACACTTCTGGGAATGGGGCATCCACAACTTCCCTGGGCAATTTGTCCCAGTGCCTCACCACCCTCATAGTGAAAAACTTCTTCCCAATATCTATTCTAGATCTCCCCTCTTCCAGTTTGAAGCCATTACCCCTCATCCTATCACTACATGCCCTTGTAAAAAGTCCCTCTCCACCTTTCCCGTAGGCCCCCTTCAGATACTGGAAGGCTGCTATAAGGTCTCCCTGGAGTCTTCTCTTCTGCAGGCTGAACAGCCCCAACTCTCTCAGCCTGTCTTCACAGGAGAGGTTCTCCAGCCCTTGGATCATCTTTGTGTCTCTCCTCTGGACTCGCTCCAACAGGCCCATGTCCTTCTTCTGTTGGGGGCTCCAGAGCTGGATGCAATATTCCATGTTAGGTCTGATGAGAGTGGCGTAGAGGTACAGAATCGCCACCCTCTACCTGCTGGCCACACTTCTTTTGATGCAGCCCAGGATACAGTTGGCCTCTGGGCTGTGAGTGCACGTTGCCGGCTCATCTCGAGCTTCTCATCCAACAACACTCCTAAGTCCTCCTCAGGGCTGCCCTCAATCCATTCTCTGCCTAGCCTGTAATTGTGCATGGGGTTGCCCCGGCCTACGTGCAGGACCTTGAACTTGGCCTTGTTGAACTTCATGAGATCCGCATGGGCCCACCTCTCAAGCCTGTCCAGGTCCCTCTGGATGGCATCTCTTCCCTCTAGCATGTCAATCACTCCACACAGCTTGGTCTCGTCAGTAAACTTGCTGAGGGCGCACTCCATCCCAACAGCCATGTCACCAACAAAGATGTTAAATAATACCAGTCTTTTATAATAATAAAAGAGGAAAACACTCTGCTTCAGTTTCTGTGGCTGTCATGACAGTTCAGAACAGGAATGTTTCACACTAAAATAAGAATTCTTCAATGCTATTGGCTCCTAGCTCAAAATGGAAGTAGGACATACTTTGAAGGTGATTACCTGTGGTAAATTGTATATCCTAATTCAACTGAAGAGGAGGACAGAGTTCCATTAGCCAAGCTAGCAGAAAAGGGATTTCATAGCCTCTGACATGATTCTAAGTATTTGTGAAAATCAAAGTCCGTCAAGCCCTAAACAGAACAGCTTGGGCTTATACTGCCAAGCACACATACGTGGAGGGTTTCTGCAGATTAATATTGACACATCTTTATCAGAGGGACAGTGCCTGCAGCATACTGAAGTCGGTGATACTTCCACCACACCACACCACACCACACATTAATATGAAATTACTAATGTTATACATAGCATAAATCTGTATTTCTAGAACTCATGTTCCATGGGTGCTATAACACTTCTCTACTCAGTAAGCCCTGTGCAGTCTTTAATCAAGTTTGTAAGCAATTCAACACCAAAAAATGATTGGTTAACATCTGTGATTGTAAACTCCTTCTCCATAAAATAAGCTGTGTCATATAATGTAGGTCTAATCCATTTCATCTTTATTGAAGATATTTGCTCAAGCCAGGAAGAGCCGTGATTGAACCTCAGGAGTCTCTGCAGTCTAATGACTGACTGGAACCAACACCAGAACACATGTAATCTCTACAGGAACAGCACTGGCCCTACAAAAAGAAGCTGCAGATAGCTCCCTCCAATATTACTATAGGACACAAATATTGAAAGTAAAGATAAAGCTTTTCTCTTCCCAATTGTCTTGTCTGTGACTGCTTCAAGAGGACTGAGAAAGATACATTCCATTTCCCATCTGGATTACTCTCATGCATTTGATTTCTGGTCATTTATAATCCAAGATACAATTTAATGTGTTGAATAAGTGTCTGGTAATATAAATCCATTATGACTGGCCATCATGAGCTATGGTCCAGTATATAGTACTGAACACCTGAAGAAGTGAAAGAAAGGCATAGATTTCACAACTTATGTTCTACTTTGCATTCCTTACTGCATTTTTCTTCTCCAGCTTTTTAAGAAATAGAATTTATTACAAAAGAAGATGATATATTTTTTTTGTGAGACTCCTGCACAGTCAGCCATCTTGGGTACTTTAGGAGAAGGTCAGCTAACTCAAGATGACTTATTTTTTCCACCTGCACTTCACAGAATTTCAACTTTTTGTAGGTGTCGGCTGGAAGGGAAAATAATGAAAAATTCAAAGGAGGCAATTATTCATGATTTCAGCTTTTTCCAGGTCAGTCACAGTGGGGAGGAGAACCAACAACTTGATAAGTGTGAGATTTTAGTGGAGCTGGGCATCTAGATGGTTTCTCTCAGACATCTGTGGATATGTCTTAAGCATCCACAGCATAGGCTTGATGAAGTGGCATGTATGTTTAACATGTATATTAAAAGATTTGAATCAGGATATAATTAAAGCTCAATGAACTTGTGTGGGAAACCTTTCCCTAGGTTTTTATGCCTTTTATCCCCTTTTTATTGGAGGGACAGTGTCTGTAGCATACTGAAGTTAGTAAGACTGCCATCACACATTAATATGAAATTACTACTAAGTTATTCACAGCACAACTGAAATTTTGTGATAGTAACAAGTACAATTTCCCCGGTCTTCTCCTAAACTCTTTTGCATCTAGTCTACTATGTCCAGGAAAGTTTTTCTTACACAGCCAAACACCATTTCTGCAAATTCAGAAATATGACAGTTATTTTCTTTCTTGGATGTAGCCTCTTCTTCCCAAAGTTTAAAATACAGTCAGGAAAGGTATTTTCATTGGAAACCTTGGCTACTAGAAGTCTTTGACTGAGTTCCTGTATCAAGGTCTGCAAAGCTGATAGCATCATTTGTAAGAAACTTCACAAGAAAGTTTGTGAGAACCTTACTGTTCATCAGCAAATAAATAGATTATAGCATGAAAAATTTTGATTTATGTCAGAGTCCATCTTGAAAAAAGCACTTTGTGAATATACTCTGACTTTTCAGATGTGAAAAATATCAGGTTTCCACTGCTTCTTGCCAATTTTTTACATTGTATGCTTTAAAAACCCATGGATTTTAAAAAATCACTGAGAGCTTAAAACAGGTATTGTTACAGGTTACATTTGACTTAGAAGTACAAAATGGAAATCTTTTCTCCAACACTGCTATAAGAATGAAGAACATCTGGAGAAGCATTTACCAATTCCATGGTGTCATCTCAAAGATATCTCAAGTCCATCTAAAAATACAGCCCTACTGTGTGAAATCTGAGCATAAACTTATATAATGAAGTCATTACTTGACTTAAAAGCTTTAAAGACTGTGGACAATGACAGTCACATTTCACAAAACCATTCTTTAGATAATCTGTAGACAGCAGCACACATCTTGCATGGCTCTTTTTGCTCATTTACTTTTCCCTTCCACTTACATAGACTGGAAAAATAAATACTGTTCCTTTAAAAAAGCAGACTATGACTGGATCCCTTTTTTCAGAATGTTGGTCTTCCTCAGAAGGTATTCTTCTGACCTCTCATAGTGGAGAATCACAATTGAAAGACAAGATTAAATTGATCAGCAATGAAAGTCCATCTCATGCTTAGCTGAGGTAAGAAATATGGAGCAGACCGGTTGAGATTTTCCACCAGCAAAAATTCAGATTCTAGAATGAGCTTTCCAGATGGTCACTACATTTATTAATCATGGGGATAAAGAGCCTCTGCCATGGACTCCAGAGCACTGGTTTTGTTAAGCCTGGCCACATATGTTTAGATGCACCACAGACTCACTGTCAAATTTCCACTATACAAGAATTATTCATGTCAAAATGGAATGGGTAGAACACATGTTTGAGAAACTGGGGCACTTATGCCATCTGTAATTTTTTCTCTTCTGTTTGATAACATCCAGAGTTACACAGGCTACAGGCATCACAAAATCAAAGAGGAAACAGAGAAGGTATTCCTTCCACATTTTATGATCCTCATAGAGGAATGTCAGTTTTCCTGGTATCTTCCAAACACCAGTTTGTTGCATTGAGTTTCTTCAGGGATGCAATAAATTTTTACACAAGAGAAAAATTAAGTGCTAATTTTTGTAAAGTGCAGAACATCGCTCCAGGATGTTTTTAAGCTGTTTATGAAGCACGTCACCAAGGAAATTCTGATCTGATGGCAGAGATCTGGAACAAAGGGCAGAACTGTGTGGACAAACACACAAATAAACACTGAAGTGCTCAGCAATTGGACATCTTCTGTGGACATTCTTCTTTCATCCTGAGGGCTGGTCTGTAGCTCAGATAAGTCTTCTCATAGCATGTGGGAAAAGGTTGGACATAATTCACAAATACAGTTTAGATAATGTGGAATAACTTCTGGGCTGTTGTGCATGAGCGGAGTTCCAGATTAAAATTTCCTATCTAGAGCCCTGCTTCCAAATGTTCCACAGAAATCACTCTCATTTCACCATCCTCACTGAATGTTGAGACTTCCCACCCATCTGCCAACAGCTTCCTAGAAAACATGTAGAATGTTATGTTTTGGGGTTTTTTTTGCCATAGAACATTATTTTAAGATTATTGCTTTTTCACGTCAGGGACCATTTACTGAAATAAGGACAATCATTTTCCTTTCAAGAAGGGCCAAAGTCCTATAAATTGAAGAAAAAATGTTTATGTGATTTACATATAAGCAAGAACATGCAGCAGTAACACCTGGCATTGAATATGCAATGATATTGTTCTATGACTAGCCTTTTATGGAACAATGTGTAGTGTACAGAAGCTCTGATTTCTCCTTTATGATGGAATTAAACTTCCCTTCTCTGAGAAAATAAATAAATAATTTTAAAAAAAGAGAATGTGCAATTTTGACTTTGCACAGCTAAAGTGCAACTGACAAAGATGATCTTCTAGGAGTGCTTCAGTGAAGGCACAGTTAAATGTAACATACTAAATGGCCTTCATAAAAAATCAGGAACTGAGAAGAAACTGAAGAAACGGAGGAGAGTAAGCAGACGTGACTATGGCCTGCAGATATATGTGCAAGAGGGAAGGAAAAAGCTATTAGTATGGGCGTGAGTTTATAGCTCTCCACAGTAAAAGGAAATCTATGAAGGTGGTATCATCTCTCATAGACCCATCAGTTTCATAAATTGAGTGATAAGAAGATGGGTAAGATTTAGGGGTTATAGAATCATAGAATCACGGAATCGTCTAGATTGGAAGGGATGTTTAAGATCATTGAGTCCAACCATTAACTTAACACTGCCAAAACCACCACTAAACCATGTCCCTAAGCACCATGTCTACCCACCTTTTAAATACCTCCAGGGATGGTGATTCAACCACAACCCTGGGCAGTCTGTGCCAAGTACAGCAGTACAATCACTTCCTTAGTCCTGCTGGCCACACCATTTCTGATACAAGCCAGGATGCTATTGGCCTCCTTGGCCACCTGGGCACACTGCTGGCTCATATTCATCCGCCTGTCGACTGACACCCACAGGTCTTTTTCCACAGGTCTTTATCCAGCCTGTCCAGATCCCTCTGTAGAGCCATCCTACCCTCAAGCAGATCAACACTCCCACCCAGCTTGGTGTCATCTGCAAACTTACTGAGGGTGCATGATATCTAAGTAAAATAGTTTGCAGCATTGCTTCACATTGTATTTTTTTGGACAGTGAATTCTGTAGCCCTCGTGTAATCAGCTCCTGTAAAATGCCAGCAGACATATGGAGATTCTATTTTATGAGCTGTTAAGTACTTGCCCCTTTCATACTTGCTGTATGAGCAAAGCAATATGCATACACTGGCTTTTCTTTATATTAGATAATATTTTTTGTTCAGAATGTTCACTTTACGACAATGCATGGCAAACATTGATGTCAATCCACAACCATCTGAAACCATCATGTTCCTCAAGAAACTCTGAAAACAGCCTTCACTTGCCCTCACTTTAAATTTTCTACTCTGCTGATATTGATGCATTCATTAGCAGTAGACTTAGTCTGCATTTTCCAGAATCAAGTGAAGTTCGACTTTCCCTCTTCTACCTTGTCTACAAAATGGGTAGAGGAAAGGACAGAATGTGCTGTAAATATTCCTGACAGGAGTATCTATATTTTATTCTTAATACCCAAAGTGGTGTGAAGGCATTACTTTTTTTTTTCCCAACTAAGAAAGCATCATTAAGAATCTTACTGAACTTCGAAGTCCTGAAGTAGAAAGAGCTCTCTTTCCTTTCCTAAAGAAAGTTTTCACTGCTTACTTTTCAACTAGGTTATTGAGGAGGAGATTATTTTGCACTAACAATAATAAAGTCTAATTTCCCCATGAGCTGTCTGACTGCATCCAAAAGTCACAGCATATGTCAGGTATTATTAACGCCATAGGAACACCAGCGAGCACAACTTCATAGTATCTTGCCTAGAAGAATTCAGTCATCTAGAAATGTGCTGTGAAAACACTAAGAATGGGGAAGAAGGTTGGCAGGTTGGACCGCAAACAGCTCCTAATTGCAGGCATACAGTCCCCTGTAGTACTGTCCAGCCTCCCAGCCCCCCAAGAAGATGTCTCACCTCATTTCTGTCATCCTTGTCAGACAATGTTTGCAGATGGGCACCCGTATCCTGCAGCTACACATTGGAAAGAGTCCTCTACTTTTAATGGAATTAATAAAAATAAAGTCTCCCTAGCACAGTTAAAGTGAAAGTTTTATTATTGCTTTACCCTTAGAAAACCATTAGTTCAGAAGACTTAAAGTTCAAAAACAATCCTTGAATGGCTTGGAGAAAAAGAAGGCACATCTTCTGCTAACACAAGAATGTAACTCCACTGAAGACTGAGTAGGAATTCACCACAATGTGATCCAAGAAATACAGCAGCACTAAATGAGCAAAAAGTAAACTCTGCTTTCAGAATATCGATCTATTTTGAAAAGGATTAGTCAGGCCTTTTCTGAAGCTCTCATCTGCCGTAACATGAGGTTTTCAGAGGCAAGATGTCAAATGAATTTTGGTCCTTTGTACGTAATGACAATACCCATTTTATTGTGATGGCTCTGGAGCTAAAGAGAGAACAACATGTTTATTTGCTTTATATAATCTAATCAGCAAGACTGACATGTTTTCAGAAAAGCTGATAACAATATACGACATTTATTCCATACGGTCAAAATGAACAGTATTTCTGAATGACTACGAAAATATTGAATCTAAAGCAGGGAAGAGTCTTGGGATATGGAAGACTGAAACACGGTGGCAGATTTGTGCAAGATCATTCGTCAAGACAGTGAAGAAGCTGAAAATTTAGTGACTGTTCTTCACGTGTAGGTATTTACAACATCTACCTGAGAGGTCTGCCTTCATTGACAACCTAATCCACTCAGTTGAATTTGGTGAATCCTAATTAATGATGTTCTGGTATCTAAATATAGCAAACTCATATACGGTTAGTCAATTTAGATAGTACGCAATATTTGTCATTTTCAAAGCACAGTACAGACAGTAAAGGCTAGACTGAGACACTTAGGTGAATACCTCTATTCTTGCAATTCATAAACATAAAAATAGTTACTACTTAAAGAACAACTGTATCATGTCAATAGAAAATATCTAGTCTAACCTTTTGCATGGTATCAGCCAGAGAATTCTACTTATGGATTCCTGAACCTACCACGAGCACTGAAACTTGAAATATAGGGCATAATTTATGAAGCTAGTGAAAGCTAAACACAATTAGGTAAAATTATGACATAGGCCTTGGTTTTCTTGTCAAGTAAACTTATCTAAACAATAAATAAATAAAAACTTACTACATTTCTATTTTGTCTTTGTCTACCAAATATATTTATATGTTGGGTGTTTTTTTTTATTGTATCTCTTGCTAAAATGATGACTAAAGGATATTTTTGGTCCAAAATTTCAACCCAGTGTAAAATAACTTAGCAATTAGGTTTAGGTGAAAAATTACAGGACACAAAGGAGCTTATTTTCCTCTAGCCCAAACTACAGGAAAACATAAAAGCCAACACTGGCAATAAAACTGCCCTACAATACTGAATCCTAAACCTTTTCCTGTTTCATTCTGCAGATCTTTTTTTCCACTGGATTAAAAAGGAAAGACAATCCATTCAAATAAACCTCAGAATGGTTGGCCACATTTAGCTTTCACACATTATTTTTAATGGATTAATTTCACAGATATTACTTAAACAAAGTGCCTTTTTTTTCCTTTTTTTTTTTTTTTCATAGATAAGAAAACAGAAAGGGCAGAAAACAGAATTATTTGCCCAAAGTCATACAAACTGTTAGCCATAGAGCCAGGAATAACATCCAGGTCTCCTGCTTGTTATTCTAATGTACTAGTGATTGGATTATGCTATTTCATCTCTCCTTAGCGGACATGCTGTTCTGCAGATTGACCTCTGGAGCGACTACAGACACAAGTGTGACATTTGTTAATCTAAAGACTCTCAAGAAAGTAAGAAAATGTGAGGGCAGGTATTAGATAGAGCGCAGGCAAACACACCACAAATAAAGATCCAGGCTTTATGTAAAGTTATAGTAGCTATTTTTAAGTGAATCTGGCTGAGTCGTTGACTTCATTAGTCATGCAAAAAAGAGGAAGTCCAAACTTCAAACTGAAAGAATATGGAGAATATGCCTCTCTTTAGGAGGTTTTCCTTCAGATCTCCCATGTTATCTAATATACATTTTATTTACTGTAAACAGGGAAGACAAATGTAGCGAAAATAGAGGACTGGGGCACTTACTTACAAATTAAAAATGTACTAATCAGGATACAACAAATGTTAGCTTGCCTTGAACCCGAATATATGCATACTAAAATAGCGTAACCAACAACACTTTTCTGTAACACTGTTATAGCATCAGAGCAATGTGATGACTAAAGGTGGAAAAACTGAAGACACCCAAATGATAAAAAAGGTGCCAAACAAAGAACAAGATAAGTACAAGGTACTGCAAATAGCCAGGACATCCTGCCAAATACACATGAAAAATGACTGGCAAAATCAAAACCAAGCTAAGCGTTATCAGGAGCAGATGAGATCCCCCTTTTCTGGCTGGGCAGACTGGGAGGGGCAAGTAGCATAAAATGACAAGTATGGAAAGGAAAAACAAAATATCTACCACAGAAAAAAACTCTGAAAATAAGCCAGCAGGAAATGGTTTGATTATGATCCAAAAAGTTTCAGGCAACACAAAATGTGAACACAGATTTCTTTGCCACATGAGCTCTCAAAAAATCTGTTGAAACTATGCTTTTTTTGGAGCCCCAACTATGTGAAATACAATGTCCTTCATTAAAAGAGGGGATGTTTTCAGACATGTCTTGCTGAGCTTCTGGTTTATAAATCCTTCTGATCGTTAACACAAACGTTACCAGGCAGTCACTCCAAGAGTGTATGACTTAGCATCAGATTACCCACCAATTCCATCTAAAGGATACTGCTTAACTGTCCATATAGCTGAATCTCATAAATAATGTATTTCTCTTTTTCTTTAAAACAACTAAAAGAATTGTGATATGTGGGTTTGTATATATGTAGCCTATCGTACAAGATTTCTGGAAGTCTTCAAGTGATGAGTAAGAGAGAGGTTCACAACAGGTTTATTAGTTGGGAACATCAATCTTGTTAGCAGCACACGTACTTATTTCAGTGAGCTGTTCCTTGTTGTACAGGGACTCTCTGCAAATCCCTGAGCTGCACTTATCTCTTTCTGGACATTTCGTGATCCTGTGGTCTGAGTTATGGATGTTTGAAGATGCCTTCCTACTCAAGAGATGAGGGACTGCTGTTACAAAATTAGTAGCGGCTACTAAAGTACTAGACCAAGCTTAAGGTACATTTGTTCTATGCATTTTAGGTTTCTTTCCCCTCTATATATGGTAAACAGTATAAAATCATTTTATCTATGGATATTTTTCAAAGTGAGTTGAATCCAATCACAATCTTCTCTTTTGAATTCCACAGGCTTAGGGTCAATCTTTATGCAGGAATGAACTCATGCCATTTCACAAGGGAGGGTAAAAATTATTTGGACCATGAAATCGGATGAGCCTCTTGACTTCGTACCTGGTGGGAAAGTATATCTTCTTTATTTAAAATTTCCAGTTTAATTGCTTCTGGTTTCCTTTGTTCATTCTCCACACAGACAAAACACATACTTATGACCTGTGGTTATCAACAGGTAAAACAGTATTTTGTTTTAGCGCATTAATTATGGTCTCTCAGGCCAAGTACTTTTATGAATATACATTAATGCAAGTGTTTATCATCTGTTTTATGCACTGTTTACGCATCTGTAAAGATACTGTTCCTTTAATAGTATCTGCAACCTATGTTGTATAGAAAATAGAAAAGATATCCATTTGTCTTTCGTTCATAGTCCATCTTTAAATTTGACCAGCTAATTTGACCAGTGACACCTCTTTTTCCTATTCTAATATTTGGCTCACCGTGCAATTTCTCGTTTTGTAAATGTCCGGTCCACACTTCAGAGGAGTCTCAGTGATTTAGAAGCTCAATTTCCTGATTTACAAAGAAGGCTTAAGGTTTCCACTGAGTAGCCAGCAGAATTGACAGAAGCGGCTTAATAAATTGTATGTTAAACTCCTACTGAGAATCAGCAAACTTCCTGGAGAGACAATGCTGATCACATGAACTCCGGGGGAAAAAAAACTGAAATCTATTCGTTCAGAAAGGGGACAAGTCAGTACAATTTTTGCTCCATTGCAACTGCTCATTCTATCTGTCCATATCCCCAGTGATATGCAAGTGAGATGTACTTGCATACATTGATGGAAGCAGGTTATGGCTACATGTTCTCGGTTTATTAAATTTCTTTATGAGGAAAAGATATATGTTATGTAGGATATTACATATTGTATGCAGTGTTTCTAAGTATATAAAGGGGAAAACATAATGTATTTTCCTTGGAGAATAGGATTTATGTGCTGCATATGTCTGATATGAAGTAATGGTTTTGTCAGGGATTACTGTCAATACTGCCTGTTTATGAATCAAAACCTATTCAGCAGTCGTAAGCAGCTGGAAGCTGAACATCTGGGGTAAGAGTCAGCAGAAAATTTTGCTACCTCGAGATATTGTCTTTGTAGGGGATCAGTTTATCGAGGTTGAAATATGGGCCAGCTGTGAAAAGCCAAATTGAGAAATAAACCTCCTTCAATGGAGCAAGGACAGCAAAGTTGACTCAAACTGAAGTATACAATCTGATCCTAAAAAACTATTCCCTTTCCTTAAATAATACGCATACGTAGACAGAGAGAAAAGAATTATGCATATACCCTCTAAGGAATACACTAGTGTGCTATGGGCAAGAAGAAATGAGGGAGAAATGGAAAATAATCTTCTCAGGCAATGGTCTATAGCTATGGGTTTAGATCCTTCCCCTAGAACGGATTCAAAACTGGATTTTAGGAAACTGCAGATCACGTCACTGATACCCTTGAGGAGACATCCAGCTTTGCTTGCTAAATGGGTGTGACTAAATGAGATTGGTCAGGAGAAGACATTTTACTAGAAATACAAAGTTATTTCTCCACTAATTGCTAATCCGTGCTAAGGATTTCACTGTTCTCTCCAGGCTGTACAGGTACATGCCCCTTTTATTTCTATAAAAATATGCAATAAAGTAATTTCAAGCTTTTCTGTTGAATTTGATGTGCTTTCAGTTAGACCTTTGTCCTGGTTTGAGGTAAAACAGAACCAATTTTCTGTTCAGTAACTTCACTCTTTAGCTGGGCCTCTTCTAACTATTGAAATTAACAATACATTGTGCAGACACTGTTCGCACTGGGAGACCTATGTTTATAGCTGATGCCCAGGCATGGTATGCAGAGAGGTTCTTGCTTATACTTATTGCTATAACAGCCAAGGGCAACCAACTTTGTTATTTGTCCCGTTGGAGGGTCGGAAGCACAGAAGCGTAGAGGGGTCCCACCTGCAGGGAGGAGCGGACAGGACAGGTGACCCAAAACCTACCAACAGGGTATTCCATCCCATCTGCCTCATGCTCAGTATAAAAGCTGAGGGATCAAAGGGTCAGGGCTCTTTCTGCAATGGCCAATGTCTGAGGAGGACTCTGTCTGTTCGTCTGCCTTTGATCCTGATCCTGAATCCAGTACTGGAATCCAGTTCCCGTCTGTCACTGAGTCCAGTCTAGGACTTCCCCAGTGCCAGTCAGTGTGATGTGACTGTCATCCTGGGAGCTTGATGGTTTTTTATATATTTCATTATTTCCTTTTTATTTTGTTATTAATATTTCATTAAAGTAGTTTAGTTCTCTCTTTAGAAGTCTCTCCTTCTAAACTCTCTTTAGAGTTTAGAAGGAGAGACTTCTAAAGTCTCTCTCGTGCCTCTCTTTGAAGAGAGGTGGGGGAGAGCATCTCTTGTTCCGTCTGAGTGGCCAATCTGGCCCAAACCACGACAGATTTATTGGTGCCCAACGTGGGGCTCGAGCAGGGCCCGACCAGAGCTGTGACAGGTGATTGCCTGAATAGTTTGAATCCCGGCTTGCTCGGAGACTACAACAGGCAGCTCTCATCATGCTGTTCTTAAATTAAATGTTATGTGGTTCTGGTTTGGTGTGCTTAGGAATTTAGATGTATAACATGATTATTTGGATAACGGTTCCACCTGCATATCTCGGGCATCACGTGATGGATTCTGTTACTAATCACACTTTCGCTTTTACCTGGGGAAAGTTTAGTTCGCCCTTTGACGCTTATGCCAAAGTGATGCCACCAGAGCCAGGGGCAGAAACATCTCGGGCGGTGACGATAGGGGCTGTTACTTTCTTAAGACCACGATTTTGCTGTCGGTGTTCCTGCACGTGTTGCAGTGGCGGTTCCTTATGAGACACCGGTGCGGCAGTAGCTATGGGGTGACGTGCGCTGCTGCCGCTCCAACCGCGACCTGCGCCGGCACCAGCCCACCCCCACGTCTGTACCGGCACCAGCCGCCCCCCCCCCCCCCCCCCCCCCCCGTCTGTACCGGCACCAGCCGCCCCCCCCACATCTGTACCGGCACCAGCCGCCCCCCCGCCCCGGCAGAAGTTACGGCGCACCCCGCGGCAAAGGCCCCGCCGCCGCCCGCCCCGGCCACGGCCGCGCCCCCGCCCGCACCATCCCCTCCGCTGCCCGCGGTATCGGCCACAGCGCCGCCACCGCCACCGGCTGCCCCCGCCTTCTCCCCTAACCCCCCAACAGCACCGGCACCGGCTGCCCCCCCACCTGTAGCGGTAACGGCCGCGCCGCCGCCTGTCCCGGCAAAAGTGACTCCGGCACTACTCCCGCTGCTCCGACAACGAGTACCGCTGCGACTCAAACTCCACCAGAACCGGTACGAGCCGCCCCGGTGACCAGGAAGCAGAAAAAGAGGTCGGGTCCTTCCTCTGACCCTTACCACGAGGATACCTTGGGAGAGAGTTCTGACGGAGATCCAGGAGAGCATCCTTCTAAACCAGACAAAGGAAAGAGAACTTTTAAAGCAGATAAAGGAAAGGGTCCTTTTAAAGCAGATCCAGGAGAAGGTCCTTCTCGGGCAGCATCAATGCAGCAGCTGTAGAGATAGTTGTTAAATCCTTCTCCATGAAGGATTTGTGAAATATGAGGAAGAACTTTAGTCGCCACGAGGGCAAAACATTCATCTCCTGGTTGCTCCAATGCTGGGACAATGGGGCTGATACCATAGACTTAGATGGCAGAGAAGCCAGGCAATTGGGAAACCTGGCCAGAGATGGAGGGATTGGTTAAGTGACCGGGAGAAAGACAAACGCTCTCAGTCTCTGGAGGCCACTGGTGTCAGCTGTAAAGGGCAGGTATCCCTTTAAGGATGATATCAAAGGCCATCCCAGGAAATGGACCATCATGGAAAAAGGTATTAAGTACCTGAGAGAACTGGCTGTGTGAGAGGTGATTGACAGTGATTGTAGACCCTGATGAAATGCCATGCAAATGACCTATGCTGAGAAAGTTTGCGCAGAGTGCACCATGAATGTATTGCCACACATTGTCAACAATGATCTGGGGAGGATCTGATACCGACACACCAACGGTAAATGAAGTGGCTAACAAAGTACGAAGGTATGAAGACAGTCTCTCTCGTCCCCTTACAGTGGCAGCTGTGGAAAAGTTGACTGAGAAAATTGAGAAAATGACCAAGAAAATGGCTGGGCAAAACGAGAAACTGTTTGATAAATTGTTTGATAAACTGTCCAGGATGGAGGAAAGATCCCACTCTTCCCCTGCATGGATCCGCATTGCAGCTACTATTTTAATGACTGCTGAACTGGGCAGGGATATGAGATTTCTCCAGATCCATAACTAACTCGTGCAACCCAACTTGTTCCCCACTATCATAACCATGCTATTATCAAGGTTCTCTACAAAAAACAAGATCTTTATTTTGGCCACATGGAACTCCGATTGACAAACCTAAAACACTCAAACTGATGTTTTTGCATGATAAATGTCCACATTGGGCTAAAAACACTTTGGAAGATTTCAGCAAAAATGATCCTGTGTTTCTAACGGCAAGATAAGGAGAAAATATGTTTCTTTTGTTAAGAAAGGAATCATAGCTGGGGACTTCTAAATCACAACTAGGGATTTCCTTTAAATCTTACTTAGGCAATAGAACAGTAAGAGAGAATTGTAAGAGATAACTGGGTTCCAGAAAAATTGAGAAATTATCTCATCTTACCACTAATCATTTGAAAGCTAAATATCTAAATTTTTTTTTAAGGTTTCTTAGCTTAATGAAGAAAGTGAAACAATACCAAAGCATATTTCATCCTAAGGATATGGGGGGGAGAATAGCTAACTCTTTGCAAACTTATAATGGATGGAGATCAACAGACCACTTTAGAATACACCCTTAAATTTAACATAGCCACAGCTATGTAAGATGAATCCTACACTGCCTGAGAATTGGGGAACACTCAGAAAGACTGCTTCAGAAGAAAGGGGCTTGGAGGAAATAAGAAAATCAAACTGATTAGGTGAAAAAGATAGTCTTGGATTTTCCTGATCTTGTCATTTAGGAAAAAGGGAAGTCAGTGAGTTAAGTGGTTTGAGAGTGGGAGGGGAAAAGATTTTTCTTTCCGCTGCCAAAGATTCCAGAAGTTGAGACAGACACTGGGCAAGAGCCATACTTAGGTAAGTCAGGGAGTTGATGAACAGAAAGAAACACTAGAGGCTGATTATGAATTAAGGCTGTATGAAGGATAAGCACTTAAAGGCCAAGGTAAGAAAGAGCGTTAGAAGAAGCAATGAAGCCAGTTGAGCAAAGTGACTGGAAACTAGATCATGGGATGTGTGAAGGAGAAAGGAGGATGACATATTTAGAGAGTTTGGGATCCTGGGTAGAAAATCTGAAGCAAAGGAGAAGCTATGACTTTTTGAGCTAAACAACTAGTAAGCGGCCAAAGGCATAGCAAAGACTTGGTTATTCAGTGTAAAGAGTGAGCCTAAAATGAGCAGTTGCTCATGAGAAAGAGGCAACCCTGTATCGGGGACTAGTCTGAAGGCTGAGGCTTGACATAGGATGCTCTAGAGAACACTCCTTCAAGGCTCAATGATGGCCCTGGGCACGTGGGTCTAAACAGTGGAGGTAAAGCTTCTAGCCCTACTGACGACTCCTGAGGGCATTAGTATTTCTCCACACAATGAAACTTTCATTTTCAGTTTACTTAGTGGAAAGCAGCACTAGGAAAAATACAGGAACAAAACTTGAGACTATGTTAATTCTAATGTTCCTTAGTTTTCGTGCACTCAGCTTTGCAACCTTATTTCAGGAAATTAGTGGAATTGTTCTTCAATGTAATTATTTATTTGTAATAAGGTTGTGTAAGAGTTTATAAATTCTAATGTTAGTAAACAAAACTTACATTCCCTGGCCTGGGAAAAATAGGCTATTATATTAACAGCTAGTGTTGCAACTTTTTGTTACGTCTTCATGTTCATTAAGTCATTTTTCTTTACAGCTACGGCAACAGCAAATGGTTCTGTCATTAAGCTCTTCATAGAAATTTACTACGATTTTATTGAAATGGTAAAGAGGCAATGCTTTGAGACTTAAAAGAATTTCTTAATGCACTTCACTAATTTCTGCTTTACTTGAAAACTGCTCTTCATTATTAACGCAGCTTCCCCTGCCTAAAATAATTCCTGTTATTGCCATCTCCATATTCCCAGCCATAGAATGGGTCTGCTGGCTTGTCAGATTTAATCTCTAAAAAACAGCAAAGTTATAAAAATCTGTCAAAAATATATGTGCATTAACATCTGATTTAGCCCACGAAGGGAAGGAATGGAGTGTGAAGAGTATGGCTGAATAGACTAATGAAATTTTAATGGCACTTCACTTCTATTTATTGGATCTGTATTCGTTACAAAGTTTATTTCTTTTGTTGTTTCAAAAATTGTCAGTATTTAACAGAATTCTGACTGTCTGCCGTACTACCTAGAGCAATTCAACTAAATAGCCCACAGCCTCTGCAATTTTGCCATTCTCCAAAGAAAAAAAAAAAACAACCTGCCACATAATGAGAGGAAAAACACAAAATAGAATTGTAAAGACTACTAATACTGGAATTTTATGTTCTGGGAAGAAACTGGGAAGACCACAGTGAAGGTAACAAATTAATTCCTATTAATTGTTTAATTAATAATTATTAAAATTAATTAACAAATAATTTGTTATTAATAATAAGAAATTAGTCTATTTTTGTTATGACTAATTTCCATTTGTATTTCAATTACATAGAAAGTTTCCAGCCACGGGTCACTAATCTCATCCCAGGTCTGGAAGTTTCTGCCTCAACTAACTTCCTGTCTAAGACAATGAGAAGCTGATAGGAAAGCGAACAAAAATTATAAACAGAAGGCACAGAATATCAGCAATTAACAATCAAAAGAGTCTAGATTAGGTTCTGTACCAGACCACAGGAGGAAAGCATTTCTGTACCAAGAAGCTAACAAAGCTCTGAGTTTAGTGCCTCAAATAAGATAGATGAGATCAACATCAATGTCCGTACTGAATCATGAAAAATCCTTCCATGTATATGTTTTCTCAAAACTAGAGCCATTAAGTGGCACATGCAGGACAACCAGATGATCAGGCCCAATCAGCATGGGTTTATGAAAGGCAGGTCCTGCTTGACAAACCTGACCTCTTTCTATGAAAAGGTGACCCTCTCAGTGGATAAGGGAAAGGATTTGGATGGTTTATACCTGGACTTTAGTAAAGCCTTTGACACCGTTTCCCACAGCATTCTCCTGGAGAAACTGGCTGCTCGTGGCTTGGATGGGCGTGTGCTTTGCTGTGATAAAAACTGGCTGGATGGCAGGGCCCAATGGGTTGTGGTGAGTGGAGTTAAATCCAGTTGGCAGCCAGTCACAACTGGTTTTCCTCAAGGCTCAGTATTGGGGCTGGTTCTGTTTAATATCTCTATCAATGATCTGGATGAGGGGATCGAGTGTACCCTTCCTAAGTTTGCAGATAACACCAAGCTGGGTGGGAATGTTGATCTGCTTGAGGGTAGGATGGCTCTACAGAGGGATCTGGACAGGCTGGATCTATGGGCCAAGGCCAATGGTGTGAGATTCAACAAGGCCAAGTGCCGGGTCCTGCACTTGGGTCACAACAACCCCATGCAGTGCTACAGGCTTGGGGAAGAGCGGCTGGAAAGCTGCCAGGTGGAAAAGGACCTGTGGGTGTTGGTCAACAGCTGGCTGAATACGAGCCAGCAGTGTGCCCAGGTGGCCAAGAAGGTCAATAGCATCCTGGCCTGCATCAGGAATAGAGTGGCCAGCAAGACTAGGGAAGTGACTATCCCCCTGTACTCGGCACTGGTGAGGCCGCACCTCAAATACTGTGTTCAGTTCTCGGCTCCTCCTTACAAGAAAGACATTGAGGTTCTGGAGTGTGTCCAGAAAAGGGCAACAAAGCTGTTGAGGGGTCTAGAGCATGTCTTACGAGGAATGGCTGAGGGAACTGGGATTGTTTAGTCTGGAGAAAAGGAGGCTGAGGGGAGACCTTATCACCCTCTACAACTACCTGAAAGGAGGTTGTAGAGAGGTGGGGGTTGGTCTCTTCTCCCAGGTAACAGGCAATAGGACAAGAGGAAATGGCCTCAAATTTTACCAGGAGAGGTTTAGATTGGGTATTAGGAAAAATTTCTCAGGCTGCCCAGGGAAGTGGTTGAGTCACCATCCCTAGAGGTATTTAAAAGACATGTAGATGTGGTGCTTAGGGACATGGTTTAGTGGTGGTTTTGACAGTGTTAAGTTAATGATTGGACTCGATGATCTTAAAGGTCCATTCCAACCTACATGATTCTATGAATAGTCACCTGCTTTGTTTCATAGTTTCCAGCATCTTTACAATGCAATAACATCATCTCTGTGTTTTACACTCAGATAAAGGGCAGAAAGACTGAGGTTTTGCATTATGTCATGTAAGCAGAAACAGAAATGTATACCTTTTTGTACTGACCGAAATTCTCAAAATTGAAAATTTGGCTTTAATATTTTCTTGAAAACAGGAAAAAGAACAAACCCTGCAGATTTCTTAGCATCTTGCCACCTATATCTACCTAGAAATATCAATATAGAAATATTATAATGCTTCTGAATCTAGTCCTGATTTGGAGATCTGTGGCGAATTGAAACACACGGACTCCGATATGCAGGATCGAAATTGAAATCCCCATCCTCTTTATATACTTTTCTACCAAGGCCAGTAATTTTCTGCTTTACTTGTTTACACTGTCACGTACTCTAAAGGATCACGTTCCCACCGAAAAGGGAATCTCTCTTCCCTGTGAGCAGCACCTCCTTGTCTAGGGAGTAGCTTCACACAAGTTCATCCTCTGCCAAAACAGTGCTGCAGCTGCTTATTTCTCCCTATTAGTTCTACCACATTTAACCCTTCTTTTGCCTCAGTCCCCACAGAGATCTTTTTCAAATGTATTTCTAAATGACTCTTCTGACACACACTTGAACACACAGAGTCATATCCTATGCATCTTTGTATTTCAGAGCCTTCTGCCATTCTCTGATCTTAGTTTAGTGAAAAAAAAATGACAATGAAAGATTATTTGGGTGCTTTGTTCTTACAACTTCTGTCCTGTATTGCAACTTCCTTTTATTTGTTTTTTATTCTATCTTATAAAATCAAAGTTTCCAAAAAATAAAAAAAGTTCAAAGACCAGATTCAAAGACAAAAAAACATGTGATTTTTACACTGATTTTGCCCAGAATCTATTCCAAGTGAGCAGAAGTTGAAAGAAGAAATGATGTGTCATCAAATGGGAAAGAGAGGAGAAATTCTGGTGTGTCTTCACTGAAATGGGTTTTGGATCAGATTGTTGTAATTAGTAATGTATGTATGTCATCCATGACTGAAGCAATCTGGGGTGCTTTTTCTAATAAAAAGAGCACATCCAGATGGGACAGAAAAGTCTTCCTAACAATTTATTTGGTAAGAGTAGGAATGTATATCCAACAAATAGATGAGCCATAGGACCTGTAAAACTCTCTGACTCCCAGTGAGAGTGCTTCCCTCATCTTAGTACCCCACTTCTAACACTGCTAACTAAGTACAAAGAACAAAGTACTAATTGGCTTGTTGAAGTTTCATTTCCTCTTAGGCGGTCTCAGAAATAGCATGTGAAATTGTTTGTAGAGGTTTCAGGAATACATAATATATAAAACTGTGTTACATGAAAGACCAGTAGATTTGAGGGAAGTCAAGGTTTGCTCTACTCTTTCTTTGCCTGCCCCACACAACTGGGTTGGGGAAGCAAATAACCGAAAATTGGCCAATTCTAATCTACCCTCTCACAAACCTTGTCAATACCTTTGAACAGCTATAAGGGAGAGACTTTTATTAAACCTCCAAACCAAATCGCTTCAAGCTTTTATAAAACGAGAGCTGTCTTCCAGTCTCAGAAGAATCAGGGTTCCATCCCTCCTGTCTGGAATCAGAGGAGTTCAAGGAGATGCGGTATTTTGGCATGATTTATGTATTCAGCACAGACTTATGTCTGAGAAAGACTTTTGCAAACCAGCTTTGGACATTCCCTAAAGCCAGCTCCATCAGAGATCAAGCTCTAACAGAGCCCGGAGCTTGAGGCTTAGAGACAATTATTAGAAAAGCACGGGGTCCGTGGACAAATAGCCAAGGACCGTGCTCATGGTCAGTGCCCTTTATTGCTTTCACCAGGCCAGCTGCCTCAGTTCTTGGGCAGACGGCCCTCATTCCTGGGCAGTGCCAAAATTGGACAGATAAATTGGGTAGGATTCTTTCTTGGCTAAGAACAAGTTTTGACGGGGGCACAGTAATTTGGAAGACAAGAAAAAGCTTTCTTTCAGCACTGCCTGTCTTTCAGACAGTATTTTGTCTGAGGATGCCGGCAGCCTCCTGTGGCTCCTTGCTAAGTATTCTGCAGAGCAGCAGGGGACAAGAGTCCTTTCTATAAAGACTTTTAGAAGACCACAGACTGCTGAGCACAGCATGCTCTTCTTTATGGGTGGATTGAAACAGGCGGGTTTTCGTGTCTATAAGGTTTCTGGGAAAGGCCAGTAAACCAGTATTTTTCTTTATATCAATAAAACATCAGGACTCCTTCCACTAGATGAATCCCTGCCACCTGATGATTTGAACCTTCTTTCCTGACTCATTGCTCCCTCTGTCCTGGCTTCCATACCAGGACAAATGGTATGGATAAGACACTGAGACAACTTGCAGTCATGGGTGCTTGGATAAAACCAATAGTTTTGGGCACACTAACATGTTCATTACAGGACAAAAACACCTGGATCAAGTCATTTGCTAAGGAAGTGGTGAAGGTCATTAAATTGCACTGTTCTGTTCTATGGAGGAGAGGCTGAGCCGGTGGAATTGGGTTCTCACTGCCTTTCCTTAAACAGGGTACGAGGTATGGACACTGGTGACTTGATGTAGAAGTCTGTTCCCAGGAGACTTCAAATCTGCCTCAGTTTTCACATGCTTTCCCCATTGCTTTTACTGTGCAGTACTGACAAATAATTAATAATTCAGGCCTCTTTGTGGGGTTACTGCTGCAGGCAGAACACTCTCAAGTAACGGAATTTTACTTAATTTATTGCTAATCAACACAAACATCCGATCATGGATTCTGGTATTGAGAAAAAGAAGGACATACACTTTTAAAGAAAAACTAAGACAGACATCTATCCTTGCAACTCCTGAATTTCAGGTTTCCTTAGTTTTGCTGCAAGTTACATTCAGTCTGCCCAAATTCCTCCAGTGAGGTGACACACAAGGTGGAGGACGTGTATGGCTCTCTCTTTGAGCCACTCTTTGCCACTTACTGGTTTTCCTGTTGCACTGCTCCTTAGTATCCATGTCCCAGTGCATGACACTGATGTCCACAGCCCCTCAGGGGATGTCCCCGCATGGATCAGCCATGGCTGGTGTCCATTAGGGATGTTCCTGCCCCACCAGTTGTTGTGACCGGCATAAGGCAGTTCCTGGCTTCCTCCCACACGGAACACCGCTGCAGCCCCCACGACATTAACCTTGTCACTTGTGCCCATGGCAGTGACATGTGTCACCTGGAAAAAGCTGAGGTGCTTTTCCATATTGGCTAAGAGCAGAGGTGCTCTGACTGAATAGGTCCCTCTCTTATGATCCTCAGTTAGGGGAATAACTCAGACCTATAGGACTTCCACAAAATCAGAGAAGGGGCTTGTAACAGACTTAAACTCGCATTTTCCAAGTTCAGCATTAGTCCCATTCACCGGACCATCTTTTCTCTCACATTATATATCTGCTCCCTGCAGAGAAATCTAAGCAAACATTTTTGCTCTGTTTGATTTTGCTCCTCTTATTTATTAACAAGATCAAATTTAATTTCTGAGAAGGTGGCATTTAAATATCATGTAATTTCAATATGTTTTCTGCTCTCAAGTTGTGATGCAATGGTATCTCTGCTGTGAATATTAACCCTCATAGATATTATTTTTATTATAGTTATACATTTTAATAGTCCAGACAACAGAAGCACAAAAAGCTATCTAGGTGCTATAAATTGAACAGATTAGCTGTAATGTTTTGTTATATTTAGAATTGCATAAAATAGATGTGCTTTATAGATTTAAATACAAATAGCTACTTAATTCATGCAAGGAACATTTTCTCTGTCTGTTTACTGGATAACAAATCATCAGCTTAGCACTGTACTTTGTGTTCTTAAATATTTTTTTTCTTTTTTTTAATTTACTAGTTCTCCTGTTACGGACACCTCTTATTGCAGATATTACAGGTCCTCTTATGGCGAGTTAACCATCATTAAGGGCCAAATTCCTACCCAGATGCTCACTTATGCTCCTCTCAACAGGACAGGGGAGGAAATAAGATGAGAATGCTAATGGGTTGAGATAAATAGAGAGACATCACTTATCACTTACAGTCATGGGCCAAACAGGCTCAACTTTGGCAAAGTTAATTTAATTTGTTGCCAGTTAAACTAGATTTAGGTAGTGAGAAACAAAGACAAATACTAAACCACCACCTTGCCTCTCCGCTCTCCCAAGCTCAGCTTCACTCCAGCCCTCCTCCAGGCAGCAAAGAGAGAAAGGGAGGGGCATAATCCGTCCATAATAGCACCTCTGGTCCTCTCACATTTTCCTCCTTCTCCAGCATGGACTATTCCCCAGCTGCAGTCTTGCAGGAAAAGATCTACTCCAGCAGAGGCTCTCCATAAGCAGCAGTTCCTTCAGGAAACATCCATCTTCTCTGTCGTGGGCTGCAGGGGAGCATCTGCTTTGAGATGCAGTACCCTCTTCCACTTTCCCTCACTTCAGTATTCCTTCTGTTGTTCCTTCCCTTTTCCTTTTCCTCTTCCTGTCCAGAACGTTCTGCCCTTTTTAAAGTGTTTTTTTCCCAGAGAGACCACCAGCATCACTGACAGATTCAGCAGTGTCCTGTGGTGGGACCATTGTGGAACCAGCTGTGTCCAGTATGAGGCAGCCCCAGAGCTGTCCTTACAGAGGCTTCCTTGCAGCTACCCCCACCGCCAAACCCTTGCCACAGCCACCCAATACAGGTACCCAACCATCCATTACTATCATTTAAACAATAACAGCTGCATAACTTGTTACACCTACCTCAGCCTCTTTAGAGTGCTATAGTCACATCCATACAGCATTTTGACATGGCAGGATAAGCTATTCCACTTCTCCTTGTGCTTCACCATTGCCTACCTTTGTAGACCACATGCTTTGTGGGTGGGAGATTGCTTCATGCACCTGGTGGCCACCCCAGTGTAATCACTTGAAAGGAGCTCCACCTGCAGAGGTCCTGCAGTGTTATTTCAGAGGTTGCTGCATAGTCACACTGCTGCCTCCAACCCTTGTTTTTTAATTTATTGGTTTGGGCGAGCACTGGGAGCCTGGCAGCTCTAAAGAAGCAATTTTGGAACCAGCTGCTGTTTCCAGCATTTCTTGATCCCTGCCTGATAAGCAATAACACTTATTTATTCATTTTATTGAGCATCCCAAAGAACATTATGTTACGTGGGGAAACGGCATGCTGGATTGTATGAAAGTGTCTTGGGCATAAATGGCAGCGTTCTTGGGGCAGGAAGCTGCAAGGGTGCCTGGTGTGGGGGGAGGCCATGAGCTGCCCTGTGCCGATCACAGCTGCTTCCAGCCCCCTCTGAAAGTGATGGGAACACCCCCTCTCACTCCCAAAACTTTAGAGGGCATGGTGCTGCTGCTCAGGTGTGTGTAAGAAAGGGCATTAACTGTTACAGGGAGGAGAGGTGTGAAAAGTCATGGTTTCAGGTGGTTGGGGTTGGTTTTTTTTTGGGGGGGGGGGGGGGGTGGTGCTCCATGCCAGGGGAGGGGCCTCCCTCTGAGGGGGTTGCTGGCTACTTAGCTCAGGGTAGGGGCACCTGGAGGACCTCCAACCTGGAGGTGGAGGTGCTCTTCAGGGGACTGACCCAGGCTGGGTGCGGGACGCTCTGAGGTGCTGTGGCCTCTGCTGGAGCAGAAGAGGCAAGGAGCATGGTGGCGAGGAATAAGAAGCAAGGAGCAGCTGGTGGAAATGGTTATTTGCTGAGTCATGTCCTGTGCTGCCTGTTGCCTTGCAGAAAGGATGTGGACGGATGGACGGACGGACAGACAGAGCATAACTCCTAGTGGAAACAAGGCAAGTTAAGGCTAGACGGGAGCAGGAAAGGTGTTGGACTGGAGTTGAGCCTGAGGAAATGTGTTAAGTCCTTAAGTGTTTATTTGTGGTTTTTTTTCCTGTGATACCCAAATAAGTAATCAAAAGTACATATTAATTGGTAGTAAGTTCAGTGAAAAGCCCATAGTGGGGACTGTGCTGCCCACTGATGGAGTGTGTGGGCGGGAGCAGCCATGGCCTGGGGCTGGAGTTTGCTATGTGCAAACAGTGACAAACAGTTCTTCTGTTGTTATGTTAAGGTTGTGATGGTATTTAAAGTAGAGCTTGTAATGGTTGTATATTCAAACAGTTCTTAAATATATGCTTCCCAGAGGCAAGGGGTGGAATGCATTGGGTGTAAGTTGCGCCGTTTCAGTAGTGGGGAGGGGGTGAGGTCACCTGTGTGGGAGAAGGCCGTGAACTGCCCTGTGCTGGTCACAGCCCCTTCCAGCAATCCTCACTGGGCGCTAAAGCAGACAGCAGGAGGAACCCTTTTCATCAAATGCAGAGAACTGGCAGAATTCTCTTTATATGAGATACCACAGTCAGGGCTGACCATAAAACCTGATTTCTGAGATGTATCTGTAGAGTGTAGTGCTGTTTGTTTGTTTGGGGGTAGGGTTTAGTACGCGTTGTCTTTTGTGGGTTTGGGTTTGTTTTTTGTTGGTTGGTTTGTTTGGGTTTTTTTTGTGGATGTTTCTATTCGTTTTGGTTTTGTTTTTAAATTGATTGGCACAGTTGCTGCCACTGACCAATTTGGGAACCGCCTGTATTGTAAAAGCAGACAGCTGACTCGCTGTCCCTATGCTTCTTCAGCAGTGGCTTAGATTAGATAATTTTTGACTGATTAATAGAACCCTGCAAATTGGTGGATGTCACACCAGCTGACCTGTGTGCTCCCTTCTTATTTAGGATCTTTCCTATTACACAAAAGGGAAAAAAGGGCTGTAATTTTAGTTACGAAGTCTGACACGGTCATTTGTGATGTGGTGCTGTATTAGCATGATTTGATTACACAGTCTGATATGGTCATTTGAGAATAGATACTGAATTAGTGTTGGGTTTTTAAAACTGGGGAGAAACATTGCTAGATTATTAAATTTAACGTACTGATAGCCTTATGCTTAAATCTTTCTTACCGGGTAGCCTGCATTAAATTATTATTTTTTCCTTCAAGTCTTTTCATTCCTTATTGAGTGAATTATTTTCCAGGTGGGAAACTAAACTGTGTGGGATATAATAAAGCTCCCGGATTGTCATTCTGATCAGTGCAAAAGTCATTTATAATTTACACTAGATAGAAGAGGTTCAAAGAGGTTAGTAGTAATACATTGGAACTTGCTATATGTCATGTTAAATCATTTTCCCCTTCTGTGTAATACCTGAAACAATTTGGCCTTCGAGCTTAGGTACTTAGGGACTGTATCTGTGCTGGGTCATGTAGTGATTTGTGCATTTGCAAAGTTCTGTATGGTGTTATCTTTTTATCATTGTAAGAAAACCATTTTCTACCAACAAGGTAATGAAATCTGTTTCTTGGTATATAGAGTGGGATGGTAGCAATGGAAAAAAATATTCATTTTTTTAATCTCGTACTTCTGAATATAAAATATGGAAGTAAAACTTTGTGTGTTACTCTATAAAGCCTGTATTTCCTGAAAGGTATGAGAAGGATTTTTAATTTTTTTGCTTTATTTCTGTCAATTTCGTATATATGCATATGCTGGAAGTAATTCTTAATTCTTTGAAAGCTAAAGAACCGTTAGGAGATAAGAGAAAAGAAATAGTATAAATGAAACAACCCTAGTCCAACAACTTTTACATCTGGCTCAAATGGAAATAAGAAAAACTTGACATTTGACATGAAGAACTAAGGGTTTTGTTGCCACTCAATTTCACAGAAATACTACATGATAGTAGTCTTTGGCCTCAAAACTCCTTTGATTTGATAGAAAATACATTACTTTTCAGTTCTGGATATGAGAACAGATCCAGACTGCAAGTAATTATGTACCATAATAAAACTAATTCTGTAATGCTTTCATCCTTGGCTTGGGACAGGGAGAGGATACCTGGAAATAACTTTTCTTGTGAAATGCAGAATCCTTTTCAGATTTACTAGGTTCATGTCCTGTCAAGACCTTCAACCAGTAGAACACTGTACCAATGGAGGATGAGGAAAATAATACATATATGTCAAATCTTCTGCTGTAGTAGTTAAAACTAAGGATGGATCAAGTGCATTTTCTTTGTTGTGACAAATGTCTATTACAATGCTGTTTAGCGTAAAGAGCCTTTTGCTTGTGGAAATCAAGGAAAATTATGTGTAACCTTTCTTTTCCATAGAAGTAAGACATTTTAAATATGTTTAACTTCAATATTCTAATTTAAGCAGATGTATGAAGTATGTACTATCCATCTGTAGTCATGTATATGTGCTATAACTATACTTAACACAGAATTTCCACTACTTACTGTTATTATCTATATGGGGCAAAAGTTGTAAAGATATATCCGATTTGTACAACCACTGCCTCAATTTTTTTTTATTTTTTTTTTTGGATACTTGGAACCTGATGTTTTAAGATAGCTTAATAGACTGGCATCTTTTCATACATTCTGCATAAATGTCCTCCTCATCACAAAAAGTGGTGTGCAGCAGTATTTATTCAACAAACATTCTTATTGCAGAAGATTAAATCCTGCTACAAATCTGTTCTCTGAATTATGTCAAATAGTTGTGCAATTTTACATATCCTTCGCCCTTACTCTGTATCTGTATAAAAAAATATTGTGGGTTTTTTTTAATCCTGAATATGGTGAGGACATTGTGGAGGCTGTCTTTGAATATTCAAGCAAATATTCTGCCTAAACGGTGTAGGAGATGCTGGTCTTCTGTTCATTCTGAAGTCGTTCTTAGCTGCAGAGTTGGTTGGGGTTTTTTTTGTGTGCGTGTGTGCGTTCATGCACGGATACAGAGTAGGTATTCCAGGAGGAAATGGTTTTTTTGCTCTGACCTGCAGTGGCTCCCACTGCCTTCCTGTGGTGCTGCCGCCTGCATAATCTTAAACTCAACGCCCAGTGGCTCTCCAGTTACCGCAACTCCCTGTGCTCGTTCGGGTTGCTGACTGATGAGGTGGCTGGTGTTGTGGCCGAAGCATGGGGGTAGGAAATGATAAGAAACTCAAAGATCTGCTCAGGTAGTTCGGATGTCCTACCCTGTCATCTAATCTTATGCGGTCCCCAGCATAAGAGTTGACGTGCGCGTGCAGTCCATAAGATTGCCTATATGAAGGAGCAAGAGGAAGTCTCAGCCATTCTCATTCAGAACAGTCCTGTGCTATTTCTGTGAGTATCCGGAAAACACAGAAACACGAAGATTATACTTGGATTCTTTAGCAGTGATTTAGAGTCAAGGAGAAAAGTAACTTTTAAGCCTTATTGTGAGCTAACAAGCAGGATGATGCTTCTTTCTTGTTGTTGCGCAGCTTGCTCTGTCCAGTCTTTTGCTTCTGTTGGAGCTGAGGAGCTGGGTAGTTCTCGTTCATCTGTCATTTTGTCAGGGTGGTGGTTTTCATTTTGTTTTAAGATACAACCTTATTCCTTCAAAACTACTGCATTTTATAAGCAGTCAAAATCTGCCGTATATTTGGATATTCAAATCCCATTTCCAAAGCTTGTGTGTTGTGGTTTGAGGCATTCTTTGCTTTCAGACGTGATATATTGTCAGCATAGTTACCAGAGGGACTGAAAGCTACAGCACAATGATACGAATATAATGTTTCTACAGGCATGAAACATAATAGAGTGCTAACTGGAAAAAGCATTAACATAAAGTTGAAGAGCAGCAGTTGTGAGCTGGATGTTTGAGGTTCTCTGTGAGCTGAAGTTTCAGCTTTATGCTTTTATGCAAGTTAATGCACTATTGTTGAATTGCCTGTGTTCAGAATATGTACGTGGAGGGGCTCATAATTTGTCCTCTTTGCTTTTGACTGATAAAAATCTCTCAAGGGGAAAAAATTAGAGCTGAAGATTTCAGTGAGGAAACCTAAATACAGTAGAACTTTGGACTTTAATCCAATATCCATTGAAGCTCATGGAGAAATACTGTCTTCATAAGTGGGTGTGAAATTACTGATCTATACTCTTATCTGTGAAAGTTTGGCAAATTTAATATTGGTGTTACACATTGGTGTGTTATGGGCCAGGTTCAGCAGAGGTAAGTTGCAGTTCTGTCTGGTGGAAAACAGTGTTTCATATATACAACAATCAGTTTCTTAACCAAACATTGGTCATTGCATTTCATCTACTTGTCGATGGTATTTTTTTTTAATCCTGCAGAAGACTGTATTTCTGTACAGATTTCTGACATATATATATTTTTTAAATAATATTGCTGTAATGCTAGGGTCATGAAGTCTAGAAATGCCTGCGTTTCTAGTAAGGAGCAGCTCAGCAGTACTTTTTTCGAAATATTAAATCTTTTCCTTTTTTCTGATAGTTAATTTGGTTTAGTTTATTTTTTCAGTACAAGACTCCATCCTGTTTGTACAGGGCAGATTTGGGGCAGGAGAAGGGGAAGCAGCTTGAAGCAAGCAGTTATTGGAGTTTTTAGGCAAGACGGAATGTAGTTTCCCAGACAGTATTTTGGTCTTCTTTCTAGAAGTGACAAAGCAAAAAAAAAATGCATGTATATGTTCTACATTTTAAAATATAAATACGAGAAGGGAATCTTATTAAATTGTATTGTTTTTAAATACTAACTTCTGTCACTCATGAAGTTCAGGCCTTGTATCTATTCCTGGTTGTGGTGGGGGACTGTCTCATTGTATAACTTTATTAGACCATTTCACTACTATTTATTTTTTGCCTTGGGGGAAAAACTCAGTCTTCCACCTTTTAGATAGGTTATCAGAGCAGAAAATGTCTCTTTACTATTTTATGTGTGCAATTGATATATCTCTAACAGAAGTAGGCTAAAATCTCAGATGAAATCTTGGATCCCAGCTAATCTCCTGGGTTTTTTAGAAGGAATGTGAATATCATACAGGCCTTACTTTTTTTTCAGAATTCTTCCAGTTCTTTCCATCTGTTTTTGGCAGGTATGGGTATAAGATCTTATTCTGCATTAGCATATGTTGTACTTCATGGTTGTTTGTTTATAGAAAACATCAATGTGCCATGCAACTTGTAATCGGATTTTACACTATTATTGCTGTGTTTCTTGTAAAATACCATTTCTACTAATATGAATGCTCGTCTCGGTAATAATGCTGTTATTCACATAAAAATACAGCATACTCCATCACTGAAGTGTCTTGCTCTGCTGATCAGCAGGTTTCAGTGAAAACTAGTTCAAAACTTGGTGACAGTGCAAGCTTCAGAGTTATGTCACTGTTCAAAGTTGGACATGGATCAGCACGGGCACTCTTAGAAGCCTTCAGCTATGGTAAACCCTGTTAAATGCTTCATGACATCACATCAATTATTGGCTTGCTATTTCTTGTCTTCTCACCTGATTTTTGGTGCCTAGGAGCTTCATTAGATCTACTAGTTTGCTCTCCAGGGAGTCATAAACAGCAAATTCCTGCTGGAATGAGAACAGTTTGGGCAAGACTACTGACTGGTGGTCCAACGGATCTGTAACCAGAGAGTTTAACTTGTGAATGAATATAAAGGCACTCAGACCTCCAGTTCTCCTGTATACAGCAGCATATAGTTAACTTACCCTGTTGCTGTGATGATGACAGCGAACATTTGCACATTTGCACATTTTTTTACAGAATAGTGTTGCTGAAGCACTGGGATGTAATTCTGGCCAGCATGAAGTGCCAGCCCCAAGGTGCCTGCAATCAGATACAGCTCAAGCAAGCAGATAAAGACCAATGCCGAGCTCTGCGCAGGAAGGGTGTAAAAGCTGAGGTCGTGGCTTCACCTTACCACTGTGTGCTGTAATTATTTATTTTATTTATTTCCTTAACAACAGCTCTGTCACGGCTGATGGATGAGGACTGACAGGCTCTCAAACAACCTATCCACCTTTATGCCCTTATCACTAGAGTATCTGTGCCTAGTCCATTAAGTAAACAATGTCCATTCTCTCTCTCCACCTAACTCCCTACTGTATGCAGAGCAGCAGGCTGGGGGTTTGCTCTGCTCTTTGTAAATGAAAGGATTTGAGGGAACTGCTGAACTTGCAGGAAATCTTGGTCAGGCTTTTCATTTGACTCTTAATGATGTGAGCTCAGAGGTTGCTTATATTCCTTCTGGCTCAGAAATTTTTGTTTGATCCATTTACTACAGACGTTCTTGCTCCCATCATCATGACCTGTGCTGTGCCAGGCGGCAATATCATAATTTCAGGAAAGCCCAGCTTCCCAGCGAAGTAGGCAGAACTGTTTCTTTAAAATTTCTGAAAATCAGACCAGGATTCTGGCCAAGGTTCAGTAAGGAAGTAGCTTCAGAGAACAGCATCAAGTGCACCTGGTTGTCAGTGTTCCTCCACTGACAAGATGCTACTTGCTGAAAAAAACCCCAAACTAGTATCTTAAGGACATGCAACTTTTTGTCTAGATGAAGTGGAGTTACTGAAGGGATTTGAAAGTGGCTACAGTGGTCTTTGCTCTACCTGGAGAGGAATGACATCCAGATATAGGAACTGGCTGTTAAAGAGCTAGAAGAACACTAAGGTTAGTGTTACAAATAGGGCATTTATAACCAAATTAGAAAAAGATGAGCTAAAGGTTAGGTGGAGGTGACAAAAGTCAGCAGAATTGTGCAACGGGAAGGGCGATACCTTGACCTGACCCAATAGCTTGTGGAGGACTCGGAGTGCGTGTGTCATTGCAGTTCATGGAGATGCTATGAGTTCAGATTTCTTAAAGGGTTTTGGACAGAATGTAAATGAGAGAGGCATAAAGGGGGTTACGCTAACCTGGTTTATTTCCTCAAATTATGAGAATGGAAAGGAAAGCATAAATTCCATAAATAAACTGAAGTTATTTGAAGTCTTAGAGTTTGAAGGGACCTTTCTGTTCTTAAGTGAACTTCACTGTAGTTAAATAGTCCTTAATATTCCTTCTCGTAAAATGCTTTCTATTACCAGTGAGTGACAGTTAAACCAAAAATGGATGGTGCAATCGGAAACAAACCACAATAGTGAAGCAGTGTTTTTCTTGCCTATCTGGGATTTGTCTGGGTGCTCGCGGTTCAGTCACAGCTCTTAAACAACTAAAAGAAGAGGAAAGATGATACCAATATAGCGACTAACTTCTTCAGAATTTATCTGATGCTCACTGCAAAGTGAGCAGAAAGGCTTAATGTTGCATTCAGCTCTATGTCTGAAGGGTTACTTTAATAACTGTATATATAAAATGATAAAAAATAAAAAACTAAGAATCTTTAGCTGCAAGGATTTAGTCTTCCCGATAGTCAATGTAAGCAATTGGCATTGCTACCTGTCATCGGTCATCCTTTTGATGGGCTAAGCATGGATAACAAATTAGTTGCTCATTGCTTATTTGGCTAATATATTGCTGCTCTGTCAGACTTTATTTGGATATTTGAACTGCAGTTGTCTTCCAGGTTATTGTATCTTTCTCTCTGGATGGTGCTATTAATAGAATGTTCCTTTTGTGATGTGCCACTTTCATAATTGTCTCAAGCTCGTAATACTAGTTATACTCACTTCATTTGGGTTTTGCCTTGTCTGGCTGGTATATCTTTAATATGGAATTTGTGTTTCAGAGCAAGCACAGACTGAGTTATCAAATTACTTACAGAACACCAGCATCTTAATCTCAAAATTTGATATAAAGTGAGGTGTAGACCATGCATTTAGGAGTGTGAAATTTGAACAGACAAGATGAGACGTGGATATCGAGAGCAGAAGTGACTGGACTGAGAATGGAACAGAAATAGTATAACTACTGACCTTTCTGTAAAAGGAGAAAGTAGATGAAAGCTGCCTTTATGAGAGCTGTTTGGTTTTTTTTGGTTTTCTTTTTTGTTTGTTTGGGTTTTGTTTTGTTTTTAAAAAGCTCTTTAAGTGTGGGATACTTGCATGTATGTGAATGGACTGGTCAGTCAGTGGTTATAAAGAATGTAGTTTTCTTAAGGGATTTTTAGGACCAATAATTCTTATACCATGTTTTTGACAAAGGCACTCAAGGAATAGGCTTTTGCTAAGGTAGGTCTCAGCAAGGGGTTCACTCCTTTTTTTCTTGCATTCTCTGAATGCAGAAAGTTTTACAATGCTGTGTATGCCTGTCTTCTGGATACACTAAAGGGTTGTGGTTTGTTTTTTGTGTCTGGGTTTTTTGGGTGTTTTTTTTTTTTTCCTGTAAGGGTCAGCAAGACACTTCATTTGAGCACATATAATCTAGAAGCTACATAAAAATCTAAGGAATGTTGTGATAAGAAAGATTGGAATACGCTGCACAATATAACAGATGTACCTCTTTGACCTTTGATTCATCTAGATCTGTCTCCAGGGCCAAAAAATTTCTTCCAGACAAAAAGTGCTACCACTGACTCTTTACAAGTGACAGGAATACATGGGTTTTGGAGCTTAAAGAAGGAAAATACCTATATAAGCCTACTGTCTTCCACTGTGTTTCTCTTTTTCCTTACCCTTGTCCCTTAAAGTCTGTCTTTAAAGTAACTTCTGGGTTGGTTTGGGGTTTTTAGGTGCTCAGATCTTTGGAACACAACCCTGTGTTACGGGTATTCAGCAACAGTGTTGTGTTGCTGGCATTGGTCCATAGTTATGGAGTAGGTTAGTAATGAATTTGCAGTGGACAGTGTACATGAAAAGGCCGTGAGCGAAGTTAAAAAGGCGGGAGGAGTAGCATGTGTAGCTGACTGAAAGGCAGCCCCGTATTTGAGGGCTACAGAGTTTCCCAGTAGCTTGCTTAGTTGTGCAGTGGGAAGAATTTCATGTTGTGACAGACTTTGGGGTTTGAAAGCTTGTCTGCTTTCCTATTGCAAGTAATCTGCCAGCATGAAGTCTTTATGAGAATGCTTTTCCCAGGGGAGAAAAAGAAATTATTTGGGATTGATATGGTAGGGGTAGGTGAGGGGGAATCTAAATATCCCGCTTTATACCATAATCCTAACAATAAGACATAAATTCAAAACAAAAATTTAAGTGTTTCACATCAGGGAATTTGAAATGGTCCACTCCAATGCATTTAAATGTTACGTGCTTTGTAAATTCCAGCGAAAGTTTATTTTAAAATAAAAGTCCACATTTTTCAGAGCTTTGTGGAAAAAAAAGTGGTTCACTCATGTTTGTTTCTTAACCAGCTTTACATGGAAATTTATTGATGGTAGATCAGGTCTAAACATCCTTTTAGAGAGTTTACAGAAGATACGTAAACTTTGATAACACCTGATGGCTGTATTTTAACTGTAATGTGGTAGAAGATGTATAAGTGAAGTAGAACAACATCAGGACTATCCCAAGAGCGTTCAAGAGAATCTGAAACTCATAAGCATGGTGAAATAAGTCTGTTACCAAAATAGTCACAGCTACTGACTTGTGAACCTTACTCACAAATACTGTCTGCAGAAGTAAGTTGGTTTTGGTGAGTTTTTTTTTGTTTGTTGGGGGGGGGGGGTGTCAGTAGAGGGAGGTCAGAATAGGAAGAAAATCCATCCAGGCTGCATGGCTGTACAGCCTCCAGTCCCCCTTTAAAAAACAAACAAACAAACAACTTTAGGTGACTTCTGACTTTCCTTCTGGTAAACCCACGAGTTTTGCCTTTTTCTTCCAGTTTTCCCCATGACTGTGGTGGTTGAGCGAGTGGCTGTGCCAGCTGAGGCCAAACCACTTGTCACCACCAATTTTCCTGTCTTTGAGATAGATATATAGACACACACACTCAGAGATATCAATCCTTTAGGCTACGGGCTATCCCTCTAAAATGTCCACTGAGTTCATCTAGTCCATAACTAGGAGAGATAACTAGGAGAGTCCATAACAGGGCGGGAGAGATGGTGTGTTATGTTGAATTGTGGCATGCTGTTTCTGGAGCTTACAGCTGGTGTGTGGTCCGTGCCCGTGGTCTGCGGGTTGAAGACGTAAATCTTGGAAAAAGTTGCTGAGCTACAGTTGCTGAAGCCAGTTCTGGTTCTATCACCATTGCACTTTGTCAGTTTCATCAAAATTCATTCTTCATTAATTTGGGTGACTCTTACTGTAATACTACTGATATAGCACAGAGCAACTGTAGTAGTGATGACATATAGTAGTAAATTAGCAATTAATATCATACAGTTTAATTTGTTTGCTGTTTTCATCCAAAATCAAATCCCCTTGAGGTACACATCAGTCTTCCCCATCCTTTTGCATCACCCACTAAGTGCACCCAGGTCCTTGAGCAAAAGCAGTTCCACAGATGGGTTTGCCTTTGCCTGTGACAGAAATAACCCAGACTGTTTTTCCTAACATATTTCTCGTGGGTGCCAGGACACATGTAAATACCATTATTAACAATTTAAGCAGCTCAAACAGTAATTATATTAAATATTAAAGATGCCCTTGTGTTTTAAAAAAAACATGTTATTTTTGGCCTTTTGAAAAGGAAAAGTTGACCTTGCTTTCAGCATTAGATGTTCTGGTTTATGTAAGCAAGATCCAGTAAAGCAAAGCTGAACATTGCTATACCTAACTTTTATTAACTTGTCTCTAAAGTGAAATGTACAATGTGTATAAACCCCTATTCAGTTGAGTGGGAGATACTTGTGTATGTAAAATAAGTTTTACAACACCACAGCAAAATGAGTAGAAATGGAGATAGAGCGATATAATTTCTTCAGTGAGAGACAGAAGACTTAAATATTGAAACTGAGTAAGCATGAAATTGTACGTGAGATACATATGTGTTTAAAAAAAAAAAAAGGCAAAACCAAAAACCTCAAACCAAACAAAGAGACTTAGATGCTTCCCAAAGCTAGAAATTTAAATAATCCTGTTGGTTGTAGCTAACTGGTACACCTCTTTAAGATGGCCACGTGAGCAGAAAATACTAGTTGTCCTGCTCGTCTCTTGAATACGAATTGGCTAGTTAAATAGTTGACGGGGAGGTGGGAGAGTAGCACGTTAGAGAATGCATTGGTTGGAAATACCCTCCACACTTTTTAATGAAACGGGATCACTGTAGGGCCAACAGTGCAAGGATCGTGGTGCCGTACAAGTACCAAAGAGTAGGATAATTATTCTGTGGTATAGGAGTTAAACTGTTCACTTGCGAGTGTGACAGTGTGCTAACATCTGTTCTGGTGTCATCTAAAGGCTGTCTAAAATAAACTGTTAAATGCCCTGGGGGAGGAAAACCTGACACTAGAAACCTGTTACATTTTCTTCTAAGGAAAACATATGAACCAAAGAGAACCACAGTACTGCTGAGGTTGGTAGACACCTTTTGAGATTGTGTAGTCCCAGCCTCCTACTCAATGCAAGGACACCTACAGCAAGTTGCTCAGCACTATGTCAAGCTGAACTTTGAGTATCTCAAAGGATGGAGACTCCACAAAATTTCTGGGCAAACATGTTCCAGTGTTCAGGCACCCTCACAGTAGAAAGTGGGCTGTTTTGTTTTTTTTTCTTATGTTTGAACTCTGAACCAACTATGTCTTCCAGTGACACATACAGAAACTGCATTTTGCATTGACATTAAAAGCCCCAAAATATCCTTGTGACAATACTCAGAAATGTCGCTTCCTCTTGTACACCATGGTATGCACAGAGAGGCACTAACTGTACTGTGGATATATCAGCAAGATTGTCTACATATTAGAGTGACTAATGCAAACTAAGCAATTAGTCAAGGTATGAGTCAAGCCTTTCTCATTGCTAAATTAATCAATCGTTACATCTGGGTTGAACTTTTCAGCCAAAAATGCTATGCAGAACACTGCAAATTCAAATTGATGAAGAAATAACATAACTTCCATGTCAGTGCTGACAAGTAATTTCAATTAGAAAATATGACCTTAAGAAAATCTGAGATAAATTGAAGTATTTAATGTAATCTCATCTCGACTGCAAGGTTTTCAGCTTTATTAATCTAACTTTTTAATGATAGAAAGCCTCTCTTTTGGTCCTCAAACTTCTAGTAAATACTAGCACAATAAAAAAATCAGGTATTTTTGCAACTACATGAACTATTCTTTATTTTCATTGTAAAAGTTCTATCTTATTTGCCTTAAATTCCTTTTATAATACTGAGCAATTTGAAGAATTGATTGACCAATTTGTCAAAAATATCAGTATTATTGGCCAGTATTGTGGTGATGTCTATTAGTCCCCGGTCATGGAATTGGACTATGTTATGCTAGATATCGTTCATGCAAAGAAAAATAAAAGGAGAACAGAGCCTGTTGCACCAAAGATCTGACAGTCTGTAATAACGTCTTAAAAAAAAAAAAAAAAAAAAAAAAACAACCAAACAAACAAAAAAAACCCCCAAAACAACAATATGTGGCCCTCAGTGAATGTTGCTATCTAATGAGTAAGTAATAATTTTAGATGGTAGGGATATTAAGATGTTTTATGCAAAAATGATGTTGCTTATTTAAGTATTTTGTAGGTATCTGCTAAGATTACAGCCAGAGCTGAAGATTAGGAAGTTGGGGCACTTGGCAATAACTGCAGAGAGTAAATCAGTGATTGTTTTCTTGTGACTAAAACAAAAATATAGAAGGAACGGGGCTAGGCTTTGGGACCATGGCTTGGAAGGCAAGTTGATTAAATGCAGCTAAAGGGAAAGTAAAATCTCTTATGTTTCCAGACTTTTATTATTTCTTCCTCGATTGACTGTGGTCATTATGAGTAAATAGCTGGTGCTTACCCTTGGCACCAAAGTTATGCGAGGGGTCTTGGGTGAAGTGCCTTGTAATAGACCTCACTTTGATGCACCAAAAATGGAAATAAAGAAGGGGTCTGGTTCTCTCCTTATGTTATGCAGGGTTATTATATTTCACAGGAAAAGCCCAGAAACACAAATATGATGTGAATTTTGCACCTGACTAGTTGATTCAGAAGAAGTTTTAACAGCTGCTGCACACCTTAGACATCCTTATTGTCCTCAGATCTGTGTCTAAATCTGCTCTCTTTTTAACATCAGCAGCAAGTATTAGTATCATGGGAAAATTATTAGAGACTGTTTAGCTACCGGGGGATAAACTTAATGATTTTAGTCCTGAGACTACTCTGTTGTTCTCACTGTGGTTTAAGGTACTGTCCCTTAGCCTTTGTGTATCAAAAAGAGGAATGCCTATGGCTACATCAGATGTCAGGGGTCACTTAACAGCAGACCATAAGCAGGGGATGCTTTTGTGACCTGGGATAAGTTTTCTGGTTTTGCATCTAGACTATCAGCATCCCCTGAAGTAGCTATTTAAAAGCTATTTCTTGGTTGTGACTGAAGCACAACTTCATATGTACTTTAACTGTATTGAGAGTCTGTATATATGTAGGCTATAGCTAGTGAATTTCTGTTTATTAAACCATGATCTTGGTCCTTTATATTTAAATGGAAACCCCAATATGCATTGAAACAAGAACATTTTAAATGACCAGGAAATTTCCCTGGGAAGGTGTCTACCTTATAACGTAGCCAGAATATCAAGGACCCTAATCAAACTGACTGATGGCTTCCTCTTTTTTTTTTTTTTTTTTTTTTTTTTCGGAAACTGTTTGTTGTGTTTCCATGCCCAGCTATTGTTTGAGCTGTCATCCTTCCTCTGAGGTTATCTTGTTATCTCCACTGGTGGCTGACTTGGCTTCCTTGCAGTTGCCAATGTGCTTGCCCGAAGAAAAAGCCCCAGGGGAGGGGGGAGTGGGGGGAATGAGCTGACCCAGAGAGTTTTGAGATGTCTGACTGGGCCTCTGAAGTGCTCTTACTGTCAGACCGCCTGCTGGGTGCTCTTCCTTCTGAAGGAGTGCGCGTGAAGCAGCGGAATCAAAATGAGCAAGACTGAGGTAGAAAGGAAAATGTGCCGCTAACCTGGACTTTGTCTTCCCTGGAGTCGTCATCTCCACATCTGTCCGTGCACTTCAGTGCCGTTTTAGCTGTTTGTGGAATAGCCAGAAGCTGCCATTACCAAAATTCCTGAACAAATGGAATTAGTTTGTTTACCCTGTCTAGACCACCTTAATTTCCTGATACATTTTTGTGACTCAGGCCTCACCCTTTCTTTGGCTCCTGGCTCACTGACAAAACACAGCATCTCACTGTAGGCTTAACAGAAGTATTACAATCCCTATTGCGAACTGCAGCTTCCACTGCCTGAGCTATTTCTGCCATGTTTGTTCCTGCAGGTATTTCCTAACAACCTGTACTTGTGTAGAAAACTTCTAAACGGGTATTCCCTGCATCTTCACTTTCTGTCTGTATAGGCATCCCCTGCTTATGGGCTGCTGTAAAGTGACCCCTGACATCTGGTATAGCCGTACGCATTCAGCTTTTTGATACGCAAAACTTGCCATTTGGTGATAAAATCAGCAAGTCTGCTATGACAGAGCTGTCCCTGAGATGGGTGAGTATAAGCTGCTTTCACAAAGAGGCAAAAGAGAACTTTTGGAAAGATACTATGAAATGACCTGTTCGCAGAGGGGGTTTCTGCTAAATCCCCATTAAAATTAGCTTAAGCCCAAAACCATGTCAATTTATAATCTTCTCAGAACTCCTGTCATCTCTTTTTAATATTTATAACTCTGGGCATTTAAATGGATAACAAGAATACTCAATCATTTTTTAATCCAGTTAAACCCAACAATATCTTGTGGCAAAGAGTTCCACAACTGAGCATTCTATTACAAACTATTCACTTTTAATCAATTGTAAAATTGCCCATATGAGAGTGTTGGGGTAACCATAGTTAATGTGCTAAACTCTGGCTAATGAGTATGAAAGAAGCTGCACGTTTCAATAGTGTCAGGAATCCTTGGGGAAAAACGACTTTATTCCATTGAGTCTTTTATAGGGCTGCAGAAGGGAGTGACAGCCGTAGAGGAATGCATCTGATTCTGCAGAGCATGAGCATGATTGATCATGATTCTGCAAAGGAAGAGCACTGCAAAACCAAATACCAGTGGGGCAGAGAAGGGAGTGTATGCCATTTTCCTTAGGTCAGTGTTATGCCTGCTTCAAAGTTAGAGTTACAGTAATACAGAATCACAGAATTTTCAGAGTTGGAAGGGACCTCTAGAGATCATCTAGCCCAACTCCCCTGCTAAAGCAGGATTGCCCAGAGCACATTACTCAGGACTGCATCCAGGCGGATCTTGAAAATCTCCAGAGAAGGGGACTCCACAACCTCCCTGGGCAGCCTGTGCCAGTGCTCTGTCACCCTCACCGTAAAGAAGTTTTTCCGTGTATTTGAATGGAACTTCCTGTGTTCTAACTTGTGCCCATTGCTCCTCGTCCTGTCACTGGGAACCATTGAAAAGAGCCTGGCTCCATCCTCCTTCAACCCACCCTTTAGATACTTGTACGCCATAATAAGGTCTCCCCTCAGCCTTCTCTTCTCCAGGCTAAAGAGTCCCAGCTCTCTCAGCCTTTCCTCATAAGGCAGATGCTCCAATCCCTTAATCATCTTAGTTGCCCTACGCTGGACTCGCTCCAGCAGTTCCCTGTCCCTCTTGAACTGGGGAGCCCAAAACTGGACACAGTATTCCAGTTGTGGCCTCACCAGTGCCGAGTAGAGGGGGAGAATGACCTCCCTCGACCTACTGGCCACACTCTTCCCTATGCAGCCCAGGATTCCATTGGCCTTTTTGGCGACAAGGGCACATTGCTGGGCCATGGATAATTTACTGTCTACCACGACCCCCAGATCCTTCTCCTCAGAGCTACTTCCCAGCAGGTCCGCCCCTAACCTGTACTGGTGCCTAGCATTCTTTCTCCCCAGGTGCAGGACCTTGCACTTGCTTTTGTTGAACCTCATTAGGTTCTTCTCTGCCCAATACCAAATATTCTTTTAAGATTTAGAGAATATAAAGAATACAATTTGAAGCTAAAGTGATTGCACTACTGTGAAAGTGCATTTTGTCTTCAGATAGTATTTCAGAGAGCGTATACTGGATGTGATACCTTTCTTGCTGGTACTACATCATTGCATACTTGTGTTTAAACACAAATACTTCATTTTCAAATGTAAGGTTAAGTCACTACCTGTAGTTCTGTGTATCCATGCCTCTTGACTGACTCTTCAGATAACTTTAATCTAATGTCCACAAAATATATTCCCTATGTGTATAGTTAATTGAGCTTGTTTGTTTGATTGAGTTCCTGACCAAGATGCTCGAATATATATAGGTCTGGCCTGGAGGAAGGGTGTTGCAGAGGGATGGGTGGGTGTTTACATTTATAGGTAGATATATAAAATATGTATGTGTATGTATGAATAGCGTGACTTTTTTTTTTTAGGTATGTTATAATGCCATTCCTATTTGAAATCAAGTCATGACATAGTTACTGGATGATCGTATAAAGTTCTAGTTCTATTATCAGATGATAATAGAAACTTTGAAGGCATATTCTGCTGCGTAAGTAACAGTTATGGGTGTAAATCATGAGTTTTAAGCTTGGGCTTTCTTTTGCATAAGCTCACATACTATGCTGATACCTCTTGTGTATAAGTGCCTTAGGATAGTTTAAGCAACATAACTGACATAGTGTACCTATTGTCTCATCTTCTCTGACAGAGAATAGTGCTTGAAATGGAGTATCATATTTTGGTATAGTTTTAAGTATGTGGTTTTAATGATATACACCTGTACCTGGAGGAGAAGGTGGTGAAAACTGAGTGAGTATGGGATGTCTGCAGGCTGGTTTGGAATAACACAGGGTGTTCTGCTGGAAATGGTCCTAGGAGCACTAGCTAGTAACTATAAGGTGCTTTGGCCTTGCAAAATAGGGGGAACTGCATCTACAACTGACAAATAAAAAAAAAAAATAAATCTATTAATCAAAATAGTTAAAGCAGTGTAAATTATTTCCCTTAAGTAATGCAAATGGATGGAGAGAGAGAGAAAAAAAAACAATACAGACTACAACCGCTTACACAGAAATTACAAATTATCAGAGAATGTCCCTGTGTGCATTTTGAACAAGTGACATTAACAATGAAGCACAAAGGCTTCCAACCCTTCACACCTGGTGCACTTTGTACAAACATATCACCATTTCCCAGGCTGGAAAGAGTCACATGTCTAATTCACTGCAACCTCACATTTGTTCAGTGTTCACGGTTTTTTACAAATCTTTCATTGATCCTTCTGTACTGATTTGATTAGTTCATCCTTTGAAGGACTACCCTTTTATATTCTTCCTGTCTTCCTTTGGCAAATCAGATATTAATTCTTACCATTTTCATTCTGTCACTGATTAACTCTTTCTAAAAGAGCATTCAAACATACTCTAGTATGGTACAGCGCTTTCATATCTGCTTTTTCTGGATTGCATCTTCCCTGAGAGGTGTATCTTTTTTTTTTTTTTTTTTTAAATATCTGAACTGCTCCATTTCATGGATCTGTTTATGATGAGATAGTTTTGCATTTTTGTGTGTTATGCATATTGAAAGAATTTAAAACTGAAAGAAAAATAATATAGCTTGGTTTTTTATTTCTGTGTTTTCCTCACTCTACTGTTATCTGTGTAAATAAACAGTGAAATAATAGTAGACCTGTACCCATGGAGGAATTCAGGTTAGGAAAGAGCAGAGTAGCACAGAAATAGTTGTCCTTAAGCCCTTCCAAGATATGTGTTTACTTATCTCTGTAATGTAAGCAGAATATGTGATTGTGGTAGGAAAATTGAAATGTAGGGTAGCTAGGTTGTGCTATAAGAGGCAGAGGTGGAAGCAATTTTAAATTAGTACCCCTAAGTTCTGCAAAATGCTTAATTATATTATATTCTATTTCTGCTTATAGCACAATCTGTTTATTAAATACTGTAAAGTGCAAAGGGTTCTGCCATTATCCAGGTGTTTTCAGAACTCAAGGTTAGTATTAAAATTTGCTCATTGATTTCCCGGGTCAAATCTAAATACCCCCTGGGCTATTTTCAATGTCTGTTTGTATTTTAATGCAGATTTAAATGTTTAATGCAGATTGCATATCTGGCTTGTTCCAAGCTTTTTTAAAGGATTACCCTGAGCCACAGCCATTATATCCATCAAGAGCAGAATAAAGCGAACCTGTTTTATTCTCAGCTGTTCATGAAGACTTTGCTTTTGTGCTCTGTAAGGGCGTGCGCTTGTACCTCCTTTTCTATGAGGGCATTAATAAGGTCTCTTATACCATCTCTTCAAGAAACTTGTACAACCTTTTTTTGAGAATTAACCCTTCTGATACATAAAGGTGAAAATGAGCAACATAGTAAGAATTTATTAAGGAAATAGAATTAATGGTGACAAACTTATTTTGGAGGAGACATTGTGGGGTACACAGCTGGAGATCCAGTCTTAGGAGACACTCCATTCTGGAGCAGGGATACCTTGGATGGTAACTGTGGGCTCTGGAGGACGCATGCTGTAGCAGTAACAACCCTGAGGGATTGTGGCCTATGGGTGACTTGCACTAGAGCAGAAGAAAACAATTTGGAGTAAAGAACAGAGGAGGAAAACAAGTCAGAAGCAAGGAGTGGCAGAAAGCAACCGTTATGCACTGACCCCAACCTCCTGAACTGCCCATTGCCACACGGACGGGATTAGGACAGGACTGAGTGTAACACATAGTAAAAACAATGAGATGGAGACTGAGAAGGGGAGAGTGGAGGTGTTTTAGTGGAGTCTGGGGAGAAGGTATTTTCCTATGTGTCTGTTTAATTGTAGGTTTGGGGGTTGTGTTTTTTACTTGATACCAGACTCAGTCTTCAAAAGTCTGTGTTGACTGGCAATAAATTACGTTAAGTAAAACTCTCTAGTCAAGACGGTTTTGATAACTTGCAGACATTTCTCTTTCTTCACTGTGTCCAGGGATGTATTTTGGAGACTCTAGCTTGTACGTATCTCAGTGTTTTCCTGTTTCTTATTTCTGATACAACAGGACAATTTCCACTGGATCCAGTTTGTGAATCCTGTTTCCAAAAAGTTATAGTTAGGAATAGATGGATTGGTCCTTCTTCAGCACCTCTCCACTTCTCCCTTCACAGTTTTCCAGACCTAGAAAATAGTATTTGAAGTTAATATCGCCTTACTGTCTGCCAGATAATAATAACCCTTCTGGGACGGAATACGAGAAGCTCTTTTTCCCTTCAGTACAGGATGAGAGAATGTGTGGACTTCTAAAGGGAGACTTCTGTTCCACAGGAGTCTGAAAGAATTTCACTGTGATATGGGATGGCTCTCTTCCCCTTAAACTATTGATTGATTTGTTTGCTTGCCTTGAATGCCAAAAGGGAGAACACAGAACTGATGCAGAATTGCGAAGTTTTTATCATGAAACACTGCAAGCTAAATAAATAACAACCTTGTGCGTTTGCCAGCTGCTTTTGCAGTGAAATCCCATAACCTACATCTAGTTAGTGATGTTGACCTTGGGCCTGCAACACCAGCTAATAACTTTCAGTTGACTAGTGAAAAATATAAAACTGGAATGTTTGGTCTTGGACTTTGTGAAATTATAATTCTTGAAACAAATAACAATTCTGAGCTTTTTGAATCTTTGCCATATTCCATTGTACTTTCTTCTGTGTAGCCCTGATTATAAGTGTGGCTTTGAATATCTGGTCTGCTGTCTTTTGTTGCATATGCCTCCTATGGCATGAAGAAATGTTTTAAAAGCTATCTTTAATTTACTGATGCTGCATTGCCCAGATCAATATTATTGCATTTGGAAAGGCTATCCTGCCATTAGATTTACCGACCAGAAAATGGGGACCACTAAAAGGCTTGACTTCAGTTCACATTTCTAATAAATCTTTTACAAATGTAGATTATGATGCAGCATTTTCTGTTCTTTTGAAGTAGTAAAGAAATTCTCCAGTATTTCACAAGGGCCACTGTATCATTGCCATATGTGATCCTTTAGGGTGGGATTAAGTAATTGTGTGTCTTGTACTGGTTTAGAGCGAATGCTTTCCACTTTACTCATGCAAACATATCCAAGAGGTGTAATGGGGCTGCCCAGGAATGAAGCAAGCAGAACCTGCCTTATAACATCTATTTGTACAGTTTGCTTTCTTCTCTTTTGTATACTTCATTGTCTGAATACCATTAGCCAGGAAACGTGTTAAGGAAATGGCCATCCTCTGTTTATATGTTTAAATTTGTCACTTAGGTCATAGAGGGTACTTTCCCTGGCTATTATTCAATATTAATGATTGAATTAAAATGAGCAGTAGCCAAGAAACACTTCTGAGAACTGCCTCTGATTTTCCTTTCCATAAATCCAGGATAACTACTTCTACTTTTTTTTTTTTTTTTTCTTTACTTGCGTTCTCAGGTCATGTTCCCCTTTGGGGCATCCTCTTTGTTAGTTTCCTTTGACTCTAAACTCACTAAACTTAACTGAATAAAAGAGGAGGACTGAGAGGAGAAACTTATGCAAGTTTGGTGTGTTGCACCTGTGTTACCATAGTGACGACTCTGACTACTCTTCACTATAGAGATCTGTTATATGATGAACAAGCAGGTTGTGCTGCTGTATAACAAAATGATGGAGTCATATTTCTCACCCAAATAAAAATATTTTTGTCTTGAAGTTACCCTCGCCAACAAATGGTTTAAAGTTACATGAAAGCCTTTCACCATAATTTTAAGGATTCATCTCATAACCAGAAGAAATTGATTTTTATGCTGCAATTTGCTGTGCTTAATATACTTGTATTTTTAACGAGTACCTTGAGTCCTGTTTCTTCTTTTTATTGGCTTCTAAATATGTGGGGGTTTTTTTTGGTGGAGGAGGGAGATAATACTTAATGATCAATTTCTAAGTATCAAAGCATGACTGTGAAATGCAAACTTCTAATGCATATTCCACATCTGCAGAACTAAAAGGAATTAGCAAGATATACAGAGCAAATCTTTGCCACCTTCAAATCCAGCTACCATCTATCTGGTGCTGCCTTTAAATCTATATCCTGGAGTTTCCCAATAGATCTGTAAATGTCTTTATACATTCTGCAAACAGAAATACGTAGCTCTAAGGTTAATGGGATATCATTGTTAATGATGCCCTTTAGAGCAGTTACCATTTCCTTCCAAGGCTTATTGGACTCCAGGCATTCCTATGCCATACGAATATATATATTCCCTTTATTATGAAAATTCCAATATAAATACCACCACCTTCTTTTCTTTGGACATTTGGCCTGAAAGTTTTAGATAGTCTGTAAGATATTAAATTACATATCAGGAGAATGGCTTGCAAACTCTCTCGTTCCTTGAATGGGTTAATTTTGCTGCTTTCCATTTAACTGGAACTGTTATATCCTCTAGTTAGTTTTTTTTTTTTTTAATTATGAGTTATTCCAGTGACATATCAGTAGAATGTTAATCTCATTAAAATAATGAATACTTTATGTTTGGGGTTGGGTTTTTTTTGTGTGTGGTTTTTTTTTTTTTTTAACCTATAATCTCAGTCTATAAAAGTTCAGCAATGACAAACTTCAGCTGGCTCAAAGATGGTGCTGAGGACTTGAGATGTTCCCTTCTTTGCACTCGGTATTTTGCTACACGCCATGGTGATTCATGAATTGCAGTGATTGACAAAAGGAATAAATTACAGGTTCTTTATCACTATACTACATAAATTTTTTTTCATAGTCTTTGGCAGGTGCGCATCTGGAACTTTTAACCCTATCTGGAAAAGATATTGGAAAAGCTTGTGTCATTCATGTAAAATACTTGCTTCTAATTAGTAAGATGTTCAGTTTAGTAGCAAGACTGACCTCTTGGCTTCTGTTTCTTAGGATGGTTATTCAAAATACAGGGACTGTTACTGACTCCTCTTTGTTCCTTCCACTTCTCCATTTTGCCTGTCTGTCTAGACCTGCTGCAGATCACTCCACAGTCTTGCATCTAAATGTACCATTGCTTTATAGAAAGTCATCTGAGCATGAGTGGTGGAACAAGTCCCATGGAGTAGCCAGTCTAGAAGGTAATTACCAGTTTCTTTGTTGGTAATGTAGCCGCCCCCTGTAGTCAGTAGTTCTCACTGAGATGTGTGTGAACAGTGAACGTTTAGCTCATTTCAAAATCGTGTTAGTTATAGAGCCGCATCCTTGAAGTTCTGGGAATAGCCAGAGGTAAAAATAAGTGTAGTCAGGCAAGTCAAATGATTGCTCGGATCCTCTTGCTTCTGGGGTTCCTGTCAAGAACAGCTCTCTTCTCCAAGAAATTAACTTTTATCACCTGATTTGCGGTAACTGATGCTTGTGCATTCTTACCTGCTGTGTATAATTTAGGACCTTATTCTTATATATAAATTAGGGCTTTATTTATGTATAAATTAGGACTTAGTCTTCCTTGGTGTGGTATAATACAGAGTATTGACCTTGCTTTACATTTGATTGGTACAAAAAGCTTAGGGAGCCACCCCGCCAGATACCAATTCTTCCTTTTTAATCACTAGCAAAAGTGATTAAACACTGAACTGTTCTTTGTCTGTATATGATATGTGTTTCATGTTTGATACTTTTTTAATTCAGTCCTGATGAATTAGGTTTGTTTTTTTTTTTTTTTTTTTTATTTTTTTATTTGACCTCTTTATTTGCTCCTGAAAGATGGTCTACTTGTTGTCTGGCATAAAATGAGGACATAACATTCATTTAACTTTACTGTAAAATTCAATTATAGGAACACCTAGATCTTTTTTAATACGTACCACTTTTCTCTTTTGAATGGTGTTCTGAATTGTTTAAATGTGTGTGTCCACTAATAAAGGGTGGTGGCTTTGTCCCGTAAAGAGGATCTGTGTCAGCAGAAGTCAGAGATGGTGGAAGCAATGGATGGTGGCTTTTGCCTTTTAAGTCTTAAAATGTAATGATGGTCAGGACTGTGCAGTCCTAGGTTGGACAGCAATTACTATTTTTATTTTCTTTTACTTCTCGGTCCCTAGTAACTTTTATCTGGTTTGTTGTTGTGGTTTGTTTTTTTTTTCCTTCCTCTCTTCTAGCAAGTTTTCAAGATTCCCACCCATAAGTCATTGCAGGAAGGGCATGCTGATTGAAAATTTGATAAATTACTTCTTGTAATGTGATTTAGCTTTCCAAATGTTCTTCATTCCACCAGCATTTTTCTCCTCACTTACTCCATATGTTCACTTGCTGTCATCACCAGCTGTAAGAAATGTTTTTGGCTCTTGACTCCAAGATAAGTCCACTTACAAGCACTGTCTTCTAGGCTGCACACTTGTTAAATTGCAGTCTTCATTTTTACTTTTTCTTTGCCAGGCATACTGTTCATTTACCTGTGTGGCTCTGTAGCTGAATGTTCCACTGTTTACTGTTCCTGAGATAGGAATAAACTCATTAGTAATCTCTGACTTGATTTAGAAAGGGCATGTTTGTTGTAGTAATTTTTTTTTCCTTTCTCTCATGTGTTTGCTTTTCTTGTTTTGTTGGTTTTTGTTTTTTGTTTTTTTTTTAATAATCTCACTTCCATTCTGGTATTGGTCTGGAGCACAAGACTTATGCTGAATGGCTGAGGGAACTGGGGTTGCTTAGCCTGGAGAAGAGGAGCCTCAGGGGAGACCTTACCACTCTCTACAACTACCTGAAAGGAGGTTGTAGAGAGGTGGGGGCTGACCTCTTCTCCTTAGTGACAAGTGATAGGATGAGAGGAAATGGGTTCAAGTTATGCCAGGAGAGGTTTAGATTGGATATTAGGAAAAATTTTTTCACTCGAAAGGTTATTAAACATTGGAATAGTCTGCCCAGGGAGGTGGTGGATTCGCCATTCCTGGAGGTGTTTAAAAAAAGGGTAGATGTGGTACTTGGGGACATGGTTTAGAAGTAGTTTTTGTCAGGGTAGGTTAACGGTTGGACTTGATGATCTTAAAGGTCCCTTCCAACATCAACAATTCTATGATTCTATGATTACCGGAGAAATACTGTGGGAGAGCTCAGCTTACTGTTGTATATCTTAGTCTGGTGACATGGTACTAGTCATGATACTTAAATGTCAAGGGATTCAGAAAGCTCCTAATGACTATGGAAGAACGGAGCTTTTCTTTGGCAATAAGTAATGTAGGTCAAAGAACTAATGTTATGGTTCTCAGGTCTGGATGAAGTTAGGTGCCTCTTCTTGGCCTCTACTTTTGTAGCATATTGACTCAGGTACATACGTACCTGAAACAGAGAAGAGAAAAAGGAAATCTAATAGTTAATACTCACATTGAACACTAAAAAATCATTCCACTTCTCTATAATAATTTCTGATCTCTGTTAAGTCCTATATATACTTTTCTCTGATGAGCAGATACCCTGATAACATGGATTACTGTTTTGGAATTGAGTATTGTCCTAACCTCAGAATTAAACTTAAAACACAGATTCTAAAATGGCCAGGTTTGAGTAGAAGTCCTTTCTTCCTCCTGCTGGGAGTGAGTCGAGCACCAAAAGTGTTAACTGCTCTGGAGTCTTTGGAAAAAGTCAAGTAAGAGGAACCAGGTTCCTTCTCCATCTAGTTAATAATATCTCAGTGATACTTTTCTATATAAAAATGAGTGTTTCCTCAAAATACTTGTTTTCTTAAGACTTTTACCCCCTACTTTCTCACCTCTGTTGCAGGGGTGGGTGCATTCCAATGTTCCCATATAACTGGTTTGCCAAATGCTTTGAGCTGAACAGAATGGTAGAATTACCACACCATTAATCTGCATGTTGTGAGTGAAGAAACCTATACATTTCGGTCAGTGTTCCTCCTGTGAAACAAATGCAGAATATGGAACAGCATCCAGGACTGAAGCACTGAGCACTAGTGCTGTTCAAGTGGGTGGGGGGAGGGGAGCAGTTTCCACCATGAGCTTGTCTTGGAAATAATACAGGGCTTGCTTATATTAAGAGATTATCATTTAAGTGCAGGGACTAGAGGGGTTATACTTTGTCCAAGTTTTAGAGAGAGACTGTTGGAGACACTTCTACATGTTTCAATAGCATGTGTGTATGTGTTATTGAAACTTATGTCTAAGAGTCTCAAACAGACTTTTGGATTCCTCTGGATAAAGAGGATAATTTTTCTCGGGGTAAATTGCAAAGAAAGGGAATAAAGATAAACAATAGGAAGAGGTTTCCTGTGAGAATGGGCAAAAAAGAGGGGACTAAAAAAATGGAGAAATAAACCAAAGCTGCTTTGAAAAGTGGTGATGAACTAAAAAGAGGTGGTAGCAAGGAAAAGAAAAATAAGTTTTAATTTTTAGATGCTCACAGTATAAAAGTCAACTCTCCAGTAGAAATTTTTGATTTCTGAAGACTTAAGGCAGTTAGCGAGCCACAAATGCTTTTGTCATTATTTTTTTTTAGTTATTACTAAAAAAAACAAGCCTGTACATTTATTTCCCTTCTTTCCCAACATGCTGTATATTCTTCATCTGAAGTTATATGAGAAAATGTGTAAATTAGCTATCAACTTTTTATCTTTTTTTTGGCAAACAGAAGGAAGTTAGATCTTTCTTTTGTCACAGTACTGCAACAGGTGAGTGATGAACCACTGACTCTTCAGTCTCTCTTGCCTAAGGTTACCTTATGGGGATTTTCCAGATCCCAGCCTAAAGGTTTCATAAGGTAGATTCTCGGCTCTCTTACTATTACGTAGTTCCTGGCAGTTAAAATGCTGGTGTATGCTGGTGTATGCTCTTGTAAGCACAGTTCTGAGCAAGAAAATGTGGAAGAGTTGTGTAATTCAAGTATTATAGCTATGAGATTTTTGTACACACTGTCAAACTGATTTGGTGCATAGCAAGAGACAGAGAAACACATTTAGTCTCTGGAAATCAAAGACATGGCACCAGTACTCTCTCTTCAGAGTGCTGAGATACACTTCTCTACTCATCAGTGTTCAACAGAGGTTGCCATGTGCTTGGCCATGGGCATTGTATCTGTATGTGTCTTTATATACCTACACATTGAAAATCTTGCAGTGAATTGCATTTTTTCCAAAAACTAGGGAGGGGAGGGGGAGGCATGGGGGTGGAAAAGTGGAGCAAACTGCAAGATTATTCAGATGAAGGGAAAGAGGGATCGTAAGTACTGGATTAAAAAGCTCGTTTGAAATGCAGATACTTCCATAGGCTGAAGACACTTCTATAGCTGATTTGGACCAGAGACTATATGTTCAATTTTGAAAATCCAATGAGTGTCCTTATCACTAAGCTGTTGAGTGCTCTGAAATATAGGCCATAAATGGAACTAGTGTAAATGTTCCTTCAGACAGCTTTAGATAAATAGCTGAATTGAATGCCTTTCTTCTTGTTTTGACAAGAAATTTCACTATCAAATACTCCCTGTCTCTGCTATTAAGTGTATTCTGTACATGCCATGAAAGATTTGTTGGTGTCCCAGTGGTTACAGCACTTGCCTGTGACAGGGGAGACTGGTTCGAGCCTCAGCAGTAAATGAGGCCGAGAATGAGCATTAATATGTTCCCCACACTGTGGTAAATGCTTTAAGTGCTTCTTCTGAAATAGGCATTTATTTCAACCTTAAGAGACCTTAAATTTATCTCTCTGCAGACTAAGAAAACGTTCATGGCCTGGGAAAGTCATTCATCAACCTCCTAGACACCTGAACAGTCTGCCTTTCCGTTCTGACTAGAAAAATATGATCTCAATAGTTGCTGTGGGTTGGAGTTTCCAAGCGCGGTGCGCAAGGCTAATCCAAATGCCTTAACCTTTCAGTTTAGGAACTTGCTACTCTTTTTCTGGCAGGAGTCTAGCTAACCCTGCCCCTTTTGAATTTACTGTGTTAATAGTATTGATTCAGTTGAGTATGGTTAGTGCCACAGGTGCCATCTTGCTTCTCATAAGTGAACCTAGAACAATTCAATGGGGTGAGCTCCTGTGCTAGAAATAACGATTACCTACTGTTGAATTTATATGCTTTCATAAGAGAAATTTTCCAGAGGTAGGATCAAACCAGGATTTTAAGGTTGGCAAGAAGCAGACAACCAAATAGGAAGTTAAAACTGCAAACTATTAGCCACTACTGCAGAGTTTATTATTCTTCAGTGCTAAATATGTCAAGTGGCAGGCTTTCTCCAGCTTCCATTAACTGATTTTAAATGGTGTCATTAGCAGAAGGGGAGGTCAAGAAAAAAAACACAAGTGAAAGCTGTCTTAGCTCAAAGCTCCAGGTAGTGGCATGGTGCAGATGAGAACCTCTAAATACAGTGTCCCTTGATTACTGAGCAAAGAAGTAAGCCACGACAGAGGGAACCATCCTGACAGAAGGAACTTCTTCACTTTGAGGGTGGCAGAGCACTGGAACAGGCTGCCCAGAGAGGCGGTGGAGTCTCCCGCTCTGGAGACATTCAAAACCCACGTGGATGCCATCCTGTGCAACCTGCTGTAGGTGACCCTGCTCTGGCGGGGGGGTTCGACTACATGATCTCCAGAGGTCCCTTCCAACCCTGACCATTCTGTGATTCTGTGACTGTTCTGTTAAGTGAAGTTCTGTTTTAGTAACCAAATCTTCTTTCTCAATGTCTGTGTCTAATGGCTGAGCTTATTCCCATTCTGAAATGTCAGAAGGATGATAACCAAGGTTTTAAGGGAGAATCAAATCTGTTAAATTCTGGCAAGGATTCTGACATTCTTTTAATTACAGCAAGTAGGCAAAGACTCGGGGGAGAAGAAATTGTTGGCTTCTAAGGAACATTCACTAAAGCTGTGTGGCATTTTCTGACAATAACTCATATTGTTAAATGGCTTGTGGTACTGGACAGCTGGAACTTTCCAAAGAGGTGTTCCAGTTTTGATGGAAGCCTCCCTAGATGACCTTTTGTTCCAGATTCATACTAGAATAACCCATTTGACAGTTGTTACAGCATTCAGCAGATATACATTTGCCAAGCGTTAAGTGCAAGGACAGATAAATTCCAAAGATTACAAACTTGTCCAAACTAAATGAATTGGAGGGAACTGAAGTCCAAAACAATTGTGTAAATATAGTCGTATATAATAATATTTTAAGATATAGAAATATTTGTAAGAATCTGATTAAATCTGTAAACTATCAAGATGATATATGTTGAAATAAATATTTAAAGACACTTACTTGTCTGTGTATGTACTAGAGCACTGTGTAATAGCCAAAGTTGGATTGTTTGAGGCATAATGAGAATGTTTCTTGTGCCAAAAATAATATTAACAAAGTGGAAAAACAAAGTCTTGCAAACAATTTTTTTTTCATTTTACACATGGGAAATGAGTCGGGATTAAATTACTTCCCCAAAATTATGCAAGAGTAGCATTGATGCTAATCAAACTAAAATGTGAAAGCACCGACTCTGAAGCAGGATCACTCTTGACTCAGTAACTTTCTAAACTAGCAAGTGATAAGAAACAGTGCTCCCATTCCAAGCTTGCTAGTTTAATGTATTTCTCAAAGTGTGTGTGTGGGGAAATCCATGTTTCACACCTTTATGAGTCAGCAAATTGAAAAAAAAAAAAAAAAAACCAAACAACTATTTCAGGTTAATCTTTTCTATGAAAAGTTTCAAAAAGCATTCAGTTTCTTAGAGTTATTTCAAAACAAAAACTTACTACAAACTGAAAATGTTTCCTTTTCATCCTTCTTTGAAAACAGCTGAAATGGAAAATATTCAGTAAGTTTGGGACTTTTTTTTTTTGTCTATTTCTTAAATGAATTAGTCAAAACTGACATCCAATAATTTCATTTCTGCTGAGAATTTTTGGGGGAATGAGCAGGGAAAGAAATATTATTTATCAAGCTGTTGGCACACATGCCTTATTCAAACAATTTGTAATAACAAACCTTTGTCTGAAAGAAACGTAATTTTTCCCCATCCTGTATAGTCAACTGATGTAACTTTCTCAGTTTTATATACAAACTGGAAAATTAAAGCTTTCCTTTTATATATCCTTTATTTCAGGAGTAAGGGTGAAAGATGTTCAGCACGATCCCGTTAATCTCTTGGTAGGTGTTGAGCTATAGAAATTTAACACCAAGAGTCTTAAGCACTAAAAACCAGAAATAACTGTATAATAAATATGTATCTAAGAAGATCTGAAATCCTTAGATCTGCTCTAGACACTGTTACAGCTACTAGCATTCTTTCCATTGAGAGGCATCCAAATGAGTAACCTGAAGAAAGACTGGTTTAGATTCCAGAATTTTGTTTCAAGATGTCAGAATTTAATAGGTAAAACATAAAATAGGAGCTGAAAAGCTTCATTTATGAATGCACTTTCTAATCACAGAATGGTCAGGGTTGGAAGGGACCTCTGGAGATCATCTAGTCCAAACCCCCTGCCAAAGCATCTACATCAAAATAGTTTTCTGGAATTTTGGGAGGGGAGTAAGAGTTAGCCATATTCCAGTTGAAGTAATTAAGTTATGTGAATTACTTACTGAGAAAAGAGATGCAGGATGGAAACAGTCTCATTAATTGGATGGGTTAGAATGTAAAAGAACTAGTCTTCATAGGACAGAACAAATATAATTTAAAACCATTGGGGACCTAAATTAAAAGTGCTTTTATACTTGTCATGTTATTCAGTTGAAATCCAGCGAAATCAGACCCTTAATGATATGATAAGAAGTCAATATTAACGTATGTCTTCCAGATCAAAACATTTTAAAATAGAAGATCAGTAGACAACTAAGTCAAAGCTGCTTTTTAAATCAAAGTCCCATTAAGTTTGATTGGATTAGTCAGGAAAAAAGGGGGTGGAAAAAGAAATCCCTATTGATGTATTGTGAAGTGAATGCAGATATGTTACTTTCTAGTTCAGTGCTTTTAAACCAGAAAAGGTTTTTTGGACTATAATTTCATGTTCTGACATGTTCCAGAGACGCTGGCTTGCATTTTACATTAGATTATTAGTACTCCTTTTGTATATTGTGTGTGTGAATGTAGAGTCTGCCTGTGTGCCCAGCTTCCTTCTTGTTTATGACTTCTGAGATTTTTGGTTTATTTCTGCCAACGGTGGGAGAATGAGAATTTAAAAAAAACCAAACAAACAACAAAAAACAAACAACCAAAAAACCAAAATGAAAATAAAAACTCCTGTATATTCTCTTAAGAATTGGAGGGTTTTTTTTAAATTGCTGAATAAATAGTGGGGATCACTCAAGATCTGTATTATGATACCTGTGTCATAAGGGTCACAACTTTCCCCTTTGTATTAGTAAAAAACTTACATTGGGAAGGGAAGGGGAGAGAGGAAAGGATTTGGACAGAGTTATGGTGAGTGTATTAGCAGTGTTCAGAATTTCCATCAGGTCTTGCACAGGAATAATTTACTAGTGACTCATGTACAGGCAAAGGAAGAAAGTTTTAATCATTTTCACATCTTGTGAAACTTTCATCTGTGGTGACGAGGTGGAAATGTTATATCTTTAGAAGGCATCTTCCCTCATTTCTGTGCTTTCCACTTAAATTAATCTCAATGGTGTGAGAGTTGAGCTTCCCCAAAGTGTTTCTCCTGGGGTTCAGTTCAAGGGGTGCTACAATGCGTGTCTTAAAATATTTTCCTGTTGGAAAATTTGGGACTTACCTGCCGCTTTGATGCCTGCTGGCCAGTAATTAATCATGTGTCTTCCCAATGATTTTCATGTGTGTCATTGCAACATACCTGTGCATATGGCATAAATTCTAATTCATAATGAGCAATAAATGGGGAGATGGCCTAGAAAGAGACGTAGCAGGAAGAGGATTTTCTCTTTTTAGAGAAAATGTTCTGTTTATCCTTACTTTTTTTTATCCACTTATTATGTAAGTACAAAATGTCTATTAAGATTGCAAAGACAAGAATTTAAGGTTGTGGCAATATGGGCAGAATAAAGCCCTGCTGTTTAAGATGGCCCTGTGGCTTTCTTGCTGTGCAAGCAAATCTGTGCCACTTGATCTATATTTTGAAGCCCTATCCATAATAATCTGCACCACTGCAGCTACTGCTGCCACATCCGCCCCCCGCCCCCCCCCCCCCCAAAAAAAAAAGCATCAACACCTCTTTATTTGTTTGCACTGCAGCAAATTAATAGAAAAGCTCACCATGTGGATTTTGAGGAGGCTGAGTGTTGAAAAGAACAGTGATTGGGTTTTTTTGTTCTTTTTGTGAATGTGGCTGTTGGATAGAAAACTTGTATTTGCAATGTATTTTAGCGATGCAGTTTTTTTCATTGCATCAGTCCAAATTGAGATGTAAAGCTTCTGAAAATGCTTGAGGCATAGGAATAAAATTATTTTTATTGGTTTTGCTGTTCCTGTTTTATCAGGACAAGAATGGGAATTTGGAGAAAAAGGAATTTATGCAGAAACTGCTTGGCTGTTGACAAAAAAGTATATATAATTCGATAATGTAAAAAGTTATTAAATTATAAAGAAAATAATTCTGTTGAAAATTTTTCACTTAGCGCACAGAATGTACTGCCGTTATTTTGTGAAATAAATATAAAGTCTTTCCATCTTGTCTTTAACCAGTTGCCCAGCATTGAAGATAGATCTTTGCTATGTACTGCAGCTAATTAACATGGGATTTTTGTCTTGATTTCCTGAAGGAACAAGACATACCTATATGCTTCCTTTGCAGTAATAACTTATGTGATTCTACCTTTTTCAAGCAAACTTAGTAGAGGTGTTAAAGGCAAGATATTTGTACAGGCTTTGTGCAACTAGGCAACCATGTAGCAGAGACAGACCATATTCATGGCCTTCACTTCGCTACAGGAAAGGACATATGATCTTCTAATCACTTTATTAGAAATCAGGAAATATGCTGGTGAAAAAAGAAGTTATTACTGTCCCAGTCATGGCATACAGACAGTAAGGTCTGAAAATTATTTCCCCCACCCCGAGGTATCACAATAAAAAACAAACAAACAAACAAACAAACAAACAAACAACAACAAAAACAAACAAAAAAAAAACCAAAACATATTGGCTTTTATTTTGGAACTGAAATATTTAAAACTTGTTTTTATTCCGATTTTTTTTTTTAACTTGCAAAGCAATTTCTGGACAGGTACACGTTCTTACTTTATGGAACTGGCCGCAAAGAAATCTGTAACAAATACACCCATATATTGCATGTCTACATGCACAGTCGTTTTGGAGAAGTGACAGGAGAAAGCATAAAAATTTGCTCAATACCCAATGAGAAAAGCCAAAGCACTAAAAGACACACAGTCTCTAAGGGATATAAAGAGTAACAAGTAGACTAATGCTAATAGAAAAGCCAATGCAGTATCTCACTAATATTCAGAAGAGGGGTAAAATAGCAGCTTGATGTGCTGGTACGGCTGAAACATTTCCATTTTTCCTCATCTATCTGAAGTCTAGGGGCAAAAAAACCCCAACACATGATTAGGCTGTTACGCATTGCTATCCACTGAGAAACACACAAGCCCTCAGATAGAATACATTAACACTTTCTAATTGTAATTTACAAGCTTTTATACATCTGTGCCCAATAAACTTCATTCTAGATACTTAAGAGGTGACAGTGATCTCTAAAGCAGTTACGGTTTGGGGAATAGTTGAGGTACCAGAGGATTGGTAAAGGGAGAATTTGGTGTTGATCTTTAAAAAGCAAAGGGGAGGGGAGGAAATCTTGGGAGTTGCAGATTGATTGACTTCAGGTCACTTTTCCAAAAAAAAAAAAAAAAAGGCGCTATTCATATCACTAACAAGAAAACAAGGAGATGCGTAACAGTTATGGATTGAGGTAAATTGATTCAGTTTCCTTCTATAGCACTAACAAGTGCTATAGACAAAGAAGAGTGTCTGAAACAGTAGTTATATTAGCAGCAATTTTCACCTTTTAGTAAGTAATGATAATGATTTTAGTAAATCTTTTTACCTGACATTCTCATAAGCAGCCCAGGGATCCATACCCTAAATATAATTTGAAATACGCCGAGATGGATACAAAACTGTCTTAAAAAAAAAAAAAACATATGGAGAGTAGTTATCAGAGATTTATTGTCAAAACAAGAATATATTAAGAAAAGCTTTCTCGAGTTCTTCGATTTGATATCAGTCAATACTGCAGTCAGTTTTTTAGAAGATAGATCATAGCTTGCGGTCATTAGATTTTCATGGCTGCAGGTACATTGAATGAAAAAAACACAAGTCCAAATGATTTTTGCCAGTTTTGAGATACAGTCTAAAAATGTTTAAAGGATGCCATTCGCTACAGGAAAGATGCAAAGTTTTACTTTGACACGCAAATAATGAGTCAAAAAATCTGAGAGGGGGAACAGCCAGCAAACCAGTAAGACTTAATCCTGTGTGACAGCATTCTGGTTTGGGGTGTTGTATTTCAAGAAGGATGTAGAACTCTTGAGTCTGAGGAAGAATAGGGGTTTGGAAATTATTAACTATGAGGAGGGGCAGAGTGACCTGAGGCTGTTGTAATTGAAACATAATAAAGAATATAAAATCGTCAGTAGTACAGAAAAGGTGATTACGGGATGATTATTCAACTTTCTCTTTTCATGTAATGAATAACTAAACTGCAACACCTTCACAGGATGTTATGCAAGCCAAAGGCATTAGAAGGTCTAAAAAAAAAAAAAAAAAAAAAAAAAAATCTTGAAAGTAATGCCAGGAAGCTCTGGACTGCAGTTGCTGAAATTTTGGGGAATAATACAGAGGATGTCTCTCTTTCCATATTGTTTTTACAGGATTTTTCTACCTCATGTGCCACTGACTGCTATTGGAAAGAAAATATTATTGTAGTTGGCTGTTTGGTCTGATGCAGTCTGGTCACGTAGATATTTTTTTTTTCTTCTCTAAAAAGAGTTAGCACAGTGGGGTGCAAGAAGTATAGTATCTTCTATATGTGCCCATACAGAAGAATGTTTTCCCTGCTCATGAGGTGTTGATTGCAAAGCAGTGACTTAACTAAGAAAAGGTTAGAAATCTATCTGTCATGAAGAATTGCAGGTATAGTTGATCCTGTTTTGCAGGAGGATAAACAGCAAGATTCCTTGAGTTCCTTCAATCCCATCAATCTGTGGTGAAACTCACCCTCAGTCTCAGAGAGTATAGATCATAGAGAGTGTAATCAAAACCTCAAAATTTAGGGGATTTTCAGTGAGATAACCGAGTGATGATTCTTGTCAAATCTGTCTCTGGTCAGCATGCCAGTTGGCAGTAGTATTGGCAAAGAGCTCAGTTCCCTTTTTGACACCAAAATGGATAGCTGGATTTTTCAAAAATGTGGAGTTTGATACCAAACACTGTTGATTAATCTTAGTCTCAGGATGAGAAGTGTTTGAGGCTAAGCAATTTTACAGTCAAATGTGAAGTGTTACAACCAGCTGATGTATAATATCTTTCTATTCTCCTTGAAATGTAAAAAGAAACAGGAGTGTTGCATTCTGCATTCTCTGTCTTTTATACTGGAGTAATGTGTGTAGTAAGACTCTGCTCATAAATTCTCATTTTCTTCCAAAATGTGCATTACATATAGATTAAATATTTAAAAAGAACCCAAATTAAATTTTTCTCCCCTTTCCTGGGGATTACTTTTCTGCCTATACTCACATTTCAAGTGAGCCAAAGGCAAACAATAAGTAAGGTTGAAGATGAATGTCAGTGGTACACACCTGTGTTAACAATTAGACTACAAAAATATACATGTTGGTACATTACAGAATCTCACAGCCTACAAGTGTCAGCAGGAGAATACTTCAGATTAGTTCTGTAGGTTCTTAACTGTGCGAATGTGAATTTGGTGTTTGCTTTGAATTTTAATACCCCCAAAAGATTAAATAATATTTTTACCTTTGGAAGGCAGAGATTTCATTATAAAACCTGCAGAGGAAATTAACGTAGAAATATTCACTTAGGGCCTGCTCTAATTCACATGAAAGCTGAGACAAAAGCTTTTGTTGTCTCTGCTAAAAGTTGGCTTATTACATATAGTTTAGTTATTTTCTCAGTCAATTAAAGTGGCACTACTATGACCCCTAAGGGGGCTCATCATAAGATGCAAGTCAGGAGAATATCTCTGTTGGATTTCCACTTGTTTTGCTGAGTTTGGTTGTGTGGAACAGCTACTGATGTAGCTACCTTCACTTTTCTTATGTCATGTTTTACATTTATCCTAAATCAGGCTTTATCATTTGCTTGCATTTATTTAAAAGTTTGTGAATGTGCATCTTGCCTGCTACTGATAATACCAGAATAGACTAGAGGGATATCAGGGTTGCTCAGTTTGTTGCAAGGCATCTACTGCTGGATCTGTGATCTTAACAAAAAAAAAAACCTGCACCCAAACAATAAAAAACCTCAAACAAACAAAAAGCCACAAACCCAAACACCTCCATCTCCCCCACCAAACAAATAAAACCCCAGTGTTGTGTGCATCTCTCTATCCGATTTGCAAATATTTAGATTTCTTGTGGTTAATCCACCTATGTATGTAAAGTTTTGGAATAAATGTACTCACGTGACAAATCCAGTGTGTCGTCCTCTTTCTACCAATACGTGTTAAGGAATTCTTAAGCAAAAAGTAATAATAACTTTGGAAAACTTTGTAGTGGGGACAAACCTGTATGTACTAGATAATTAGTCTTATATTTCGAGACCATGCTTATTTCTTTATTATGATGTATTATCTCTAGGGGTATATTTATCCCATAGGATACTCAAGACCAGATCATAGTCATAGCTCATACAATAGTTACAGTACATGGTCACTACATGATCCCTGCTTCATTTTCTAACAGATTGCACTGTGCTTCATAGCACAGTGTAATAGAACGTGGTGTTTCATTTAGGGTTGAAGTTGACATTCACATCTCTGAACTGCGCGGGAGTGATTAGCAAGAACGGTCCCTTATTGCTGGCATGAATAATTAGGACTGACCACTTTATTGTGAACACTGTAAAAAAAGTAATGTCTCAAGGAAGTACATCAGCGTATAGCAAACTCGGCAGAAGGTATCCTGATGTTGCATTTGAAATACAGATGTAATCTGTAAAATTATATGACAGGAAAAATATTTGAGTACCAAATGTTGTAACACTTCAGAAAGTAGATGGCTGGCCTGCATCTCAGTAGAATATTTCATAAGTTTGTGAATTTCTCATATCTTCAAATGGCTAGACTAAAATGTTCCTCGGCTAAAATAATCTGTCCGTACAATATTAAAAATACTTGGAAAAAGTTTTGCAACAGCATTTCAAGAAAAGAATTGAAATCTGCAGGGCTTAAAATCTTCATATGCCCTTGTCTAATCTGAGAGGGGCAAACATGTTTAGCTCTCTGAAATGAGCCACACTGCTATGAATGAAGGTGGTAGGTGGTTTTCTGTTACCAAGTTAACCTGAAGTAATAAAATGCATGTCAGATTGCACACAGGTGCTCTCTGTTCCCTTACCTGACCCTTGTAAAAATCAGTTCTTCACTGGCCCAGGAGAGAGGCAAGGATACTTAACATAGAATTACCAAGGCAATTTATTCTTTTGTATTTTAGCTATGCGCATAGTGGTGTCCCATCCTAACGGGTGGTGGACCCAGATACAAAGGGAAGCAGGGTTTATATATGTTACAGTACGGTTGTGTAGACCAATCAAATTACTCATGTTAAGGGGTGGGCTAATCAGTTACTATTGCTCACATAATCGGTATGTACTTGTCCTATGCAGGATCGGTACATGCTTGTCCCATGCAGGTGATGTGGATGTATGGCCAGTGGTGTGTTAATCTTCATTGTTTTAAGCTGATGTCCCAGGTAGGGTCTATTCTGGATTCTGGTTGGCTGCGCTTCTGCCTGTGGTTATATGCCTGGTTTCACTGAAGGGTAAATCTTCTATTGTTTTTTTGTTGGTATAGGGTGTTCTCAGCTGGTAAGAGCTGGCTTAGTTTGTGTCTTCAGATCTTTAGCCCTGACTTAAAAGCTCATAGTCTCAGGTAGCATTTGTTTTTCTAAGTAAGTATTATTGCATTTGGCATCTTGTCTTTCACACCCTCAAGATAAGCACTGTACTTCTGGCTGAATTCGACACCACCACACCTCATATCCCATCCCACTCATCACCACACCACCCCTCCACCCCCCGCCAAAAAAAAAAAAGAAAACAAAAATGTAAAAACGCAAACCCACCCAAAACCAAACCCACCACCAAAAAATCTTTCGGTGCACAGCAGCTGTTTGGGAGCAATGATGGGCAAGAACCCTTCAGGTAGTCTACAAATCTCATTTTGCTACTAGTCTTGATAAATAAGAAAAGTCTAGAAAAGTCTAGTAAATAAGAAAAGTCTACTAGTCTTGATAAGTAAAAAAATAGTAAAAAAGTTCTGACTCAGTTCTTCAAATTCCTCAAAGGGCTTTTGGAGAGCCTTGCCTACCAGACAGAACATGTATGGTAAACATGGTCTGAGGAGAGTTCAGAAACAATGCTGACAGAATATAGGTCTGAGCAAAGTTCAGAAACAATGCTGACAGAATATAGGCTTAAGCTTTTTTTCATGTTCTATCAAAACTACAAATAAAATTTTAGAAGTATGTAAGGAATGTTGGAATCTAGCTTTACACATCAAAATCGGAGTTTTGTAATCCAAAAAGGCATGAGTTCATCTAAAATCTCTTAACGTGTATAAGAGAAACTGTCCCTGTAAGAAGCAAGGAATGTCTTTCAAGTTAGTGAATGCTTCACTGCAAGAGAAACACACCAACCATTCCCCTCTTATTACAAAACCTTTGCTGAGGTTTTTAGTTTAATAGCATACTGAGGTTTAAATCCTCTGCAAGAACTTTTGGTGAAATAGCCACATTAGCCTGGGATATATGAGAATCAGACTTTAACCCTTGTATGTCAGAAAGAACTTCTATATTTCATGGAGACATCCCCATGAAAATGTTATGTTCTTTGAAGTGAGTGACGTGACTTCCAGTGGGTGTAGCTGTAGGATGAATGGTGCTGAAGCCGTAGAGGAGAATTTCTCCCTTTCGGCATCAGGTGCTGCTGGCACTTATCCACCAGTTCACCAATACCCATACTACCTATAACGTATAGAATTAGCTTGGGCTTTCTGACAGCATTTAAGATAATAAATGTTTGTATGCTATGGCCGTGGTGGATTGTGCCAAATAGCTAATGAATCTTTTGTTTCTCTTGCAGTATGTGTTCTCCAAGGTATTTGAGTGACAATCTCAAATCTGTATATCAAATGCACGTTTGTCTTAGTTGCTTGCATATGTACGGCTCTGGTCAATGTGTAAACATTTACATTGAAACAGGACGTCTAGTATAAGAGAGTTCTTAATGGGAAAAGCAACCAATTTATTGCCTTGAAACTGAGGCTAGAAAAGTCAAGTGAGGAAAAAAGACTTTTTAAGGTAGTTCTACATTTAAAGAAAACTAATGACAAATGAATATTGCAGTATTTTACCAGATGCTTGTCTAGTTCACTGCAACTGTCCAATAAACCCCTACAATGGAAGAAGGCTCAGAGGAGATGAGCAAGGGTGAGTGCCCATGAAGCTCAGGCAAGTAATGGAGGATGGGACTGAGCACAGCTGTTGCAAAGAAGCTGACTTTATCCCAACACAGAGAGGTCTGAGCGGTGGCCTTTGGTTTAGATAAACAGCTGTCAGCAGTTGAAGGGATCAACTGTTGGTATAACTTTTTCCTCACTGATTTCATTAAAACAGTGGGAATGTCTACCTGAGGTAGCCAGACCAGGACGGAGGAAGTGAATATGTGGCTCAGCCCCGCATAAAAACCGAACAACTAACAAGAAGACTTTCAAAGAGAACAATGGGCTTGAGCCAACTTCAACCCACATATTCCTTCCCAGCGATGAGAGATGCCAGCATTGTGATGGTGAGCATATTCTAGATATTGGTAATAGGAACCACCTTGCTATCGTGACTGGACTTTATATTACACTTAGCAGTATATAGCAAATGCAACTTACACTTAGCAGTATATAGCAAATGCAACTTACACTTAGCAGTATATAGCAAATGCAACTTACACTTAGCAGTATATAGCAAATGCAACTTACACTTAGCAGTATATAGCAAATGCAACTTACACTTAGCAGTATATAGCAAATGCAACTTACACTTAGCAGTATATAGCAAATGCAACTTACACTTAGCAGTATATAGCAAATGCAACTTACACTTAGCAGTATATAGCAAATGCAACTTACACTTAGCAGTATATAGCAAATGCAACTTACACTTAGCAGTATATAGCAAATGCAACTTACACTTAGCAGTATATAGCAAATGCAACTTACACTTAGCAGTATATAGCAAATGCAACTTACATTTCTGTTGTGGTTTTGGTGTATTTTATATCTATGTGCTAAATCAGAAATCTCATGTAACATGAACTGTCTTCAGATAAGTAAATTTTATATTAAACATTGCATCCCCCCCTGTGTGGAATATCTAAAAGAACCTGGCCAGAGTATTGGACTCCTGACACTCACTTTTAGCAAGGTTATCAGGAGTGTCTAGTTTGTCTCCACAAAATGCACGCTCTCATTTAACCATAGATGATATAGCTTTATGTAAGGATTGTATTGTTGAGTTCCTGTGGCTTGTGTTGAAAGTCACAGATTAAATGAGAAAGGACACTTTTAAAAAAAATCAGTCATCAATGGTCTTTGTAAATAAGTCCTTTTAAATATAAGGGTTATGTAGTCTATTTATGCTTATGTTCCCACTAGTACTTGCTGAATCCCTTAGAGTTCTTTTTTATTTGTCCGTGCAGTATCATTAATCTAAAGGAAAAAAAAATGTTTTTACGGACTAGCGCGTCAGGCACAGAGTAGCTGTGTCCACATGTGTGGGATATACCTGAGCCTGTTCAGGTGTTATAAGCAGTATAACCTCCCTAACAAGGTACTCCAATCTGTCACTACTTGGCTATGATACAGGTTTGAATTGTCAGTGTACAACAATACGTTTTATCATATTTGAACTAGTTCAATATTTTTGCAAAATGCTGCAGAGGACCATGTTGGCATTCATCATATGACTTGCCAGAGATGCCAGTGGATACCTGTACTGCATGAGGAATCTAAATGCAGGTCCCTCCAGCCCTAAGCTCTCCTTCCTTTTCCACCAGACGTTCCGCTGTCATTTGACAGTAATTTGAGGTGCAAATGCTTTTTGTTTTCAGAGCATTTTCCTGAAAGAACCAGCTTTCTGATGGGAATAACTAATGATGGCAATTTGGATACAGTTCTGTAATAGCTTTTCTAAAAAATATTTTCGCATTGGTTTTTGTGAGCATAGAATTACTATTGGCATATTTTCTGCTTAATAAGTAATTCTTCAAGACATTGCCTAACGAATTAGACAACCAGTTATGTGTCTCCTGAGGGCAATAACAGTATAAGTAATGGAAGCCACCAGGTATGATGCTGAAAATGGACTGCTAACTGTTCCTTACTGTGCCTTCAAAACTGCTCAAGGTGGTGGAATGGATGTCTTTTCACTTCCTAACAGAAGGACAAGATTATTTGGTTTATTATTATTCTTTTCTAAGCATAGATAGTGAGCATTCTTGTGCAAGAACATAATGGTTTAGAAACATTATTGTGGTATTGTAACCACCTACTGTGTGCCTCTCCACCTGTTTTATACAGCTCTAACAATGTCTTCCTGGTTTGCATGCAAAATTCTCTTATTTTTAAGTTTCAGTCTAATGCAAAAGGTAGCTTGGATATAGCATTTCCTCCCATAATATAAAATAAAGACAGAAAGTTGGCCTGGTGATGTCAAATTGGAATTTTGATCTTAAATGTTAATGAAAATGTGTACCTGCTTGCCTGGTTCCAGTCCACACCCCCATATGTGGGGATGTTATATGAATGCACAAAGGAAGGTCAGAGAAACAATCATTGCCTAGGGCAGTTTAAAAGAACTATTGACATGTTTCTAGGATACCATAGAGTCTGGAAAGGATTCATCTGTGCAACTACTGAATGTGTAGTTTACATCCAGTAGCAGAAATTGTTGTAGATGCTAACACCATTTTGCCAGAAGAATGACTACCTGCTGGAGAGATTCAGAACCCTAAAACATAGTGTTAAAAAGGGTTTATGTTAGTTTGTGGGAGCTGTTATGAATGATTACCTCCTAAACCCTCTCTAATTATGACCCTTCAAAACTGACCCTTATTTAAATAAGGAGTTGGGCCAGAGGTCCCTTTCAACCAACACTTTTTTTTAAGCTTTTATGATTTCTAAGTGCATGTGTAAAAAAATTTTACAAGTAAAGAGCAAGTGGATTTCTGGGCTGAAAGAGTTTACAGAAGGAGATAACACCTCCAGTATCTTACGTGAGACAATGTGGAGGGGGTTTACTGGTGAGGAACAAGTTTTGTAGTGGTTTCTGTCAGAAAAGCCCTCGACAAAATAATTACAGGTGAGATACAGGAAAGTGCTTGAAGAAGAGGAAGGTATGAACATATAATGCATAGGTACAAGGCAATTTTCTATTCTAAGCACAAAATCTTGCCACACAATAGAGTAACTATCTAAAGGTTAAAATACTGAGTTAGTTTTCTGGACTCCCTCTTCAGTCAATGGACAGATAATATTTTAGAGGACAATTTGTCCTGTGCTAAAACAGGGATAAGTTGTGATAGTCACTGATAATAAGATTTGTTAGCATCAAGTAATATTTTCAATTACAAATTTCTTTTCTTCATGGTGATATCCATGCCAAGTGTTGCATTTAATTTAAAATATTTTATAATGTTAACCTGATTTCAGTTTAAATGCATTTAAGAATCCAATTAATCTAAGTTGTAGAAACAATTTATTGTTTAATGACAGATTTAAAGCTGGAAAACTTTGGAGGAATTGTAATGGATAAGCAAGTCTAACATTTCTTAGTTTTTCTCTTGTTCAGGTAATGTAGAATCATAGAATAGTTTGGGTTGGAAGGGACCTTTAAAGGTCATCCAGTCCAACCTCTACCATGATCAGGGACATCTTCAACTAGATCAGGTTGCTCAGAGCCCCATCCAACCTGACCTTGAATGTTTCCAGGGATGGCACATCTACGGGAAAGAGATGAGAAATTCAGTAGTACGTTATGTAAAATAAATCACAGAATCACAGAGCAGTTGAGGTTGGAAGGGACCTTTGGAGGTCATCTGGTCCAACCCCCCTGCTCAAGCAGGGCCACCCAGAGCCAGTTGCCCAGGACTGTATCCGTACTACTTTTGAACACCTTCAGGATGGGAGACTCCACAACCTCCCTGGATAACCTGTGCCAGTGCTTAGTTGCTCTCACAGTCAGAAAGTGTTTCCTGATGTTCAGAGGAACTCTCCTGTGTTTCAGTTTGTGCCCATTGCCTCTGGTCCTGTCAATGTGCACCAATGAAAAGAGCCTGGCTCTCTCCTCTTTGCACCCTCCCTTCAGGTATTGATATACATTAATAAGATGGCCCCCGAACCTTCTCTTCTCTAGGCTGAACAATTCCAGCTCTCCCAGCCTTTCCTGACAGGAGAGATGCTCCAATCATCATCTGGATGCTCATCATCTTTGTGGCCCTTTGCTGGACTTTCTCCAGTATGTCCATATCTCTCTTGTACTGAGGAGCCCAGAACTGGACACAGTGCTCCAGGTGTGGCCTCACCAGTGCTGAGTAGAGGGGAAGGGTCACCTCCCTTGACCTGCTGACAAATGTGATGGTAGCTTGTGGTATTTCTAGAGACATTGTAACCTTTGTCAAAGGTTGTTTTCCATGGGCAATATATTGTTTAGGTATCACCAGCAGCACAATGTGTACAAATACATTTTTGTTTACGCATAAGTGATCAAACTCAGGGGGGCAATTAGTTATATCTGCTCACTTTTTGTGTATAGTTCTTCTCTTCTGTCAAAGAAAAAAATGTGCTAGCAATATTTAGGGTGAAAGTAATATTTTAGTCCTATGAAAAATGTGTTAAGGATTCAAAACTTCTGCATTTCAGTGAAACCATTACTGTTCATGTTTTCATGGTCAGATGGCGACTAGGGGAGCAGCTGTGCTTGTGTGAGAACCAGAGTCCGTTCTTTGGGATGGTCGATTCAGGCTTTTACCTGGCTTCTTAGCACAGCACCTAAATCTGATAACATGGGGTTAATGACTGTCCTATTCCTGGCCATTTGTGTCTTAAAGCAGAAATTTTCCAATCCAAAAAGGTTTCTTTATAGCTCTTGTTACATGAACTGGATCTCAGTGGAAGCTTTAATGTTTTTTTCCAATGACCTCGACAGTGGTAAGAAAGGAACCAAAGCTAAACCTTAACCATCAAGCACTGACTCCTCTTCCTTCTACAAATGGCTCGTTTGCTTTATGAGCATGTAAGTTCTATTGAAGTGTGAGAAGCTAATCAGAGTTACAGATAGTGCCATGAGGAATGGATGGATTTCTTAGCCAATTAAGGGAGAGTTTTGAGAGAAATAGCCAAACTTCAGATGATTAATCAGGAATTATAAGGGACTAGTACCAAGATAATTATATCTGTAGTGCCACTTAATGCCGAGATCACCTAGGTAAACACATCAGAAATTTGGGCTAAAATACCACCAATGGCAGAGGACTGATTACGGCAGGGTTCCTAATTTGGGGGGACAGGGGGACAAAGAAAGCTGGATAGAAGTACAAGCATAGGGTAATGGGGAGCGGGCAGGATAGAAGGGGTTGGTTACATGTAAGCAAGCTGCTGGTCACTAGGATTTTCTGGTTGAGACCTATGCCTGATCACCACAATTTTGGTGTGAGTATGCTTTGGTATTTTGGATGTGAATATGCTTTTTATTTTTGTGTGTTTTATGTACCTGATGTGCTAAATCAACTCCAGGTTGGACTAAAAGGGAGTAGGGTGAGATCTTGATACGCAGCGAGTGCACTCTGGTCTGAGTTCCAATGTACAGATCACGCCTTAGACTGGCTGCTGGAGAGACCTGGTGGGGGGTTGTGTGTTTATGTTCTGATACTAAAATTCAAGCTGGTCTAGCCAGTGAGGAGACCTCACGGGAAAGACCTGAGGTCTGAGATGGTAGCTGGGGAAGGGGCTGTGTTAGTCTGTATCGTTGGTGATGTGTTTTTTGTCCGTTAAGAGGCAAAGTAGTTTTGGCAGAAAATAAACCCCGTTGCGTTCTAACACTCCTCACCGAGGTGGGAGGCTAGGTGCGGCTAGGTTTAAATTCTGAGTGATGCCCAATTCGCCACTATCAGTCCAGTCATGTTTAATATATTAAACTGTTACGATTCTGGATACACTAATAGTATACACTGCACCTTCAGTCTAGTCGTGCTCATGAACTAGCGCGGCCACTCTTTGGTCGTGTTCAATGAGAAACCGAAACAGCTAACTACTTAAGCAGTGTGGTTTATTTAAACAACAGATATATAGGTTCTTATGGGTTGCTGGTGATAAAGACACTGTCTGCAAAGCACGTGCAAATAAAAGTATTGTTAATTATACAAAACGTGCGACACAGTTATAAACAATACAGCCTGGCTATAAATGTAGGAAAGAGACTCTCTAAAGAGATTTCTAAGTTTCCTGAGGAAGCACTTGGTATAGTTTAGATCTTACCCAAAGGCATCCCTATGGGGAGGAAGAAAGGCTCAGCCCGTTGACTGGTCCCAGAAGTCAAAGGCAGTCTTTGATGGAGTCCTCCTTGACTTGTTCATGATGGTGTCTTCCCCGATATTCCCCCTTTCTTGGGCTATTTTTATACTATTATTTACCTTCAAGGTGGAGTTTGAGTGACTCTAGTTATAAATACCTTTATTATGATTGGTGTAAAATTCTCTTGCCTCACATTTAAAGGCATAGTTTATGAAAAATTCAGGGTGCAGACTCAAGGAGGAGTGATCGCACCTTAGACATCACGCCTTTGGGATGGAGGTGTGTATAGGTATTATAATGACATTATAATGAGCAAACTTCACACAAAGGACAGCATTTCATCAAAATTTGACAAACTCTTGGCTCAGGGTAGTAAGTATGCAGCGTATCAGTTCCATAGGACCATCTCGTTCCCATTTCTGCTGTACTATCACAGAGCTTGGCCATGGAATCTCCACCCCACTCCACCCCCCTGTTGCTTTGCAAGCAATGTTGTACAGGGAATCACAGATGTAGTGAATTCTTTGCATACCAGCTGCGGCTGTATTCTACCCTAGAAACCTTTTGATTTTATACCTTTCCTTAATGGGTGAACAATGCTGTATTTTTGATCATTTTAGTAATTATTCCACAGCATTTTATGTGTGTGTTTGCATCTTTGGAGCATGTGGTTAGCTTTGCTGGCAAGACCTGAAAATGCAAGCCACAGGAACCTCATCCGCCAGACCGGGATGGCAGGAATTCCCTGGCTCTTAGGGTCCACCAATCTGGCTCTAGCAGCCTGGGAAGGAGAGCGGTCCTAAGTCCCAAAGCCTATCAGATTTATCTATCCACAACAAAGACTTACAGGTTTGTGGGCATTTTGGTTATACACATAAACTCTTCAGTAGCAATTGTATCTTCTCCCTTGGAAGCCAGACATAAAAACAACAGGGCAGCAAATAGAAACTGAATGAAAACAAAGTCAACAAATAATCTATTAATCAAAAATAAGGAAGTCTTAAAGTTAGTTATGTGAATTTCAGCTTGACGCTACTTCTTAAATTCAACTTTTATAGTTTCTAAACGTGCATGTATTCCACTCTGGATGCAAGTATCCGATAATGCGCTTTTGTTAATAGATTAGAAAAGCTGAATGTGTTAGCTTGGAATATATAATGTAGCTGTATTATTTACATGTAAAAAAAGTGTTTTCCTTTTTCAGTATGAACTGTATGCCACTTGAAGAAAATTGTACTATTATAAAATATTATCTAAAAGCATAAATATTCAAATTTTATTCATTTGTTAAGTAAAATGTGTAATTTGTTTTCATTCAAAGTTAAATCATTTTGACTTGCACAGCTTTCATTGAAATACGTCTGATGATTATCTTGTGGCTTATAAAACGAATAATAGACAAACTATTAAATCCACAGAGTAATGAGTGTTGAACGTTAAAACAGGTGCATTATGGATACTACCACATGCTTTGAACTGAATTTTGCTGGGAATTCCCATAAACTTCTTCTGGTATTAAAATGTAAACTGTCTCTCATCTGTAACAATCTGACATGTACAGATAACAGATGGCTTTGAAGGTTCTTTTTTAAAGGTTCTTTTTCCTCCATAAAGAAGTGTTAAAAACGAAGCATATCATCTATTATTTTCCTGTGCCCTTTTTATCACTTTCTGACTAAACAGAAAAGTGATGTATTATAGGGCAGTTGCCCACACTGTGACATTTCAGATGCGATTATCAAAATGCAGCACACTGGTAGTTGAGGTTTGAATGTGATGGGAGTTAGCATTTCAGAAGTACGCACTCTGTAATCTCAACGCTGCAGTAATTCATTGGGTTGTCTGCATGCCACAGTGGGAGTTCCCTCAACTGCATGGCACAAATTTTACATTTCTTAATCTATACAGATCTCCAGGCTGCTATTGGGGTTTTTTCTCAAATTATTCTTAGAAAGTATCTTTTGAAGGTAGCATACTTGGCAGACTGAAGCATTCATCTAAGGTGAAGTTCAACCAGTTCCCTCTATCTCTCTCTGTCTTCCAGCAGCCGCGCTCTCCCTCAAGGACAGCATCTTTTAAACTATGCAAACTCCACAGAAGAAAGCACGCTAGTAATCAAAAGCTGGATAACTTTTATTAATCTCTGTTTCAGTGTTGATCAGACACAGTGACACGGCAGAGGGAATTATGTTGACTATCAAGAGAAGAGACTGGAGTGACCAGAAAGCACCAAGGTCACAGAAATCACTCGGACTAATACACCAAGAAGTAGAAGAAGTCACTAGTTTTGAGCACTGCTCAGAAGGAAATTCAGTTACTGTCACTTCCTATCACTTTCATCTTTCTTCAGGGAAAACCAAAAACTTCAGGAGGAGAAAATTCCTCGTTTCTCAGATTATTCCTCTGTCCGGATGTATATTTGTATCTGACTGCCAGGTTATACAAACATCCCTAATGCAGATATCATGCATCAGTCTTGGAAAACAAAAGGAGTGTCGTGTGTGCTTATACAAGTTAGCTGCTTACAAGGCATGCTGTCTCTATGCATGTTTCCACAGCCTCAAGGTGAATTGCGTATTGACCTCCGTACAGACACCTGTATCTGCATGATTCCGCCAATGAGCGAAACATCATGTCTCTTACTCTATTGGAGTACTACTCTACTGATGTATCTATCTCTATCGAGTTTTTAAGGTTTTCTTCTCAAACTCTATACACTGCTTGGCATTCCCAAAAAAGCTATTTTACAGCTGCTTTTTATCAGAGGCATGAGGGGGTAGTGGGAGATGACCAGTGAACTTCTGTGCAGATTTTCACTGTTCCAGTTGATATCTCTTTATAATCCATTTATAGGCAGGTTTTTTGTATTCACTGGGGAGCACTATACAAACACAAATCTTATTGCATGCTCCAAGGAAGATGGCCTTTCTTCTATTTCACTATAGTCAAGGGAGCTTTTTCAGGCATATTATGGGATGGAATATTTAGTGCTGTTAAGTGGAATGGAGGGATTAGAGCACACAGGTGATGGAAGTACCAAAAACTACCAAAGATCAGCCATGACTGTAAGTTACAGTCATCTGTAGGCTATTTAAGTCTTTCATTTGTCTCCCTCTGTTTCTTCTTGGATGAAGGCTTTTACACTGTGCTAACAATGATATTTTCTTTAATTGTTTTTGTCAGCAGAGTAGCTCATTCTAAGAGTCAGACGCACGAGCTGGTGTTAATTTCTTAAGTCAAACTGACTGGCATTTATCTTTTATGTTTTGATTAAAATATAAAAGCACAGAAGTTATTCCACCATTTTAAGTTAGATATGAGTCAAGACATACATAAAGGCTTTCCATTGCTTCCATGTGTCTTCAGTATTATTCCATGGTAAAAAGTGATTTCAGGTCTCTTCTGCTGTTTTGGGCTATTTACTTCTAGGAATAAACCAAAGTCTCCGATATCCAAAGAATTCAGAGGAAACACATTTTGTTATTACTAAACTAGCTGTAGAAGGTAATGGTGTAGATTTATATTTAAATAGGAATATCTTTTTTTTTTTTTTTTTTTTTTCTCCTCAGTGGTAAATAAAATCTGTAAATAATACATGAAGACCACAATTATATTGAAAGTCACGTGAAAACAGGGTTGTAAAATGTGGAGGGGGAGATACTGATGATGTGAGTCTGCTGTGAATGTTCAGCTGTATTGTAAGGAACACAGTTATTTATTAGCGTTGCAATCCAACACTAGTTTTAGCGGAACAGTAAGCTTTCTGGTAATAATTTAGATAAACTAATCTGTGACATTGAGGAAATGCTGACCCCACCCAAAAGCAGTATTTGAGGAATATGTTGATCTGCTAAAAGTGTAAAATAAGAGTAAGGTAAGACAAATTGGTCATGTGTCCTCCCTTACCTTATAGGAAGAGCTGAGGCACCTAATCAGTTTTCTGTTTTTTAACAGCATGAGGAAATACTGTCTTTAACCTTATATTTTATTCTTGATGCACTGCGTACTCTACAGCTACTTTGACAATAAAATTATAGTTCTGCTTAGATGATGAAGTCTTATGGAAATTGCATTTTTTTTAACTCTTCAACATAAATGTTACCTCTGTAAATGGAATTACGGAGGGTGTACATGCTGTTGAAAGATTTGAAAGGAATTGAGACTTTTACTGGGAGAGAGAGGGGCATTAAGGGATCTTTTCTGCTCCACCTCCTTTTCTCCTACCATAATACTTTCAATTCTCTGCATCCCAAAGTGCTGCGAAATGTCTTTTTGAAAACCAGTGCTTTAAAAAGAATGTGTGGGGGGTTTTGTTGGGTTTTGTTTAAGAGAAGTGTTGTGGTAAAGAATTCAAAATTTTGCAGCATTCAGAAAATTTAACAACCTTAGTATTTGGATATAATAATGTTATTTAAGCCTACTAAAATGTAATAAGATTCTGCAGTGCACACAAAAATCCAAATTTTGGTATCTGATTTTTCGAATACACATATCGTAATCTATTTGATTTTACAGTTCAGCAAACTGAGAAGATCCATTCTACCCCAGTGCAAGAAACGCATTAGCAACTAGGGAATCCAGAATCAAAACATGCCGTGTTGTAAATTATTAAAGGGGGGTTGTTTGTCCTGCTAACCCATTGATTGTGCATAGTGATGGGTTGGCATGGTGTGCTTGGACCCATACATCAGCAAGTACTGTCAAAATGAGTTATTCATGAATAGTAGGCCAATATGTCTCTGGAATTCTTATTTCATCTGGAAACCTATGGTAAGAAAAATGATTTCCACTGGCACTATATCATTAGACTGCATCGTATTTTCTGTGTATGTCTGGAAAAAATTGTTTCTCTATTAGGAGAAGATCTTTCCTTTACATGTTATAACAGTTCTGCACCAACATGGATAACAGATAATCATGAATTTCGTGTTGGTTGATGGGGATTTTTGTACCTCCTGTGTTGATTCCTAGTTTCCCGTTTTGATTTGAATGATGGCAGTATGCATGCCATCAACTGATTACTTAGCTTCTGTTCTTAGGTTATTATTCAGATGGGTGCTTCAGTATTTCTAACATCAGGCTGTGCATTTACAATGCACTGCTTTGCAGTGTCTCATTGTAGGCACTAGTGTCATCGTAGTAACTGGATACGCTTACATGATTTTATGTGCCTTGACTTTTTTTAATTTCTTTTTTTTTTTTTTTAATTATGATCTTCTTTAGCAGTAGAAGGGGCATGAGATCTATTTATTGCAGTTTTCAAATTTTTTCAGTTCTCTTATTGGGCCTCTATTTCACAAACATCTTTTTGCAAAATCTTTACAGTTGTATGGAGGGGGGAAAAACCGGAAAATGCAATGTTACCTAGCTTTCTGATTTTCAGTATATCTTCACAAGAAAATACAATCACTGTAATCATAGCTAGTGTTTGTGCTATTTACTGCCTTGGAACAGGGTAAAGGCATTAAGTGACGATGGTATATATCTGAGGCATGGATCAGAATTTGTTTTGCAGATTGACATCTAACAGTAGGCATCTACAATGCAGTATCAAAGCTTATATTATAGCCACCAGAGATCAAGTCAATAATGTCAATAAATATAGTTGAGAGAGAACAAATCCTGAAGTTATAAATTGACCCATGGCTGATTAACTAGTTCACTAAACTATGACAGCCCTGCTCACTTACAAGATCTGACAATGACAGCTTTGATACTGCATTGTAGGCTACTGAATTTAAGTGAATTTTATCCATGGTCTATAACAAGGGGAGTAAGGGTTTACTCTGCATCCACCTGACAGCTGGTGCCTCCAGTTATGCCACCTTTTTTTGTTGGGCTTTGGTGGAGCGGGGAAGGGAGAGGACTTTGACTCATGTCAAAGGGGAGAACCAGACTGAGGGCAAGGTGAATAATCAAAACCCTTAAAAAGATAAAAATTATCCAGTGCCCTGATGGCATTTCCATTTGTCTTGTGCAAAACTTAAGTCCTAGGGGACAACCTCCAGTGCAGAATTCGGAGAAATTATACTAAAGGCTTGGGAGGTGAGATAGAATTTGCACTAGTATAAAGGACAGGGTTTTTTTAAAAAAGCTTTTTTTTTTTTAATTTGTCCTTATTCTTTTGTTATGTGGCATTCTCTCACATCATTCAGTGAAATGGTCCTTTGTAGCAGGAACTGGAAAATGCACATTAGAGAAGTGAACATGCAGCAGGTTACTTTATGCAATTAATTATTCAAGGGAATGTGAGGCAGAAAACCCAACCTAGTCAAACAATCAGGTAGATGAGCAATTTATTTCCTGGGCAAAGAAGGTTTAAAGTTTGGCTCTAAGCAAGTAAGCAGCAATTCTCACAGCAGCAAAGAGTAAGGAATGTTATGTCTTCTGCTAATAAGTCTCTGAATAAAAAAGCAGAAGTTAATGTGTGGAAGCTAGTGTACATCATAGTGGTTTATTATATGCTTCTTTATTGCTGTAAATTAATATTAAAATATTAATGGAGTAGAGGGAAGAGGAACTGAAGTGTAGATGTGACCTGTCATTTTCATCTCTGCAGGAATGAATTTCCTCTGTAACACTTTCACCCTTATTAGAAAACACAATTTTAAGTGCATATATTCATATATATGTGTATGATTTTTTTTCTTGTGAAACTGTTTATAAATGACTGAAACCACGCACTGTGGGGGAGAGTCATACACGTTAGCAACAGAGAATACTAATGCCTACCGATACAATTGCGTGTTCCCACGCTGCAGGACTGTTCCCTGCGGAGGAGCTGTCAGTGGTTTGCTGGCAATGATCTTGTTTCCTCTCAACATGCAGAAGCACAAGCCCATTGTCAGCACAGCTTCCAGAGAGGATCGGTAGCCAAAATTACCCCCTTTCTTTTGTTTTTTTGTAGACATGAGCTTCCTTTTTACTTGCAGAGTTCAGCATTTTCCTGTGAATTGTATCGTCCCCTGGTAAAGGCTATGAAAAATTCTTTAAACTGTGGATTACAGTGTTTTCCTGCCTTTGCTGTAGAAGGAGCTAGCAGGATTCAGGCCCGAAGGCATGCAATCTATAAATGTTGTGTATTAAGATGAAAGAAGGAAAAAAGCTGCTGGGTGACATTGTGATGGAAACTGGCCTCTTCACCCTAATGCTGGCTTAAATCAGGTGAAGTTTGATGCTGAGAGACAATTGTCTCAGGTTCAAAGGATTGAAACTTAGTCCTACTACTCACAAACCTAAGTTATGCCACTTGTGAGAGTCTTACTTTGGAGTTAACATTGTGTAGGCAACAAGCAGCGCACAAGTCCCATGAGTCCAAATCCCAAGGCTCACAGAATCTTTTTCTTCCACTTTCCCAGCTGTGTAAGTATTTGGGATAGTTAAACTGGTCCTGATAACCAGTGTGAAATCCAGTTTAATGTTAAAATTATCTTTTGTGTCCAGCAGTGGTTTGGTAACAGGGAAATAGACCTGTGCTCATGATAACCCAACCCAAATCCCTGGACAGGTCAGTGATCATCTCTTGTGTTGTATGCTAGTAGATTGAAAAGTGCTGAAGCAAACGTGAGACAATGTATAATCCTGTTGGGTCAAATTGTGATGAAGGTTTTGTTGGACTGTGTCATGTTCTGTTTGATGAAATAGCATCTAGGTGAACTGTTACCTCAATTACTTTGTTAGTTGTCCTGCTTAGCCTACGTGTCATGCTAACCAGTATAAACAGTGACGTCAGACATTGTTGTTACTACCAATAAGTTTGCTGGTCATCTGGATGAACTCAGAATAAGTTCCATTTTTAGTTTTGTTCCAAAGGAACCTGGATTCTTTTTATATAGTTATTTGTGTCTTGTGTGATGTTCAGCAATCCTACTCTAACTGGGAGGCTGGATTTGCTGAGGTTGCCAATATCGTATCCTCTTCTTGAAAGAGGATCATATACTTCTATCTTAAGAGCTGCCAAATGTCTGAATACATAGGCTGTGTATTATTTCTTGCTGTTTCTGGGACAAAATAAATAAAAAAAAATAAATTTAATGGAACTCCTAAACTTCCTTTCAATTATACTTACTAGCATCACTTTCTGTCTCACATCTGGCTTCCAAACTTAAAATAATAGCTTCAGACTGATGTCTTGTTGTCCAGACCCATCCAAGAAAAGACATCAGGAACAAGACAAACCAAACAGGCTTGGTAACCAGAGGTTGCTATTGGGTCTCTGAAATGTGCCAGCTTGCTTATGAGATGATTTAAAATAAAAAACATCTTCTGGGAAGAGGCAGAATCTAGCAACTTACAGTGTTTTCTGGGAGGTTAGCTTTATGTCATAACTAGTGCTAGTTCAGCTGCAGAAGTGATCCTTCTTGAAAGGAGAATCTGTAGACTCATTAGAAAAATCATATTACTTTGCAAATGTCTTTCAACTGTGATGTAATAGAATATCAAGTGCATGTGGAAAAGGAAGTAGAAAACATAATAGTTGGAGTGTTCCAAAGTTACATGAAAGGACAGACAAATAGAAGTCAACTTCTGGGAATAGTCTCTGGCCTTAAACTTGAAAAATATTAATAGTTTCAAATTTCTAAGGAATTAAAAAGTGGGGAGGAGATTAAAGGGTCAAGATTAACCCTTAGTTCAATTTGTTCTGTCTCACTGGGATCACGTAACTGAAAATTCATAGCAGATACTGCCATTTCATTGAAATGCTAAAGCTGTATTGCTTAGCTCCTCACAGTTTAGTAGCAGACTTGACATTGAGCCAACAGCTGTAACAGAATATTTTATCACTGTGTATTTTCTGTTCACCTGTTGTGAACATTTTAATAAATGTGAATTGAATCCCATATAAAAAGCCATGATTTGAAGAGAAAAATGAGAAAACAGTGTTTGAAGAATTACCTTCCTGGATTTAGATCAGAGCTTCCAGCAGCCTTAACAGTATAATCTCATGTTTCACACAGTGGTCAACATTCCTGCTCAGGGAGGGAACACAACAAAAAGGACAAGCACAGTATAACCATAGAATCATAGAATGGTTAGTTGCAAGGGACCTGAAAGATCATCTAGTTCCAACCCCCCTGGCATGGGCAGGGACACCTCCCACTAGAGCAGCTTGCTCAAAGCCCCATCCAGCCTGGCCTTGACATTTCCTTTCCCCTCCTTTTCTCTCTCTTGTCCCTGCCCGTCTAGGGGAAATGGGGAGAACTGTATGGGCAGCTGCATGGTCGTAGCTGCCAGCTGGGGTTAAACCACAACAACATAGAATTATAGAATGGGTTGGGTTGGGAGGGCCCTTAAAAATCATCTGGTTCCAACCCCCCTGCCATGGGAAGGGGCGCCTCCCACTAGACCAGGTTGCTCAAAGCCCCATCCAACCGGGCCTTGAACACTTCCAGGGGTGGGGCCTCCCCAACTTCTCTGGGCACCCTATCCAGTGTCTCACCATCCTCACAATAAAGAGTTTCTTCCTAATATCTAATCTAAATCTACCATCTTTCATTTTAAAACTGTTCCCCCTCATCCTATCACTATATTCTCTGATAAAGAGTCCCTCCCCATCTTTCCTGTAGGCCTCCTTTAAGTACTGGAAGGCCACTATAATGTCTCCTTGGAGCCTTCTCTTCTCCAAGCTGAACAACTCCAATTCTCTCAGCCTGGCCTCATAGGAGAGGCACTCCAGCCCTCTGACCATCTTTGTGGCCCTCCTCTGGACTCACTCCAACAGCTCCATGTCCTTCTTATGCTGAGTACTCTAGAGCTGGATGCAGTACTCCAGGTGGTGTCTCATGAGAGTGGAGTAGAGGGGCAGAATCATCTCCCTCAACCTGCTTGCCACGCTTCTTTTGATGCAGTCCAGGATGAGGTTGGCTTCCTGAGCTGCAAGCACACATTGCCAGGTCATGTTGAGCTTCTCATCAGCAAACACCCCCAAGTCATTCTCCCTGAGGCTGGTGTCAAGCCATTCTTCTCCCAGGCTGTATTTGTGTTTGGGATTGCCCTAACCCATGTGCAGGATCTTGCACTTGGCCTTGTTGAAATTCATGACGTTCACTTCTCAAGCCTGTCCAGGTCCCTCTGGATGTTCAGCATGTTGACTGCTCCACACAGCTTGGTGTCATCAGCAAACTTGCTGAGGGTGCGCTCGATCCCACTGTCCATGTCGCTGACAAAGATGTTAAACAGCACCAGTCACAATACCAACCCCTGAGGAATGCCAGTCATCGTTGGTCACCACTTGGACATCAAGCTGCCGACCACAACTTTTTCAGAGCAGCCATCCAATCAATTCCTTGTCCACCAAATGGTCCATCCATCAAACCCATGTTTCTTCAATATAGACAGAAGGATGTTGCGCGGGACAGTGTCAAATGCTTTGCATAAGTCCAGGTAAATTATTTCAGTTGCTCTCCCCTTATCCACCAATGCTGTAGCACCATCATAGAAGGCCACTAAATGTGTCAGTCATGATTTACCCTTTGTGAAGCCATGTTGGCTGTTACCAATCACCTCTTTATTTTCCATGTATCTTAGCAGAGTTTCCGGGAGGATCTGCTCCATGATCTTGCCAGGCACAGAGGTGAGACTGACTGGCCTGTTGTTCCTCAGGTCTTCCTTTTTTTTTCTTTTTAGAAATGGGGGTTACAGTCAGCAGGAACTTCACCAGACTACCATAACTCCTCAAATATGATGGATAATGGCTTAGCAACTTCATCTGCCCATTCCCTCAGGACCACAGATGCATCTCATCAGGTCCCATGGACTTGTGCAGCTTAAGGTTCTTAGATGGTCTTAAACCTTGTCTTCTCCTATGGTGAGCGGTTCCTCATTCTCCCAGTCCCTGTCTTTGCCTTCTGCAAGTTGGGCAGTGTGGTTAGAGCCCTTGCCAGTGAAGACCGAGGCAAAAAAGTCATTGAGCACATCAGCCTTCTCCATATCCCAGGTTATCAGGTCTCACATTTCCTTCCACGTTTTCCTCAGTTTTCCTTTTATCACCAACATACCTATAGAAGCTTTTCTTGTTGCTCTCGATGTCCCTGTCCAGATTTAATTCTGTCAGGGCTTTAGCTTTCCTAACCTGATTGCTGGCTACGTGGAGAACTTCTCCATTTTCCTCCCAGGCTACTTGTCCTTGCTTCCACCCTCTGTAGGTTTTCTTTTTGAGTTTGAGTTTCTCCAGGACTTCCTTGTTCATCCATTGAGGCCTCCTGGCATTTTTGCCCCACTTCGTCTTTTTGGGATGCGCTGCTTCTGAGCTTGGAAGAGGTGATCCTTGAATATCAACCAGCTTTCTTGGGCTTCCTTCCCTCCAGGGCTTTATCTGATGGTACTCTACCAAGCAGATCCCTAAGGAAGCCAAATTCTGCTCTCTTAAAGTCCAGGGTAGCAAGCTTACTATGCGCCCTCCTTGCCACCCTAAGGATCTTGACCACAACGTGCCTTTCAGCAGTGAGGAAGGTAGGGATTTTTGAGTTGGAGACTGGATTCCTGTGTTACAACTACCTGAAAGGAAGGTGTAGTGAGGTGGGTATCGGTCTCTTTTCCCAAGTAACAAGTGATAGGATGAGAGGAAATGGCCTCAAGTTGCACCAGGGGAGGTTTAGATTGGATATTAGGAGTAACTTCTTCACAGAAAGGGATGTCAAGCATTGGAACAGGCTGCCCGGGGAAGTGGTTGATTGACCATCCCTGGAGGTATTTAAAAGATGTGTAGATGTGGTGCTTAGAGACCCGGTTAAGTGGTGGACTTGGCAGTGTTAGACTTACAGTTGGACTCAATGATCTCAAAGATCTTTTCCAACCTAAGTGATTCTATTCAGTGTTCATGGACAATGCCTGAAGTAAGTCTTAGTGCTTGCAAATCTGAGGATCATACTGACTTAGGCTGTGGTTTTGCTTGTGAAATAGTTGTTCTTCATTTCAGTTGCCACTAGTAAGATATCTCAGTAACAATCTTGTGTGCAAAACCACGGTTTTTTACCTTTTCCCTCTGCCTACCACTCATCAGTAAAAAATAAGGCTTGACTATCCCTGGTTAGCAAAGAAAATTAAGAAAGTGACTGGCACTTAATGATTTTATAAATGATTGCCTACCATTGTAATAAGTAATTATCACTTTTGTGCTTTAAAGCAATTAATTATATATGTCAACTTAAACAAGTGTGCTTCCACAGCTACAAGTTGAAAAGTAGTATGGTTAGAAGGGCAGGGGTTCCAGGTCCTTTTTCCATCACTTATAGATGGAATGTGCAGATTTGAATACATTGATTGTACACACGTTTGTTTTCCTGACACAGCTTTCCCCTTATATCTGTCTGGACTGAAAAAAAATTCTCTTACAACATCTAGAGATACTTAATATAAAGCACTGAATGCTGATAGTGTTATAGTGTTACTTGAAATATTTGCAAATCTTCCCTTTTTTTTTTTTTTTTTTCTTTTTCTTTCTTCTGTTAAAATCACAGGTCTGAATGCACTGTGTGAATAGACTAGCCCTGGCTATCTGATTTAGGAAAGTAAGCTTAGTAATTGCAGTCATTGGAAGACTGGACTATTTTTGTGGTCCCTAGGTTCCTGTGGAGTATTTTGCTTTCACTCGTTGAGAAAAGCTATAAAATATGGCCAGGTGGTATATGAATAGCTGGTGACTTAGGTGCCTTCGAACTCATGACATAGTCACACAGAAGGACATAGCATTGCCAGTGTTTAGGGCATTTAAAATCAAATGCTCATAAACCTGGAAAAATTTTAATTGCATCCCTAATTACCAAATACATCTAATCAGTTTCTGTCACTCACAGCAGAAATGTGAGAAGTTGGCAGAGTTAGAGCACTTTACTACTCTGTTTATTGAAGGACAATCTTTATGAATTTACCTCTGGGGAGTAAAAGACTTCTGACTTTTTCAGTGCTACATCAGCTTCTCTGTCTTCTCTTGCATACAAATACTTTTCCTGATGCTTCGTTATGAAGTGAACTGCTTTAGAAGTCGCTATCACTTTTCTATGGGTAACAGTGCTGAATGATTAAATCCTATTGTCTGCACTTTCTATAAAAGTCATTAAAGATAAAAAGAGCTACCTCTAAATTGAAATTCTGCCTTCAAGGTCATTATCATTTTACCTCTTCTGCCTTGTCTGACACATACTGGTGTATACTCTAACAGCAGAAAAATATCCCCAATTTCCAATTAAAAAAACAAAGCAATACAATCTCTGTCAAGTCAGAAAATGGGAAAATATCCATCAGCACATAGCTCTCACAGCCTTTAGTTTTCATGTCAATGATCCATGAAGCTATTCTCAAACCTGTACATTCCCCCTTTTTTCCCTATATTATTGCTTGTTCATCATCTGATTCTTGTAGCTGTAATGGTGAAGATCAGTCTGATTCTGTATCCTTCAGCAGAATAACCCCAAAACCATAATTTGAAATGCAGGGAGGCATATGTACCTTAAGATTTAATTGTTCACCTGTTCCTTAGACTCATTACTAATCCCAAATGCTGATTACAGTGATATCAATGAGATTTTAATAGCTTTGGTGGGTAATATCTGACTCAACTCTCAAACAGAAATGATCCTGTGTATTAGCTGGCACGCACCAGCAGCAGGGATTTTCTAGTATTAAATATGGGTTTAATAAAGTAAAGAAAAATAAAGTATACCAATGCCCTCATGCTCAAACTCTGTTTCTGCAGAAAATTACTGGAGCGTGTTCAGTGGAATTGGCCTATCTGAGGGTGAGAAATATCCTTTGTCAGTCTATCGAAGTAAGCAATCAAGAATTGTAGTAGCCTGTGCAGATTGTCCATACCACAGCACTAGCTGAATATAATTGCATAAAACATATAGCTAGTTTGCTTGTACCTAAAGGAACAACCTGAGGGAACTCGCTCTTGCAAAATCCTTATCATCTTTCCCTAACTCTATAAAATCAAAGAAATGTCACAAGGAGAAGATGAATTATCCAGCTGGTAGGGCAATGGATTAGGACCCTGGGAAGCTGGGGCTAAGTTCATCTTTTGCAAAGAGGAATCTGAACGTTTGATGTCTCTGAAGTAATTGCCCTAAGTACTTCAAGGGGAGAGTTCATTTGACCTAGGACCTCTACTTCATATGTGATTTGCTTCTCTCTACCTATTGATTATAAAGGATATAGTAGCTTTGAATTTAAACTGTATTTTTAGGTAGTGAAGTAAAAGCAGGGAAGTATTGTTTATCTGCTCTCAGCAGCATTTTGCAAATCTCCACTTTCCTCTCCACCTTTTACTTGTCTTTATTTAGATTTGAAGTTCACCCAGGGCAGAGAAGGCTCACTTTCTTTAAAAAGGCCTATTGCAATGGGATTGCAATCTCTTTTTGGATACTTAGAGAATACTTTAATACAAATTGCAACAAAAGCCCTCCTTTACCTCAAGAGTGTATATATGCACACATTCACACACCTGTATATTTGTTTAATGGAATAACATTATTTATACTTGCTAAGGTCAATGTTTGCTGCAAAGCAAACGTCTGACCTTTAGCATCTCAACCTACATGCAAGAAGGCATAACCCTTGGAGTGAATTACAACTGTTGTAAAGGTAATTGTTGAATAGCAAATAGTGCCAGGGCGCATGGGAGATGTACCTAAGATCTCTGAACATTTGAGAAAATAAAACCCAGAATTACTGCTGGTGTAACTCTCCTACCTTAGTGTGACTCTCTTTATTCTTCAAATCACTGGCTACAGGTGATGAAGTTCTTCCTGTAAATGACCAAATGTTCTTACCTGCATGGTTATATGCTTAAACAATGATCCACAAAATGATAAAAAGCTTAGTAAAATATTTTTAGTTAGTGTACTTTTAAACATGCACAGTGTTTGACCTACCTTTCCTCCATCAAAATTATTTGGAATTTTGCCATAATTTCAATGGCAAAGGTCTTACACTTGTTGTCAAAAGGAAAGAGAATCAGAACAGTGCTGCTAACTCGGAAATACTCCACTCCTGATTTCATGTGCATTTCTACGCAACCAAATTTCTAATTGAGTATATGGAAGTCGTGGCCCATGACTATGGAAGTTATGGTTGAGGGTTATTGTTGCAGCCTATATCCATGTTCTCTTCACCTTTCTGAGCACCCTTGGGTGTGATCAGGTCATGAATTGTGGAGCAGGTGAATTTTTCCTGAAATCCATTCCTCTCTGCTTTGCATATCAGGGCTACAGTAAGGAAATATTTGGATTGTCTTAATAAAGTTTCTAATTTCTTCTCCAACCAACGTAGTTTATCTTTCAATATCAGTCTTTGTGAATTTAATCATCTGGAATGGCCATAGTGTTAGGAGGAATGCTTGAATTTAAATCACTCCACTCTTATCTTTGAATAGTATGACAGCAGGGAGGATAATTTCAACCCTAGCTGTGTGTGTTGGTTCTCCTAATCTTAACAAAAAACCCCAAACAATAATGCCACAGCTATCACAGTATCACAGTATGCTAGGGATTGGAAGGGACCTCAAAAGATCATCTAGTCCAATCCCCCTGTCAGAGCAGGAACACCTAGATGAGGTTGCACAGGAAGGCGTCCAGGCGAGTTTTGAATGTCTCCAGAGAAGGAGACTCCACAACCTCCCTGGGCAGCCTGTTCCAGTGCTCTGTCACCCTCACTGAGAAGAAGTTTCTTCTCAAATTTAAGTGGAACCTCTTGTGTTCCAGCTTGAATCCATTACCCCTTGTCCTATCATTGGTTGCTACTGAGAAGAGCCTGGCTCCATCCTCATGACATTCCCCCTTTATATATTTATAAACGCTAATAAGATCACCCCTCAGTCTCTTCTTCTCCAAACTAAAGAGACCCAGCTCCCTCAGTCTTTCCTCATAAGGGAGATGCTCCACTCCCTTAATCATCTTAGTTGCCCTACGCTGGACTCTCTCCAGCAGCTCTCTGTCCTTCTTGAACTGAGGGGCCCAGAACTGGACACAATATTCCAGATGGGGTCTCACCAGGGCAGAGTAGAGGGGAAGGAGGACCTCTCTCGATCTACTAACCACCCCCCTTCTAATACAGCCCAGGATGCCATTGGCCTTCTTGGCCACAAGGGCACAGTGCTGGCTCATGGTCATCCTGCTGTCCACCAGGACCCCCAGGTCCCTTTCCAACAGCTATGTCGGTTGGCTTGCAAGAACAAGTTTTTAGGAAGTTTATTCAGTGCAGATTTCATGAGACAGTAACTAGACTGGTAGTTGAGGTATTATTTATCCTTGAATTTCAATCTCAGGTGGCATGCGTATGTGAGAAAATGAAACTTGACTTTAGAAGACAAATTCATAAACTTCAGTCTTTGATTCATTCTTATCATTCTTAAGTGACTGTTTCAAATGAGTCGTGTTTTGGGGTTTTGTTTTGTTTTTGTTTTTTTTTTTTTTCTGGAAGTGATTCATTCATTTCTCTTATGAGTAGGCACCCACATTTGTTTGTTGGAATGTGGAGATTGTTGGGTTGTATGATATTTATTTTTTTTTGTGGATTTCTTCTGTAAGGCACGTTACTTTTAATGTTCTATGAAAAAAAAAATTGTACACAGGAAATCTGCTGCAATGACTTTCAAATATTCAAAATATATCAAGGACTTAACAGCTTTAACCATCTCATCTTTTAGCATGAAATTTTATATTCAGCTACGGTAGTCAAAACAGAATAAACAGGGTTATGTCTGAGGTGGCTGAGAGCCACTGAGGTCACACCTGGCCCAATCTGCAAAGGAGTCTTAATAATCCCAGAGACCAATCAGCTGTGGCTTCTTTCTGACATTATGTCTTCTCACAGAGATGCTGCTCATAGCGGGACCTGTTCCTGCTTAAATCCAGACCTGACTTACTTGTTTACAGTATTGAATTTGAACCATTATAATGTTCACGAGATACTTAAGTTCTTTAAAGTCTGTGCACATGCAAAGATTTTTCTTTCCTTTTCTTTCCAGTCGAGTATATTGGTACTTGTTTATTATCAGATTTATCTTCAGATTTTTACAGTCTCCTTTCCCAATTGCATACTATTATCACCTCTTTATGCTAATGCCCTCCCTAGCTGCCTGTATTATCACCCCTCCATTTATCTTCTTATCGTGTGTGATCTACGGTACTCATTAGCTTCCTATTCTCAGATCACTTTTTGCCTTCTCAGCATGCCAGATGACCCTTTTATCACTCAGCCATGTTTCACAATCAGCCCAGATAATGCTTCATACTTCCTTACTATTCCCTTAGCTTTTTATTTTTGTGCTGCTTATTACTACTTGCCATTCATTTCTCTCTAACAAGGCTTGTTTTAATGCTTAATCAATTAGACCAGGTTTTCGCTAGTACTCTATCAGTTGTCTTCATTGCCAGGGTAGTACATTATTGATTTCCATGGTTCAATATATCAGAGTATATAATTCTTAACAAATTTCTTTCTCCATCAGGTTTATTTAATCCACCCTCTTTCCAGTCTCCTCTTCAGACCAGACTTCATATTCATGAGGCCAACAGTACATTAACTGCTTAACTCATTGATTCTTACACCTTACAAAGTGCTTCATCCATAATCTTATGCATTCTGCCTCAATTCAGCCAACTTGCAATTCTTGCTCTGGATATGGCTACTTAAAGACCTTGTTTAATGTGTATTTTAGACAATTTATATGCCTGAGTTGATACTTTTGCGACCACTGCATAAAATGTTTTCAGCTCATTGGCTCCATGGTACTTAAACTTGTATTTCCCAAAGCTCCCTTCATGACTACTCATGTTAAATAATGAACTTTTTTTTTTAAAAAAGAGGAGAGTGGTTGTTGTTTCACCCTAAAGATCTTTCCATTAACAGCATGACTTTTGGGGGCTGGGATATCTGTAGACTTTTATATACGAATCCTTTTCAAAAAGGTTTTCTTGGTCCTATGTAAAACCCCTCAGTCTCACAGAGGTTTTGATAAGGTAACTGCTCAAGTATCTGTAAATCTAATCTTCCTCATAAAGTTCCAACTGCCATGTGCAAACAAATCTGGTTATTGCATAAAATGCCATAAACTATGTAATATGATGACAGAACAAAATGGAAAAGAAGATTAATTAAAGACATTTTTGGATAAGCGAATCAATTATTGAGCCTAGAGGAAGATTTACGTACTTCATGGGTTGTAGGACAATAAGGAGCAATCCCAGGAATGGATAGTGTGGCTTTAGTTTTCCTGTTATCTTAAAAGATTCCCGAAGTAGTGGAAATTTTCCCAGTTCTTGATTATACAGGAATATAATAATTAACACAGACTTCTGAAGTGTTGGGACCTTATATTTGGATAGCTATCATAAAATGTATTTTGAATCTTTCTGGTTTAAGGGTTTTTTCAGGTTTAATCAACCTCCTGGATTTGACGAACAACTGTGATTATAGAAAGGACGTGGCTGAACCAATTCAGAATTTTGCTGAAGAAATAAACAAGTTCTGCAGCCAAATAAAGTCCAGCAGTGGAAAAAGCATTGACTAAATGGCTCAACATTGAAGATAATTTCTTTCCATTTCAAACTTAGGAATCCATGCACATACAAAACAGCCCAGCCACAAATCAATTTCCATGTGTCTCATTCCTCTCACAAAATACAATCAGAAGAGATGGAAAGTTTTTTACTACAAAGTATATACGAGACTAAATCCTGCATAGTTATGGCTGGACTATCTGATTATAGATATTTTTATAGTGTCCTATATTCTGTACTGTGCTTTATCCAGAAGCAGACTGGTGGGACAAGAGGGTGGCATGTAAATTTAATAGCCATTTGTTCACCTTCTCTTCCTGTCAGACAAGCAACGCATGGGGTTTTCTGGTCATCATTAATCACCTGGAATATGTTGCAGTGGTCTAATAGAGAAGTGTTTAATTCTCAGATTATGATGATTAGGGGGAGAGGTTGTAAAAAGCTTAATTCATCAAAAAGGAAAAATAGTTTGAGACCCTCGCTTTGATGTCAATAAGGAAGCCTAGCCAAGATGACTGGAGACTACAGTTGCAATTGAGAGGCATGTTACCACTGGGGAAACAGAACTCTGAATCTTTCAAAATTCTTTAAATATTGTATTGACTTGGTGCTTAGAAACACTCTTTTGGTACTCTTACAGGCTACCTTCAGACACAAGTGGTAGAGGCTAGAGACCAGTCTAATGTTGAGGCTGTTCTAGTTCCAAGTTAGGCTCTTGTTCTAGAGACTCCTACTTCCGGGTAACAACAAAGTAAATTGCCATCTAAGAGGCAACTCCCTACATCTGAAGGAAACAGCTAAATTCTACTAGTCATTATTCTTATTACTGCATTATAGCTGAGATGATCTTCAAACCGTCACAGATGACCTCATGAGTATGATGGCCAAGGGAAGGATAAAAACAAACCTCATGTTTTTCAGGAAATGGCCGCCTTCCCCATCAGAAATGTCAGGAAAGGGCTGTGGTGGTAAGCCAGAAGGTCCCTGATTTTCTTCCCAAAAGGACCAACATCTGCAGAGAAGATGCATTCACGTATGCCTCACACTCTGTTGCAGTGGAAACTTGAGGTATTTCCTTCCCTTATCCATTTGGTGATCAGTAGCAGCAGTGCAGTCTATTTGGTCAGGAAGTTAACTGCAAAACTTAAAATCTAACACAGACCGGTTGTCAACTTCTCATTGCCTTCCCTATGCAGAGAAAATGCACAAGAGGACATCTGCTTTTTTATTTTTTTTTTGAGAATTATATTATAGTTTTCTTTTTCTTTAATGTAAATCTGTGATTTTTCCTGTCAGCCACAGTCTTTCTGAAAGTAAAAGTGAAATCTGCAGAAGGGAGGTGCTTTGCATAAATTGAGTTTTCCTTCCCCTGTGAAATAAATGCAGGGAGTGACTAATGAAGTGCATATTTGTATATGGCTGAAAATCACTGTAAATTCCCATTTCACTCGTACAAATTATTTGATTTCTTACATTATCCATGGATAAGTAAATGCCAGTGGGACTGCTCTGGTAGACCCAGGTTCACGAATCAAAACAGAAATTCAAATGTGTTTTGATCTCTGTTATTTCTCCCAGTACATACATATATTTCCTTCAGAAGTTGTCACGTACAACAGCATTAAAGAATTTCATGTCAAGTTACATGGTTGAACATCAAATGTGTGAATAACGGGTCTACTTCTTATCACCATGTAAAATATATAAAGGATTAGATGGAAACAATTAAAAATTGATCTTAAGAGAAACTTCTATTTTTATACAGTTAGTTGAGATAAAGACAACTTTTTACCTGAAGCAATCTATGGGATAATTCAGAGGTTAATGTACAGGTCACATAGCATTAGAACCTGCTTCAGCTTTGCTGTCAGGAAAGGAGTTAAATATTGGTATTCTTAGATACTGAGATTTACAGCTCAGTTAAAGGACGTGTAGCTGTGTTACTGACTTCTACATACAGCTCTTAGAACACATATTGCGGGAGTGGGGAAAAAATTAGCTCATTCTATATGTCCCATTCAGCACTTGACCTCTTTTGAATTTTCTAACTTAAAGTTCTGCACTTTGTACCTGTTGCCGTGCTGTTCTTATTGATAGGAATCAATCCTCTGGGCATTGATGTAGGCCATAACTAGTGTTTTGTGGAGAACTACTCGATGGGGTGAGACTAGGCAACGTTTTTTTCCTCCTCTGTAGTCAGCTACTGTGTTCTCTGCTTTCCCTGTTCCTTGGTGCTAATTGTACTGGTAGAGATGCACAGAGCATCTCACCTATGTTCTCAGACACGGAGGCAAATGGACAGTTTTGTTCTGTATCAGTGCCACTAGCAAAAGCAGATGAAATGAAATTTGCTTCCACGTACATAGGTATGAAGATGAATTACCACTATGCAAAAGGCTTCTCAAAATGATGTTGCAACACTAGCCTACCTGTGTGATTTGAATATTTTTCCTGTATTTTTTTTTCTGCTGACTTTCTTAGACCTTTTTTCCCCCCAAGCTGTATCAGTGGCAACTCTGTTGTATGTGGAGGTTATATAATGCATGCTGTACACCTGTACACAAGATCAATTAATTTGGTATGTGACAAAGATATTGTAGAACAACCCCCAACTGGAGTGGAATTTTTCCAGTGCGCTCTTCTGAATTTTAACTCTACTCCCATGGAAGCACAGGGAAGGTTTGCCTTTAGCATTAGAGAGGCTAGAACAGTTAAAAAACAAGTGAGTTGTTTTAATAATTAGGCAGCTGATTTTTTGAAGTGTTTGAATTCAGTTTAGACTGCTATGGGGAGGTCAAGACAAAATGTGTGAACAACCATAAACCTTAAAAAAGGATACTTATTAAAAAAAATCACAAGGTAAGTGTGCATGAGTACATGAATCTTACAAGCTAAGTTTTTAAAGTACAACATTGTGTAACAGTGTAACACGTGCATAAAGTCATAGCACTTCATCACACCCATTTGTTTTTTGTTAATCAGTGTTCTATTTGAAAAGTCTATATAGCATGACTGTAAGAATATGCAAACTAGGTTCTTATATGCTATATAATACCTCTTATTTAGACCTTTGCACAAGAGGTAATTCACACAACATCCCAGGGATGTAGAGAAATATTTCTACAGAAAACTGAGATATGGAACAGCCATGGGCAAACTCTGAAGTGCTCTAACAGAAAGTCCAGACCTGCAAACGGGGTATGTTGGCTGTTTGGCTTCAAATGTGTTTATGATTTCCTAGACTTGAAAATTTAAATAACAAATAAAAGTTTTCCGTTTTTTTTCCAAAGCTGCCTGTCCTGAGCAGTTAGTTGACAAGTCTCACTAGATTTCTAAGTGAGATGGCACCCAAGTCCTGTGAGGTATCAGTACAGCTTTACTCTTTTTATAAAAAGAGAGAACTGTCTTGGCAGCCATCACCGAGACATCTAAAAGCAAAAAAGGGTCCCACTGTGCTCAGTGTTCCTGTTTGTTATTTCTAGCAGACTTCTTGCAACTGGTAGAATATTTTTTTATTCTTATACTTGAGGGGACTGATTCTGCTCACACAATTTTTTTTAGGGAGTCACAGCCCTGAAGACTGCATGCGCAGTTACCTCTTTCATCTGTAAGCAAATTCCTGAAATGTAGATGTTAATACACATAACAGATGTAAAAGGAATCTAACCCTATGAGACTGCCCATGATGTACACAAAAAATCTGTGGCAAAAGAGGAAGGTGAGCTTTAGTAATTTCTCCCCATCGTTTTCTCCTCTCTCCTCTTCTTCTTCTTCTCCTCTCCATACCAGGGAGGCCTCTGAACACACTTACTCCAAGTGATCAGGAAGTGCCTGCAGTGCCTAATATCAAATAAATGCCCTTAAACTTATCATGAAGAGCAGCACAGCAGAACCACGTACAATGTAAATAGATTTAGAGAACATGGCTGTGTTTCATAGAAGTACAGCAGATGGGAGCGTGTTTTGCTACCTTTAAGTTTTCAAGTACTCCTGTGCTCTGTGGAGCTGACCCCATATAGCTCTTGAAAATAAATCTCCTTACACTTCCTCTGATAAGCTTGATTTGTGTTTTAGAAAGAGGATTCACCTATTGTTATTTCATTCACATCATCTAGCAGCCATCAGGTGATAAAGGACTTCTGCCTACTATTGACGCAGATACCCTTTGAACTGACAACTAAAGGTTAAAGGCCTCTTATCCCACTAGCAATCCCCCTCCATCAGTGCGAATGTTTGTAATACAATCAGCAGGGATTTACTAATACCTGTGCCTCTGGTCAGGCCTGGGCACACACACAGAACAAAAAGAATTTAGTGGTGAGTGCATACAGGGATGAAAATAACTGAAATCCTGTTGACAGTGCTCACTTATTTGACCCTTTAAGCTAACGGGCATTTAGTTTCACTGGGACTTCAAAATCGACATTGAATAGGATTCCCAGTGAGTTTTACATTCCTTGGCAGGTAACCAGATGATACACTATGGGTCTAGTAAACCCATTTCCACACTACATTAGGAATTTATCAAAGCAAGTCGAATCACTTCTCTACAAAAATGAAGGAATCTTGAGAGAATGTTGCGTCTGTGCCTTTAGTTCTTCTTCTATCCCCGGTTATGATTTATAATTTGGCAGTGTATTTCCTTGAGCTGATATTGAATTCACAATGTGACTTTCTTCCATAGTAAAAAAAAAAATATATATATTTCCTCTTTTTTTTTTGTGACACAATGACTATAGAATCACTGTACTATATAGCTCAACTACACTGAAGCACTAAATTGCCATATCTCTGCAAACTAATCTGAAACAACCTCCAGGTCATCGTTTGTCAGAAACTGTACTTTGTCTTTACATTTTCTTCTGAAAACAGTGCTATTCTGTATTACAAGAAATGGTGACAAAGTAAGATTTATTGTTCATATCATAATAGATTTTATGCTTTTTTGAAGTCATGTAAATTACATTACTTTAACATAGCACCGTAAGAAAGAAAGGAAAAGAAAGATAACCTACAGGTGTTAGTGAATGTGCTTTCTAAATGCAGGGTTTGCTAGTATTCATTGCTATTTCAAATACTTAGCTTGACCATTTCCATAGTATTTTGCTGACTAGAAAATTCCTATGTTCATTTTATTGAGAAGTCTGTCTGGAAATCCTGCTTGAAAAAGTTGTTGCTGCCTTACCATTTTTTAATTTTCAGAATTTTCCAGAGAATAAGCGAATATTTCAACAAGTGTTTGTTTTGTTTTGTTTTTTTTTTTTTTATTGTGTGTGTGTGTATGTGTGTGTACGAGCACAAGTTCGTGTGTGAAGCTGTGTGTTTCCTTTTTGTTTTGAGGGGAACAGTCTTGTGAGACTAGACAAGGAGGAATTTGATCTTTGAGTCACTCATAGTAAAATTTTCAAAACCAGTGCAACTATGCTCCAAATCTCCAGTACAGTAGCAGTATTTTCTTATTTCTGTAGGAATGGAGAAAGGGAATGAAAGGGCAGATGGAGGGTTGGGAAAGGAATGGGAAGAGCCTTAGAAGATAGAGTTGCCAGTGTTGCCAAGAATCCTTCAAATTTGGCATTGCTTCACCCCATCCTTCCCCGCCCCAAGACTGACTCCCACCTCATCCCCCACCTTTTCATAGAATTATAGAACCATGTAGGTTGGAAAGACCTTTAAGATCATTGTGTCAACTGTAAGCCTAACAATGCCAAGTCCATCACCACACCATGTTTCTAACTGCAACGTCTACACCTCTTTTAAATACCTCCAGGGATGGTCAATCAACCACTTCCCTGGGCAGCCTGTTCCAATGCATGACAACCCTCTCTATGAAGACATTTCTCCTAACATCAAATCTAAACCTCCCCTGGTGCAACTTGAGGCCATTTCTTCTCATCCTATCACTTGTTACTTGGGAAAAGAGACCTATACCCACCTAGCTACAATCTCTTTGGTGGTTGTAGAGAACGATAAGGTCTCCCTTCATATTTTTTCAGAGTTTTTTTTTTTTTTATTAAGGTTCTGAAGTACCTACACAGAAGTGCTATGTTTGTATTGCTGCCCTAAAGAATTGCTTATTTTACCTAATGCTTGATAATGTTTTAGAGGGAGTTTCTAAACAGTTAATATGTAATGAATAGATGGAAAAAAATTGCTAAATGAATTATTACAGTCTCAGCAGGAAGATGCATGCATTCTGGATTGTGCTACATAGCAATTAATGGATCTAATTTATTAGAGGAGACTATTCCCTTATTAACCCTGTATCAATTACATGAAATTATAAAATATGTATGAATACCTGAAAAAGTGTATATTACAGTGTGGTTTGGACTGTAGTGGGGTACATATCGCAGAAGTAGAGGGTACTCAGAATCATTTTGTGGCAAGGAAATGATTAGCACTGCTTTGAAAAGTACTGAAACTTAGAGCATTAATTCTTCCATCTTTTTATGCCCCCTTTTTTTTTTTCCCTGGCTTTGACAATGTGTCCCATACTTCAGGCAAAGATCAGATTCATGGTGGAATCAAATGCTCTATTACGAACTGCCGGAGGGTTTGTCTTTTCTATCTTAAAGTATCAGATCAGGTTCCTTCGCTTTTTCGAAATGTTTACAGTTCCAAAATCTGTTCTTTTTTACTTTGTTCTGAGGGCAGGCTTTTACTGCCTTTCTTCAGCTTTAAGCTGGGTTTTACCTATTTTCTTCTTTTGAGCTGTACCTTTTTTTTTTTTTTTTTTTTATTCTCTATTTTTTTGTCTTGCCTTGGTGGCTCTGTTCTGTGGCTTAAACCTTCTCAGTGACATTGCTTCATAATTCAGATTTTTCTGAAAGGCTAATTTGTCAATGACAGATCTAAAACATGTTCAGTCCCCAGCTTTAAAAAACCTAATCGAGGGCTTCCGAGAAGACGACCAGGATTTTGAGGTGGCAGTGCTGACAAGTACCTCTTTTATGCACACTTATTCAATTGACAACTATTACCCTGCTGCAAGTCATTAAAAGTAAAAATTATGCTGTATGGCACAATTCTTCTTTGCTTCTTTCAACATTACTTGAACAGATATGAGACCTTAAAAACTATATAGAAGCTTTAAAGGCTATTGCAGTGGAATCTACCTGCCTGTTGGGACCATCTCTAAGGATGGAGACTCCACAGCCTCATACAATGATATACGAGATATCCAACTATATGATATTATATAATATGGCTCCTTACCTAATGACTACCACATAAGACCTTTTAAATATGTATAAATTTAGAGTATATCACAAAACAAACAATAAATCTTTTTATTATATTAAACTGATTTGAAATATTTCTCTGATGTTTACTTTTTAGTACGCTGTAGAGGAGTCCTCCAAATTCATATACTTTAAGCACAGCATTCTTTATTGTAAGCACATTTTTCAGATTTGAATTTAGTTCTGATTTATCCTGTCTGCTGTTTTTCTCTGTTGCCCAGGATATTGCCTGTACAAGTAAACGTGTTCAGTATACTTCATTGCTGAGAATCTGTGATGAGATACTAAAAATGTCCATTCCAGACTGACTGCTAGACTCATTAGGTATTGCATGTATTGTGACATATTCTTTTAAAACTAACGAGCAAGCAATTCTTCCTTTTGTATGTAATGTAGATAATAGGGCACTTTTTCTTAACCTTTGTTTCCTCTGGAGAAGTATCTATATGTCCTTTTAATTTGGAAAACATTCTGCCGTTTGAAAGCTGCTTTGACTCCTCTTTCTAGTTGGCAGCACAGGTTCTCAAAAGGCCTCCATTTTAAGCCTTGTCTCTACAAAACAGGTTAGGATTTTTTTTTTATTATTTTTTTTTACATCAAGATCCTCCACATTACTGGAGGAGACCAGGGATTGCTGTGTATTACCTCAGCTAGTTAGCTGACATCAGTGCTGTCAGTTTTCCTGATCTCCTGGCTTTAAATGCATCAGGGTTAATAAATGTCTTACCTCCTTTAAGGATTTACCTCAGAGTAGATATCTCAGTGTAGGCACATATGTTTAGAAAGCAGTTTTATTGTGAAGCACAGTGTGAGGTTTTAAAGTTTTCTCATTTATTATTTTTTTCTTGCTTCTTATGTGCTCCTTTCACCTGAAGTTGTTTGCGCTCGTACTCTTTTCAGTAAACATTTAGTTCTCTTCTGTCTCTCTTTACATAACTCTTTCTTCCATTTCTTGATTTTTACTTACTACCTCTCAAAAGCTGCATCCTGGACTGGAGATCTGATGCTTGACATGAGGAAAAGAAAGTCTTATTTCATAGAAAATAAGTTTTATTTTCCTTTTTTTTTTTGTAATTTAAATCCATCTGGATAGTGCAGACTGAAGATTTAACTCATGCTTTAATGCTGGGTTTCTGCTCTGTAGAACGGAGCTATAAATAATGGAGCAAACAAGAAAGGAGAAAAACAAAAAAACACCTTCCAGCATCTTTCAGATATATCACTGTGTTATCCTTTGTTTAAATGAAGAAGTATTATTAATACTGTATTAGCAAAGAGAAATCCAAGAGAGATGAAGAACTCATTGAATTGAATTCTGTGCTAGGGAGAAAAGAAAGGAAGGAAAAGAAAAAGAGGGAAGGAAAGGGAACATACCCCCCTAGTCACCAAATCGGTCTAGCCTGTACATCAGGTACTTTGGGGGCTGGAAGTCTGCAACTTTTGCTGCAGACATCAAGTCCTTAAGCAAAGGAAGCCTGCCAGCACCGGTCCCTGCTGCTAGTCCTCCAGCCTCTGCTGCGCCTTTCTCTAGACTGCTTACAGCAACAGAGAAGCCCAGACAGAAATCATTTGCGGGCTATTTCCTTCAAGGACTCTCCGTCACAAAGAGGCAGTTTTCATAACTTTATCAAGCCTCTTAAAGCCAAATATGAAAGAGGGTAACTGCGTTACAGATTCCAACTTACTCAAAGGGACATTAGTCACTCCGAAGCCACTTTAAGCACATGTTTGTACTTGAATCCCTCTTAACATACTGTTAATGCTGTTAACGTTTCGACTAATCAGTTGCAGGAAAATGTTACCTTTCAGCCCACAAAAGCAACCTTCTTCTTGAGCCTTCAGGAAAAACAACAAACCTTCCTCTTCTTACTGCCCTGCTGAAGCATTTGGGGATTTCAAGCAGGTCAGATTCAGGCAAAGACTTAGAGAACAATCTTATGAGGAGCGACTGAGGGAACTGGGATTGTTTAGCCTGGAGGAAAGGAAGCTGAAGGGAGACCTTATTGCTCTCTACAGCTTCTTGAAAGGAGGTTGTAGCAAGGTAGGGGTCTGTCTCTTTTCCCAAATAACAAATGATAGGACGAGAGGAAACAGCCTTAAGTTGCACCAGGGGAGGTTTGGATTGGATATTAAGAGAAATGTCTTCACAGAAAGGGTTGTCAAGCATTGGAACAGGCTGCCCGGGGAAGTGGTTGATTGACCATCCCTGGAGGTATTTAAAAGACATGTAGATGTGGCACTTAGAGACATGGTGTAGCAGTGGACTTGGCATTGTTAGACTTACAGTGGACTCGATGATCTTAAAGGTTTTTTCCAACTTAAATGGCTGTATGATTCTATGTAACTACTGTAGTTGGACTTACCTTCTTACATGCTAACGTTGTTATCTCTACGGTTTGTGGAAGTAAAATGTGTGTGCATATATTTTAGAAAATAATGTCACATTGCAAAATTGCCTATTTTCAAAATGTGGTCTGGTGATGTTGTATCTCTAGAAAAAGCAGTGGTTTTGTACAGTATTTCTTCTAGTTTACCAGCCAGGGTATCTTCCAAGAAGAGCATTTGGAGGATTTTTGATTGGTTTTAGTTCATTTGCTAGCTTTCTGATATACTAAGGAGAAACCACTTGAACAGTTTGTCAGGTGAAACAAGCAGAAGTCAGAAAATTTTGTCTGTAGGGGCATATTAATGAAAGGTGAACAGCTGTCAATTAATTTACTATATTGTAGTTCATTTCACTTGGAGTAAATAGTGTCCTGCTCATCTGGGGCTGTTGCCTTAAGGGTCTCAGAAGGCATTGTAGTGATTCTCCACTCAGTCCAGAATCCAGAACTATTTATGAGCTTAGCAAAACCTTAATGACATAAGTGGTCTAGCTGAAAATAATGTGGTGGGTTGCACAATATCATCCTAAAGCATTTTTGTTTCTCTACACTGAAGCATGTGGAGTTCCGATGGAACTGGCGTGGATTATAACATCTGTTTTGAAACCACCTATTATTGCTGCTACCTTCATACTGTCATCTCTGAGAAGATAAAAACATATTGCACTGTCCAGACTTTCTTACATTACTTATTATTTTCCAGAATGTGTTTGTGTACTTCATTGTTCCTCTGTGTACAAGTCTTAAATGTCCAGTTGTGTTTTATGAAATCTTACTTAAAAGCTTCATTTTGTATTCCTGAAAAGAACTTAAATTTGTCATCTGTTTAAGAGGACCAGTGAAGAGATGATTGAGAATAACATTTTATTCTCTTCTTTACTGCAAAGTTACTCTCTAGTAATGGCCTTCTCGTTTGTGTTGCTCATAACTATCTGAAGCTGGTCATCTGAATATGAACCGGTTTTTAATGCCTTTTTCCCCTCCTACTAGAATGGCAATAAAGGGATATGGAGCAGGCTAAAAACTACTGGGTATTGACTCTTTATATATGAATATCCATAGAAGACTGTGTATTTATTTAATAGTACTATTGTCGCTAGTGCAGTAATAAAGGCTATGTAAGATGTTTCTAGGTGGTCATTTTGTTTGTTCATCCATTCACATTGCTTCAGAATGACACAGTTTTTCCTCCTCAACCCATTTTGCAAGAGGTATTAAAATAGCTTGAAGCATATTCCAGCAGAATCACTGATGATTTTGATGTCCTTGATTTATCCTTTAGAATTCCCTGTGACCACTGGCATGTGGCAAAGAATTTGTATTTTTCTTTTTAGTCCTGGTAATGAGTTTCTGTTACTTAGTAAAGCTAATGGTAAATCTTTGCCCTTTATCATCTTCTTCCATCAAGTCTACCTGCTGTGCTGTATGTGGTGCCGTGATAGGAGTTTAATCACATGAGAAGAGGAACAAGGATAAATATATATGTGGGTGTGTGCGTATATGAATAAACTAAACAAACTCGTCTGATTCTGTTCCTACACATCTGGATTCAGGTCAGAAATTACCTTTTTGCTGTCTAGATCCAAAAGCACGGATCAAAATTCAGCTCTCAGTTGTATGGTTTCTACCTATCAGTTGTTTATCTCAGGTTTTAGCCTTTTTTCTTTCTTTGCAGACACAGAATTGAAATAAATCCTAGCCTTCAAAGATGGAGTAAAAGGTGTAACGCTGTTACGCTATTTCTTGTTTATAGAAGCTGACCAATTGCTTGCTAGTACTTGCATTTGTTTGGATTTCCTGTGATGAAATTTATTTTTAATTTTCCTAGCTGGTGCAACTCGTTGCTTGCCAGTACTCGCATTTGTTTGGACTTCTTGTGATGAAATGTGTTTTTAAGTTTAAAGTCACATTCTTCTACAAGAAGGTGAAAAGGGGACACTGTGTGTAACTCCATGGTGTCTTACACCTCTATGCATCTTTTATACAGGTGCAAAAAGAACACAGAAGATTTCTGTTTTCAGCTTTTGTGGTTTCACTCCCTCTGTAAAGATGCAGTATCACCTTTAGAAGAAAAGTCAGCTGGCAACTCAGACCTGTACTGACTTAACCAGAAAACATATATCATTCCTTGCAAAATCTCAGAAGTTTGTGTTTGGTTCCCCAAGGACAAGTTTTATCAAAACAAAAGCCATATTGGTATAGCTTGAAGTGAATATTCTATTAACAATAAACATATTCTGCCTTCCTAAGCTCCCTGCATAATAAATGGAGATGCACTTACCCCGTTCAACATGATTTGTGTTTGCAAGCAGTTCAAATATTCATCGTGCTTTGGTTTGCTAGTACTTGCGATATGAATAGTATCAAAAATGACAATGAGCTTTTTACCCCTTTCCCCCCTTGTCTGTGAGATGCCCCTTTAACTGCCACTGCAGCTGGAACTGAAATGTCTGTTATTCCGTAATAAAACCTTTGCTCTCATTTGTATCTTGAGTCAAATCAGCCCTAAAAAGTAATGCTGAGATCTAACTAAAATTGCTGCTCAAGTGCAGAGGAAATAGCTTTTGGCTGTACATTATTTATCTCACTTAGGGTGAGAGTCATGCTGCAGAGAAGCAGCAGAGTGAATCTGGACTGACTAAGACCCCTGGAAGAAGACCAGAGGTGGGCTAAAAAAAATTCTTACTCTTGTTTTGGCCCCTAGCACACGGATGGATGTAATTGTTGTTCTGTGTAACAGCTGCATAAACAGGTACACAGCAGTCCTTTGACATGCCTTCTTGGTTCTTTTTTGTCCCCCCTATTTTTCATCATTACTGTCTTACTATCCTTTACAGATTGCAAGCAGGAGGAATAAGGAAAAAGTGGAATGTCTTTTTCCAAGATAAATGAGAAATGAAGTGAAACTTTGTGAGATAAAGATGACCATTGAACAGGTCTTGGGAATTCACCTTTTATTTCAGTGAATGCTGGAGCAGGTTTTATAAGTATACAAAGTTTGCTGTTTGAATTACCCAGTGACTCAGATTCCCTTGGAGCTGGACTTTTATCTTCCCTCTCTTCTCCTACTTTGTGTGGACCAGCTGCCCTTAAGCTGCACTTGAACTAATCAAGGCGAATTGGCCTTTGCTCTGTGCTGTAGAGACCTCTGTCCTTTAGGGAAGAAAGTGGCAGACAGGGATGAATACAACTTTTTGTATAATGTATGGTTTCTTGTTTGGCTCAGGCATGTAGCCTCATACCTGCAAACTAGAGAGTAAATCAAGTAATTCTTTGAATATGTCAAAAAGCTGCATGAAAAGTGAGAAACCGTTCCGAGTACTTTTGTTGTTCTTGTTTCCATTTGCAATCTAATGCCTAGTACTTAAATCTATCTTAATTACGGATGTTTCCATTGAGGTGAAGAATGCATTTCATCTGTATATCCATTAATCACATACTCATTAACTTAACTATTATAAGGATGTTTGCCTCAAACACATTAGTGGAATTTTTATCCTACAGTCTGCAATCATTAAAAGGGGGTTGCTTCCCCTACCCATAATGGGTAAACCACCAAGTGTGGAAGCATTAACAACCAGAAAAGGTATATGGGATAAGCTGTTATTTCTTTAGAATTTTTTAAAGCATTTTACATGCTGTCAGAGACAAAGAGCCAGAAAGCAGTTTGATAAATGAACATGACCAATGGGAAAAGCAAACAAAAGAAATAAATAAAAAAATAATAAAGTTAATGGATTATTAAACCAGTTACAGCCAATGTGACATCCTGCATGACACAGGCCATAGAACTTCTCCTGGAATAATTCCTGTCTCTAGGCAATTAGAGACTACTGAAATTGGTTATTTTATATTTCTGTGTTCAGTCTTATTTTAAAGATTGTTTAAAATGGATGGAGAATCCACCAGAGCACTGATCAAGTTTTTCAGTTGTTCACTATTAAATTATCTTCCTTATTAAAAATATAAATTTTATCTATCGCCAAAATGAAATTAGCTACAACTTTAATTCATTAAACCTTGTCATAGGAAACGCCTTGAAAGGGATTTCAAGGGGTCGTCTGGTCCATCCTTCTGCTTCTTGGTAGAATCAAATACAAGTTTCCCTTATCTCAGGGCAGGATCAACTCTATCTAAACCATTCTTAACTGGAGTTTGTCTAAACTGTTCTTGAAGGACTCCAATTATGCTGATTTCATGATTTCCCCAATAAATCTATTCCTGTAACTAACTATACTTATTTTTAGAAAGCTTTTTGCTGAAGTCTAACTTAAATCTCTATTTCAGAAATATAAGCCCCTTACTACTTGTTCTACCCACTGTGAAGGAGAAAAAACGATTAGTTCTTTTTAATTCCATCAGTCTCATGTAGCTGAAGACTATACACCTGCTCTTATGTGCTAGGGTTAAATTTGCCGCACTATAAACTTTTTGTCAACTTCTTAATTCTGTAATCACGATTCTAGTATTCTTTGGAACCTCTCTGTATTTCCAGTGTTAGTGGTAGTAAACAGACTTGATTGTTATCTACAAATGAATATGGCTCTCATTCTTACTATTTTTTTAACATATTCGGTGCTAACATTAGCCTTTTGAATTATAGTACCATGCTTAAATTGACTTAATTAGCCAAAGAGACAAAGTCACCTATCTGATAAATATGGATTGTGTTCAATGGACATAGGTAAAATCTAGTTTTCAAAGAACTAAATTCAGTTTTACCTCCTTCAAAAGAAGAAGGTACTCTACTATTTTGTCTTAGGACAATCATGGAAAGCAACAATATCCAGGTTCTCAGGGAACTACTTTGTTGATGGTCTTGCAGGTCTGAAACTTATTTCTTCCCCTAGAGTATAAGAAAAGCTTACACCAAGTTGCCGTCAACTTTTTAGAAACGAGTGTTACATTCTTCACTAAAAGCAATGTGCAGGTAGGCTTATAGTGGCTTAGAAGTGACATAAATCTCTGTTGAGCTTATTAAACAGGCTCACCATCAATCCCTTAATATTTTTATCTTTTGAATATAGTGATTCCCAAGATGTGCTACATTTTTCACTTTGTGGTCATATATGAGCTGGCAGAGGACTGTCACATCTTCGGAAATAACTGTTTCTAAGGTGAGATAAACCTTATCTGATACTTTAAATAGTACCATAAGAGGTGAAAGACAGGGAGAGAAAGCTTTGGAAGTTCCTTCTTTGGAACAATTGCAATTTGTGAAGGTGTCTTCAGATGTTCTTGCAAGATTGTGGTCACGATCAGGGCTTAGACTGAAGGCAGGGTCATAGAAGGAGCAGGAGTAGCAGTAAAAAGAGGTATTGAATAAGGTAGGAGTATTTTTAAGGAGGTATTCCAGTGAATTAAGATATGAAGCTTAGGAAGGAAAATGAAGTGCCTGTTACATGAAGTATATGCATTAAGAAAAAGGATAGGATATTTGGAAGTTGCTATGGAAAAGAGCACTCATATCATCCACAAAAGTTGGTATCTGTGTAACACCTCCAGAAAGAGCTATAAAAATGTTTCTTCTACCTTTCCCATTCTATCTCATAGGAAAATGCCTATCTCAGGCCATCAAATATCTTTCCCTTCCTATATAACCTATAACAAACTTAAAACCAGTAGCGCAGCATGCTAAAGTCTCAGAAACTTAAATGCTGCTTGAGAAGAGATCAAGAGAAATCAAGGGCAGCTCAGGTTCCTCTAGTAGCAGGAAATTTGTTAGATGAAAATGCGCAAGTGAAACATATCTATTGGTGTGAACGCCCCATTTCAGGGTCAGTACCTCCAATGTCACTTTTTCAGTCTGCTCACTGTTTTATTGCCTCCTACAGCTAAAAATTTTTACCTAAACTTCTCCCTTTTTAGCTCCAGGCCTTTTCTTCCAGTACTCATAGTTTGAGACTGAATAATTCCCTCCTTTCATTTATATCCTTACCTTGAAGGTATTTATAGACTGAGATCATGTTGCCCCTGAGCTTTTGCTCTTCCAGACTCCATAAATTTATCTTCTTTACTCTCTCACCTTATGTCTTATGATCTTCTAGTTCTTATATCAGTTTTGTATCCTCATTTTCTATTTCCCTACATTTCTTCTGTTCTTTCCAAGCAGTGGGGAAATATATTCCCAAACTATTGTTCTGTTTTGTTTTTTTTTTCTGTTATTATTACATTCTGTTTTTTCATACTTTAATCCCAATTGTTATGTTATGATTATGCTTTTCCCTCTTTAAAAATAAGCAAATAGCTGACGCCAAATTTCTCAAAGCTGTCTATAATTATTCAAGAAGACAACATAATTTAATGTGTATGAAACAGAACTCTTCAAAACTCTGTTTTTTTCATCTGGTCATCTATAATGAAGTTCTCGGTTATGAAGTCTCATGAATTCTCTGCAATGACAGCTGCTTCTAGCGAAGCAACTCTACAGCTCTTATCTAGTTCATGCTCCTGTATTCATGTCACGAAGGCTTCCGAAAAGGTAGATAAATACAAGTTGTTAGGATCTTTGCAAGGGTAATCAGATACAAGTATTTCATCTTTATTGCACAGAAAACTGCATCCATTTATCTAATGGTCTCTTCTGGCTTTAAATTCAGTGAATGGTATCAAATCCCTTGTAAGAACACTCCCATAGTGAATTTAACAGTTTAGGTGTAATTTTTCAGCTTCAAAGGTTATGATAGAAAAGGTTGGTCTTCCTCTTGCTTGTTTAGTGGCTAGTGAGAAATTGATGAGTCTCTGGCAGCTACCAGTTTGAGGTCTTAAACATTTAGCTCAAACAGTAATATTTACTTTTTATAATATTGTTTACCCTTGACGTACATTCTGAAATCTTGCTGTCAGCCCAAGCAAAATCAACTTGCTATAAGATTTGGGAGGTTTTCCAAACAAATAAGTAAAGAAAACTTTGATTAAAACAAATTTAATATTGAGTGTGTGTATAATTAACATTACTATTAAAAGCTTTGGTTTTAAAAATATTCTTTCGAAACTTAATAAATTTGGATCAGAAAACTTCTACATTCTTATTTATCAGATATATTGGAATATGTATAACCTGAGATTAAAACTGTTTGGATTAGACTACTATTTCACATTTCTTTTACTTTCTGTGACATCTGACTGGCCGTGAACAATGCAAGTGTTTACATTAAAGGATTGTCTTACCTGCTGATAAAGATAATTGCTTAATGATAAATGTTCTTGGTTTGAGATCTACAATATACGAAATGTCACCTCGTAAAGGCCACATAAGGGTAATGTATAAATGCCATGAGAAATGTCCCATCTTATGCAAGGAACAGTCCAGCAGGTATCACAGTCCTTCTAATACCCATAAAAACAATTAAGAGACTGCATTAACAGATTAAAAAAGGTAAAAAGGTAGTGCATAAGAGACGTGGATTCTCCTGTCACCACTGCGTGTCAGGAATCTTTGGGAGGTGTCTGTGTCATTTTACCTTGGTTTACTGTAAGCTAAAAGACTCATGATGACCTTTGCAAAACCATTAACAATTTATTAGAGCTGGGAGTTAATTTATTAGAGCCAGGAAACACTATTATCACTGTTTGTTTATGTAGATCCGATATTGTTTAACTGGAACAAGTAATAGCCAAGAACATTCACTTACAATCTTATTTCAGGAAGTGTCTCAAGTCTGCTAGATGGACTTCAATAGAAAAATCAGTTCAGTTCATTGCCCAGGAACTTAATACCATGTTTTGGGGTCGATTTTCAACCTGTTTAACTCTGCAAGGAACACCCAATATTAGTATTGATGGGAGCAACACAGCTATGTGGAACAAGGAGCATAAAGAAAACATGGACTGTCTGGTTGAACACAGAACACTACTGAAAGAATGAAATCAGTCATTTGTTTATGGGATTTAGTTTTATTTGCATCATAAATTCTGACAGATGGCTCGTCAGGTTGATAAGGTTACTTTTGTAACTTCATTTTACCCATAATGTATTCCAGCAGTTTGGAATATGATTGAGAACTTCAAAGTGTAAACCCCTTGGAAGATGGTGAAGGGTGAAAGCATATGGAAAGGTAAATTGTTTCATGGGTGAAATGCAGGATGGGGACTCAGGAGACCTGATACATTTCTAATTCTGGCACAGGTCTCCTTCAAGACTCTCAGAATGACACTTCATTTATCTGTGCTTCAAGTATCCATTCGCAAATGGAAATAATAATCCTCACATCAGTCAAATTCTCCCTGACTTTTTCATCTTACAAGAACATTAGAGCAAGACTATGTTTCAACAAGTATTTGTACCTCACCTGTCACAAGGAGTCCTTCAAACACTTCTGTAATGTAAGTACAAATGAATAAATAAATCTACCACAGTTCTCTGCAAGTGATCTTAATTACAACATTTTTCAGAAACCTCAGTATTTTTCATTGGTGTGAGTACAATCAAGCCTTAAGAACAGGAAAAGAGAAAGAAAATGGGGACATTTTAGAAAAAAACATTGAAAACTAAGTGGTTAGATGAAGGCAACTTTACTTAGGGAACTCGAGTGAAAAGAAGCTTTCTGACAAGAAAAGGACTTTAGCAGGATAGTTTGGTTTCTTTTTCCTTATTTGGTAGCGCTTTTTCTTGAGAGTTTAATTACCAGGTTGATTAGAAGGAAGGAATTTGTGTTCATAAATGGCACTTATAAAAATCATCTTTTCCTTCTTGGTCTCTGAATGAAAGATGGTCTCTGATGTCAGTTTAGCTATGAATAATTGAATAAAAAAACAAAGTATACTGTCTGGAAATGGAATCATTATGGTCTACAGCACACAAAAAATCAACTTAAATGTATTTCTTATGCTCAACAAAACCAAAGTTTTTATAAATAATAACTTTGTGTATACACAGTTAGAAATCTTTATATGAATTATGAAAACAGCATATTACTACTCTATAGCAGTGGTGTTATAAACAATGATCAGGAGTCAACAATAATGTGCAGTTACTCTTTAGGAAGATGCAGTCTTCTGTGAGGGACTTTCTAGGAGACCTTCATTCTTTAGTTTTCAATATGCAAATAGAAAAAGTCACTTTTCCATCAGATGGGATGCGCGCACTGTGTTCGTGGTTACGTACAATTTTTTTCTGCATTAAACAAAGGCAGACAGGTTAGGAAACAGCAGAGCTTCTGAGGTAAGGAACACAGTTGCCTCCTTACCCAAAACACGTACAACATGTTCAGCAGTCTTGGAACAAACTCTGAGGTTTTGAGATAATAATGGCTCAGCCAGAGCAGCCTAGATCATTGGAAATTCCTAAAAGTGCAGAAAACAGAATCATGTAGCTTTTTCTATATCAGTACGTTATTATCTTTACACTCAGCCTAAGGAACTGAGGAGAACACATTCCTTTTTCTGACTCCTGTGCAACTCACAGCTATTCTTTCTTTAAAAGACTACGTGGTCATTGACTAGAGTAGACAGTCATGACGATTTCAGTGATGTTTATGAAAATCACAAGATGAAACTTTAAAATCTAGTTTGGACTGATAGATTGACTTTTATTTTGCTTTATGGTTCGTGCTTTCTCATTACCTTACTGTTTTCTTCCACTAAGTGAGTTGGTGAGTCAGTGTTTTTTCCCTGCTTGGCACAATGAGATTTTGTTAGAGCCCTTGATCTGTTCTGTTTTCATTTCTTTGTTTTCTGATTGCCTGTTCTTTGTGTGCACTGCTGGTTTTTCTCCCTTTTCTGTCTTCATTGTCTTTGCCTTGGATATTGTCTTTTTCTCCATATTTCCTCATCTTCCTCTTTCCCCTTCTCATCCTCAAACTGTGTCTGTAATGCTATTCAATTGTTAACCTGTTCCCCACTGTGCCAGTATTTCCACTTCTTAAAAAAACAATGGCCCCTTCTGCAGGCAGCCATTGATTTCATGTACACAGAAGAGAAACTTCGCTTTCTGCGCAGTACAGTACAGTACAGAACAGAAGCTGTCTTTCTACCACTGTGGGACAGCTGCTGTAATATTATGTTAGATACCACAATGCTGCCTGAGTCTGTCCAGTGGCAGGCACTGAACAGAAATTTTTATTTCATTCTTTGGAGAAGTCCCCAGGCAACTCCACCAGCTGAAGCAGAGCAAGAATGAGAATGTGGACTGCCCAGGGAGTGTTCCTCCTCTGCTTTTGCTTATGAGGAAGTGCTGTTTCTCTTGCCCAGTCTTGTTTCTGAGTCTGCAGTTTGGGGAGATGAAGACTCAAAGTAGTGGTTCACAGACAGTAACAATTCAGGGAAAACGGGTCCATTGATGGGTGGGGGAGACAACCCTGTGATCCACAGTGTGGAAAAGCCAGAAATGAAATACTGTGGTTTTTGGCTTAGTTCTTGCTGGCAAAGCCTCGTCCAAGATACCTCTGCATACCAACAAGATTTGGAAAAGGGGCAGCCAGCAGCGAGAGAACAGATAAGGGGCTAACAAGGGAAGCTGAATGTGCTCAACTCTATGGGATGCTGAAAGAGTTGGCCAATGTGATTGGGAGAAAGCTGTCCCTCATTTGTGAAAAAACATAGCAGTCGGAGAAGGAGAAAATGTTATGTTGCGCTCGTTTTATTTATCAAGTCAAGAAAGAAACAGGAAAGAGAAGCAGCTAATTGAAAACAGTAAACAAGTTTTCCAAGGACAACTCAGACTTGGCTAACCTGATCTCCTGTGATGAATTGACTGGCTATATGGACAAGGATCTTCATGTCATATTTATATGCATGTGTTTGCATGTGTTTTATCACTATGTTTGTAATCCTATACAGCTTTGACTATGAAGTCACATGCTGGAAAACAAGTTACATAACAGTTTTATTTAGGTTACCTTTGAAGGCTTATTTACTTTGGTGCATTTATTTTGCTTGTTGTTGCCTTAGGCCTGGCTGGAGTTTTACTTCTACAAAGCCTTTGCTAAAATTTCAAAGTATACCTCGTGAAAATAGTGACCAACAGTTGAATAGGTTAAGAATATTAATGAAGCTGGGAGAGCAGTATCACAGCTAGAGAGAGAGAATAAGGGATATATATTTATGGGACATCAGATGTTCCTATGCCCACGAGATAATCTTTGTGAAGTTTCCAGCCCAATTACAGGTGTAATGTTAATACAGAATTATACTGAACACTGCATGTAAGTGAAGTCAGAAACTTCGTATATTCTGAATTTACCTAGCAGACATAGTTTTCTGCCAATGAGTTCTTGCACGTGTATACAGGTACACTAACATTTTGTACCTATTAGCATGTTAGCCTTATGATCAAACAGGCTGAATTTGTGCTGCCAAAGGAAACTTACCACAATGTTTGGTGTTATATGACCAGCACTGGCATCTCCGGATACCACCTGCGCTGGCACTGAGGTCTTTAGGATGGCAGTACTGACAATACACACACACTAGTAGCAGAACGGACCAACAGCTGATGAGTACAACCACAGCTGCTGACTATATCATGGGCTCATTTAACCTGTCTAATGCTATTTGCCCCTAGAAATAATCATGGGCCCCCAGGCTGAGTGGAGGAGAGTGTTTTGTATTCACATTGCTCAGGGTCAGCCTCTGTAGAGAGGACTGACGGACTCTTTCAATCCATTACTGCTTTGCGTTATCTTGAGTTTCCTGTGGGCTCCGTGTGGTGCCCCATGGACTCAAAGATTATTATTTTCATGAGAATTTTTAATTCAAAGTGCCTAAGATAATATAAAGTGTGTGTTGCAATTCAGCAGTGCGGTGTTCTTATGTGCGACGTGGAGGCTACCATGTAGCACGAGGGCACTGGGGGAATTTTAGGGCACAGGGGTAGTTGGGTAGATTTTGGAGACAACCTAACCTGGTATAATCTATATCCACACTCTGCCTGCAGCAGAGTGTGTAGAAAACCATTTTCTCTGCTCTGTCTAGGTTTACTCATGAAGAAAACTAGCTGGTTTCCCAAGAAAACTACGTAAGGCACCCAAGTGACCAGAACTCATGAATGAAACGGTGAGTAAATTTCCCCAATGATAGTGTACATGTAGCTGTGAGGATATCTTCCAGGGGGGAACAGATCTGATACGTGCCTCATTTTTCTGTGATAGCTGAAAAACATTGCAAATACAAAACATTTGGCTTCAGATTCTTTCCTGAGATCAGCAAATCACCAAAACACATTAGTCAATCCAGAATAAGTTCAGAATTTGTTTCTTTGGGCAAAAAAAAGCATAATGAAATTCCTTTTAAGTTTGTCAAAAAAAGTATTCAAAAGTGAGTAGAATAGCATTCGCCTGCTTGTTACAGCTTAGCCAGGTGTCCTCAGTTGTGTCCCCTAAGCTATGACCTTGTCAAATGCATTAAAGGCAGAATGCCACATTGTTGTCATGGTACTACAGGGTAATATCCAAAAGCATGACTGAATGAAGAAATGCAAATCTGGATGTTCATGCAAGACTGAGTTACACGTGGCTGCAGCTTGTTACTGATTTAAATCAGTTGCTAATTGCGAAAGGGAAGTGCTACAGGTGGTGATTCTGCTCAGTGTGTTAACAAATTATGGATTGACATTTCTTACAAAGTCTCACCCTTGACCATGTTTTTATTTAACTGGAATTACCCACAGGTGTGACTGCAGTCAGCGTAGCCTGTGGGATGACGCTGCAGTGCAAAATTTAATCAGTACTTAATGTGACCATGTTATAAGTTTCTACATCTGTCAAACAGCTTGTTTCCTTCCCTACTGCTTCTGCGATTTTTAAAGCTTTCTATAGGTCTTTGCTTTGCTGCAGAATATATTCAAAATTTCTATATCCCTAGCAAAGAAAATAGGTAACACTTCTTTGACGTCAGCAGCAAAACTGACCTATATGATACTGTAACACATAGTATTTACATAATATTTTCTTTAAGAGACCTTGCTATATTTTGTGTAGGAAATAAGTACCATAATCCTTAATTAATGGCTGGTGAAAATGAGGTTTCCAAAGTCTGGTACCATTTATTCATAGTAAAAAAATAAAACCCGCCTCATTTCTCTTGAACCCTAGTCCCTGCTCACTCGGATGTACTGCATATGCTGTAATTACATTAAGCTGTGCTATATAGTACAGGGTATACTATAGTATACTATACTATACACTAGAGGCATATGCATTAATAAAATTATTTTTATTCTCTGTTTATCTGATTATACATCCCCATTCATTACAAATATACTCCTGGGAGTTTTCCTTACACAGGTGTCTAACTGGTTATATTATTGTGTCGGTGCATTATAGTATTGGCACATTATAGTAAAGTACAAAGTATCATCTGGCAATAAGGGTTCTTCTATTTCCTTCTCATCACAATACTCTATAACAGATGTTATATCATCATTCATTTTACACAAGTTTTCCATGTACAAGTTAGATATCTAACTTGTAAGAAAGCAATCTGGGTTCTTTTCATAGCTGTCTCCAGACATGGGATTATTTGGATAGATAGGGTGAATTCTAAAATAAATATATAAAGTAGGTAGCTAGATCATTTGATCGCCGAAGCTTGATCCAAATAATTCTACATGTTGACTTTGATATTTTAATCGTGTACATATGGACCTGATAAATAGTATAGACAACATACTTATAAAGGGTCAAAATCCACAGAGAAGAATCCCATCCTCTTATTAAACTGGGGTGAATTTCCCTCTGGAAGAGCATATATTTTTCCCTGGATTGTAGAAGGAGCCTGAGAATGCAGATAAAAGCAAATATTTTAAATGGTCAGAAGTCAACGCCACCCTGAATGTCTAGTATGAAAAGGAAGACTCTGGAGTAAGGAGATTATATGAAATATTTTCTTACTGTCGTTATATGATTTGTTGCATTTTGAGGGTCATATTAAACCTTTATACACAGGTCTCATCTCACTTTCACTCTTGTTTAGAATTTCTCAGATACGTTCTGTTTTTCCTCCACGGTTTTGTTCAAGGTACAGTTTATGGGTTTTGTACATTTTCTGGGATTTCTGGACAATAACGCCCTCAGAAACTGTGATCAGAGTGCAGGAACTCTGGAAATCATTTGTCTAGAATATGTAGCAATCACTGCAAAAGAAGGAGAGGATCTCCAAATGGTCCGTATCAAAGGTTAGCTAAACTGGAAGTACTGTAGGATTTTGAACTGTCCTTGTTCTTTCTGCAGAGAAGGTGGGAACTGGCTAAAAGCAGGTCTGTTGTAGATCCAGTGTAACATACACTCACTTTTTGCTGCTCCAGCGGGGAGGCAAGCTGAGTGCATGTCACAGCAAACCTGTTCCTCTTTTTCTTTCAGCCATTCAACAGACACCACCTCCTTAGTCACCTCCTCCATCATTAAAAAAAAATTCTTTCTCCCCACAACCAGATTAATACTCTGGGTACCCATGAAAACTGCCTATCCTGATCCTCCCGCCGTAGGTCTTCCAGAACCCTCTGCTGTAAGAAGATCGTTGGGTAGTCAGAGCTGTTTACGTCTGTACTTCTGATTGGGGATATCCTCACCTGCCTTGCTAGCATCACTTACTATTTCACAGATTTCATCTTTTTCTTTGTTTTTCTCTTGCTCCCCCTTTATCTGGCTGTTCTTTATTAGAGCTATTGGATTTGATTCTATCTCCTACGCTCGACTGAACAGAAACAGTTTGTGAGGTATTCCCCAGGGGTCAATCCGCATGTTGTTCTTCAAAGTTTCCACTGTCAGAGCCCTCTTCACCTTCTGTTTCTGAGTTGTCAGAGTTTCTGTTGGGAATTTTGGGTCACAGTGACAACACAGCAGCTGCCTTCAGAGTCTGTGAAAACATCCCTAGCCAAAATGTTTGAAGCAATCATGTTGTTCCCAGGTAGGTGATGCATCACAGGTGAACAGTCCCCATTTTTCTTGACGTTATCTTTTGTGGGCTGTTCACAGAGATAAAATAACAAGAAGCAGTATGTAGATGGAAAGAGAAAAATAAAAGTGTCGTCTTATGGCAACACATCTCCTCTTGGGTTTTGTCAGTCAGTAGTTATAATGGCGGTGATCAGTGTAGGTTAACTAGTAGGTTACATAGCCCAAGGCTATGTAAGGTGTATCTGGTTAAGCCACTATGATTGCTTTTATCTCAGAAGAAGCCTTAACTGAACTGTAGAATATAGGGCTCTACTGTTTCTGCTCACATACTGGATGATTTGATTACTGTGGAATTTAGCCTAGAATGGGCTTCTCTGTGGCCTGGAGCCAATTTCCCAAGTTCTTAGTTCCTAAAACTAGTTCCTTCCTTTTGGATTGTCACAGCTACGTTGAGGAAGCTTACTCTCTACAATGGGAGCAGAGACATTCAAATCCCTAATCATATGCTAACCCAAGACTAGATGGCTTCAGCAGGCCTGCTGTGAAATCTCTGCATTTGCCATGTTACACCAGATTCAACAGAGAGGAGAGACTAAGTACCAGTTATAGCATTGTGTTAATGTGGCTAATAGATGCCAGACCTAAATTGCCTGTTCCAGCTGTGTACTTGGTGAAAATACCAATCTGAGCATTTGAAAGCTTGAGAATTTCTGTTGTGCAGTGTAGAAATGCCTTTCGATACTTAGCATTTCACTTGACGTGAACAGTGCATCTTCTGAATGCATTGGGGTTGCTTTAGAAACTGCCTTCTTGCATGATATATGATATTCTACTTGGAGTCTAAGTCAAGGTTTTTGTGAGAGAAATTTTCTGATCCAAGTGGTGGTTTTAACTTATAATAGAGGTCCAAAACAGTACCGCTTAGAGAGCGTGTTGGATGGAGGAATGAATGCACTTTTTCACTTCCTGCCTAGAACCTTCTTGGTCAATACTTAGAAGGCAATTCTACTGCATTCCAATGCCTCTCCCTTTTTATATGCAACATTAGTGTATATAGCACCACTTTATCTAATTTTTCAGAAATCTTTATGGTTCTGCAGATTCACTAGAGCTGCAAGCAACAAGTGAATAGCAACACGTAGAACATAAGTAGATTGAAATACTCTTTGCATTTACTGGTGAATGATGGAAAAATATCAGTGATGATGAAGTAGCATACTGCTTTTTCTTTTATATTGTGGTATGGTACCTTTTGTTGTGTTTCAAGGAAGACAAGAAAAAAAAAAAAACAAACAAACAAAACCATGCAGAAAGCTGACTGTCCCATGTAATTTTGTACTTACTTATTTTAGCAATATGAAAAGATACCACTTGATTAATACAGGCAACTGAAGATGTCAAGGAAATTTCTGAATTTTCAATATCTGTTAATACAGAAAAAGTATCACAGTTTTCCTTAAATAGTTTCAGAGGCAGGAAAGACATCAATTTTATAGGAATAGCAGAAGCAGCAATACCATGAAATAAACCAATTTTCTATGCACAAAGTCTTGTGGCCAAAATGGTGAGTGAACAAAAACCTCAACAACGGCTGAAGTTAGTAGGTACTATGAAGTTCCATTTATTGTTGTTGTTACATAGAGCAACAGCAGCAGGACTTGAAACCTTGTATTACATTTGTAATTTAGATTAATTGTTCAGGAGACAAGCTTGTTGATGGTAGTTTTTCCTACTGTGAAAACTGTTGTTCCATTGGTAAGTTGGCTTTGCGTATTTATATTTTTGGTGTATCAATCACCTTACTTTTCTATCATTGTAGCTGATAGTTAGAATGAAAATTTTAAATGGGAAGTGTATGCAAGTTAAAGCTGAAGATGTTTAATCCTTGGAATAAACTACCAAGTTAAACAGCAGATTCCCTATGTCCTGATAATCTCTATATGCAGATTTCATTGTATTCAGGGATACATTTTAGTCACACCCAAGTAATGTTTCTTCACTGAGTTCAATACAAGGGTGAAGCATAGGTGTTTGTAACATGTAAATAATCGAAATAAATAATAAAATTATTTCATCTGGCCTGTGTATCCCTGGAGGCACAAGAACTACTAACAGTATCTGTATGCTTATTCCTTATACTTTGATACAGAATCAATTCCATCCATTTGTGGTTATAAATTGGTAAATAAAACATTCCGGTGTCTTGGTTTCTTTTGCATAATTCAACTTCATGCTCTGATTCTTCGCCATTCTCCACAGAACTTCCTTTTGTAACAAACTACGTATTAAAAGCTTAATTCTGATATGTGGGATATTTTAAATGCATTTTAATATTTATTTCATCACATACGCCTGTTAGTATTCATCACATATAGTGACACATTTCCACAGTTCAGCAAAGTACTTAAGGATTCGTTGAACTTTAAACTCTCCAAGAGACCCAAAATAGATGAGCATGAACTTGAATTTCATGCAGAATCAGGATTATAATCATGTTTACATTAAATGAAGTTATGCTCTCACCTGTTCCGCTGTATAGGCATTAATCGTCCATGAAATCCTTCCGTTTTCCTCAGAATATGCTTCCATATAAGTGCTTTGCATCAATTCATAAGGTGTTGGTCACACTGCTTCCTCATAAATTCAAGGCAATTTCTTTGATCAGTAATAGCTGCTTTATGCAGTTCCTGCCTTCTATTTAACCAAGACTGATTACACTTGCAAAGGGTCTGCTTGACTGACCAATTTCTTTTCATAGCGTATGCAGTCTTTTCATGTTTTTAAATGCGATGTGTTCATCCTTATCACTCATGTGCACTTACAGATTTTCATCTGTTGTGTGCTATATAATTTCTGGCTGGAAAATGTTACTGCACCACAACAACTCCAGCTTGTATGTATAAAGCATAAATATCTGCTAATATTTTAAATTTTTCCACATATTTGGTAACTAAGGGATTATAACTTGGTTTTTAGGAACTTCTCTAATCTGTCTCTAATCAAGTCGTCTTTGGTGGTTCACATGAAAAGCATATTGTTTTGATTACTTCAATTTACGTTTACTTAGTATTTGAGAAATCAAAATTAAAATTGAGAATGACTAACTGAAGTCACCAAATCGACCAGCTGTGATTTGGAAATGCTTTTGATGGAAATTCACATATGAACATGACCTTTGATGTTTACTGTAATATATAGATACATATTTGAAAGCAGTAAGAATTAGAACTATGATACTCATTTGGGGAAGCAGTTGAACAGTGCTTCTCTGGACATCTGTCTCTCAAGTATTAATTCCTACACACGTCATCAAGAGAAGCCATTTAGACAAATGCATAAATTGGATGGAATATTCCTTTTCCATAAGTATTATAACTCCAAGTGCCTCCTTGATAGTTATTTATAGAGAGCTTCCCACCACTTCTTCTTTTGCGTGAACAGAAGAAAAAATAGAAATTAGTAATCACCCTCTTTAATATATGGGTTAAGAATTAGCTCAGAGAACATGATTTCTAACAAAATCTATTTGACTGTAAGTCAAAAGGAATAGAATTTAATGTTACAGTTTAAAAATTGCTACGAGCCTTGTTACTTTCTGTTTCTCATGCAAGATGCCCTCATTAACTTCACTGTCACAGAGATACATAGCATACAATTCATATCTCTATGGCTATATGAAATATTTATATGCGGAATGTCTTTTCTCTTCCTCATGTTTTAATCTGAGGTATTTAGCTAATCAGGTACATATCTGTGCGTATGTGTCTAGCACTGTGCTCCTCCTAGCACAGTTTTGAGGAGGTTTGAAACTGTGGAAGGATGGCTCCAGTCCCGTTCCAGTAGTTGTGATCAGTAAAAGCACTAGGGTGATTATACCACCCTCGGAACATCTTTCCTAGTGCCTGATAACTGACTTCTTTCTCTGTCTCCCGTTTCCCTCCTGAGGCAGCTCTCAGGAAGATCACTGTAAAATATTCAGTGCTATGTCTAAGCAACACAGAATTTATTCTGACCACAATACTAAGACATAGCAGTCACTCAGATACCACATCGATAACTGAAACATCCAAAAGATTGCAGAGAAATATAAAGAGTGCACAAAGCTGGATGTACCAGGGTTCTAATCTTTCTAGATTATAGGTACCAAATATAAAACCTGGTTTTGAATATATAAGTGAAAAGTCATTTCACAAAGCATCCCCACAAGGATTCAACGTCAAAGTTCAGCCTTGAAAATTTAACTCCAGTCACAGAGCCTAAAACTCCCAATATGTCTATACTCTAAATCCCAATATGATAACTTCAAACAGGCTAAACCGTTACCAAAAGAGGTCCAGCCAGGAGTGCAGCTGAAACAGAAGTGTTATAGTTGCTTGCCAGACATGGCAGGCAAGTGGACCTATCTGACCTTAAGTTTGCCATTACTAAAAGGGCAGAGGTGTTAAGTGGTTATGTTTGAGTATTCTGTCACATTGCCTGAACACAACTGATTAAGCTGAACATAGGTACAGAATTCTAAAGAGGATGAAAGTACTGATTGACGTAGGATAAGAAAATACTAACGTGCTAAATTCAATCAATACTTGGGAAAATGAGCACTGGATGTGTGCCAGGGCAGTACGCTGATACTGTTGCTTTGGGTAGTAGCTAATTAACTACTTATTTTTGGTTATCTCCTATGGTTTGTGTTCATTTCCTGATATTTTAAAGACATTCCTTCACTGTAATTTACTGTTACAGTATTCATTGTTTGAAACTTTATTCCCTGAAAGAAGTAAAACTGAACTACATTGACTTCAATCAATTTTATGTAGTAGTTTAATTGTGTTTGAACCCGCATACAATAGAGGATTAAGTCAGGACTGGCTTCCATGATGGTTTCCAAAACTATTGAGGCAACAGCCATTTAGAGTATTTAGAGATTCCCACATTTTCCCTTTATGTCTTATTTCTCTACTTTGTATTAAAATTTGTCATTTTTTTGGTGTTTTTATTTTGACTGACTTGTATGAGCTCCATGGCCACTTTTCACCTAACGGGAAGGCTGGCAGCATATTTTCCTTATTGTGATAAAGGATGTATATCCAGATAGATACTGCTGCGAGGTTCCCTATATCTTAAAATTCTGTCTTACCAGTTTTTATAGACTTATTTATTCAATACGACTACTTTGACCACCTCAGTGAGCTAATATGGCCTTTTCACACCACTTTCAGACATGGATTGTAATACCTCAGCAATGTAAACAACAGGCACAGTAAGAAATGGTAATGTTGTCTATTTTCCTTAACTCTAGTGAACTACTTTAAATTAAAGTAAATTAAGAGAGAGCGAGCCTTGTTCCTTTGTCTAATCATGGAACTGAACATCAGAAACTGTTAATACTGTTCTGAGCCTTTCTATTATTGATTACTCATTGCATAGCCTCAGACCAATTCGTTTGACCTGTTTGCATCTTATTTCGTCTTTCTGCACAACTAAGATAACAAAATTTAACTAATATATGAGTGTTAAAAATTAGTTACTGATTATTTGCCAAGATGTGTGAAAATATGCAGAACTATGAAAATGAAAACTAGCCATCTTCATAATAAATCAAAAGAGCGAAAATTATTGTGCAAGGTTTCACCTAAGAAAGAGAAAAAGATGAAAATAGTGATGAGAAACCAAACAAAAGAAAGAGAAATGAATGGCCAAAAAGATGGCCATCACATATATCATGATAAAACTTCACCAAGTAGAAACAATAAGGATTACAAAGCATTGTGGCAAACTCTGTATCTGGAGGCACATCGTATACGCATCTGAAATATGAAGTTATATGTTTTTTAAAGTCAGGCTTATTGTAATGATTAATATCTTGCTGTCGGGTGTCTATTTTAGAAACTGAAATATGTATGCATTTTTAGTGGTCTAACCACAAACTCTTCTGTAATTGTAATTAGTGTGTTGGATCCACTCCACACATTAGGTATAATTTTTTTTGCATTTTAACTTTCAGTTGGGAAGAGGATTTGAGTGACATTAATTGATAATTTCAGAGACGCTTACATATTCATGGTTTTTTGAAACCCTTAGGATCTGTAGAGACACTTTTAGAGAGATAAGTTTTAATTTGAGTTGAAACAATAACAAGCACAAAAAAGAGTGGAAGGTGTTTTTGAGGTTGTTAAGCTCAGTGAATTTTTGCTAGAAAATAAGTTCTTCATTTGGGAGAAGGCAGCACTGGTTTAAATAAGGGTTCAGGAGTTCTTAATTCAGCTCATACTTTTCATCTAGGCATCTGCAATTTCCTTAGTCAATTTAACTATTCTGTGCCTAAATATTCCTCTATAAAATGTATATTGATTATACTCTATGCATGTATGCATGTGATGTTTACAAGTATAAATAGAATATATATTTATATATACAAATGCACATATATGCAAATCAAATTGCAGCAGAAGCGCTGGAATTGACTGACTGAATGCACGTTGCAGTGTATATTTGCAACACATTGCATGTTTCTATGAGCTGCAAAACACATACTGGAACAAGGGAATTTCTTGTTTGACAAAGAGAAAAAATTCTTCACTTTGAAGAATTATCACTGGGAAAGGGCCCCAGGTATTCACAGCTGACAGTTTTTGGATTTGTACTCAGTTATTTCTTCAACAGTGCAATTGGTTCCACTTTGGTGTAGAGCTAGTGCTGTACCTGCATTTAAAATATTCTCATTCTAATTCATGAAATTTGTCTGCTTCACAATCATTAGAGTAAGCTGACTCTTCCATGGGCACAGGACTGTACAAAGGAGAGAGTTAGTGAACCACAAATTCAGGATCAGAGGTCTTGGAGGTTTACAGTCTACTGCACCAAAATGTCTGTGCAGCAAAGACTACATAGGGATGCTCAAACTAATGCAAACACTGTAGACAGTGCCGATGTGACATTTTTCTCAATTAAATACTTTAATTTGTTTTGAAAAGATGGATTTCATTTTAACATGTACTTATATTTTAAAAGGTGAGGGAAAAGAAATTTGTTTAAGAGTGTGCATGTGATGGAAGTAGCTAAAAAAAATCCCATTTGTTTGATACTGTAGAAGAATTTGTATGAGGCTAAGTATATAAATGATGTTTCAGTTCAACAACAGTTATTTTTTTAAAATAAATTTGGTCAGCAAACTGAAAAATGAGTTTCCATCCCCACTTTCTAATCTGAAGTCCTCACCATGCAAGAACTATTTCTACAGTTCATCATTGAAATGTTTACCTCTCTGCTGTAACTAGGTCATCACCGGGTAGTGATTGTTACAGGTTTGCATGTCACAGGCATTTAAAATTCTGACTCACACTCTAGAACCTGAACCAGCTGCCTGTGCTAATCAGTAGTGAAACATCTCAAATACTTGTTTCTGCTCAATGTAATAGGCACGATAGTTTTAGGAAGAAAGTCAGTGCTGACCTTTTTAATAGATTACTCACAGTAACAGAAGGAATAGGATAACCTGTAAGTGGGTGACTATAGATTTCACATTTACACAATATCACTGAAATATATGGATTCATTAACTGAAAGGGAAAATGTGGGGATTTAATAATAGCAATAACATATATTTAAAGAACTTTTCAACTTCATCTAAATCCTGGCCAAATTACTTTGGAAGTCTGGTCTTCCATAGTAAAAATTTCATATGCTGCTACCCAAATGCAAAATATGATGGCAAGTTAAAAAATAAGTGAACACATACTGGACTGTAATACTAAATAATGTGCACTATAATATTTAAATCTGTTAGTCTCCATGAATTCATACTAGTTGTGCTGGAGATGGTTTGATACTCTCATGGTGGGAATAAAATAGTACAAACCATAAGCATTTTGAATATAATTGCTAAAAAGGCAACAGAAAAACTTCAGGAGAAATACTTTGGAATATAACATCTGGGGAAATACATATTCAGAAAGGTGTAGATTTAAATGCAAGTTGCAATATCGTATTTCTCTGTATCTTGGAGAAAATCATGCTGATAATACTGGAGGTAGTGGATGATGTGGGAGAATTACTCCAGGATGAGATACTAAACAAATTGGAACAACATATTTAAGCAGAAATATTCTAATTGCTTACTGCACTTTTATGTTATTGGAAAGAGTCCGGTCATTTCAGCACATAAAATTTTATTGGAGGTTTTTATACAGCTGGTGTTAAAAAGGGAGAGAATTTATTGAAACCAATGAATTATACTCTTCTGGATGGCTTTTTTTCCCCCCTCATATGCACCAGTTTTACATCATTGTAATTCCACGGTTATCAGTGGGGTTATTCTTGATTTCCACTAGGATAAAAGAAGGAAGAATCATGTCCCTTCCCTTCCTGTCTGTATTTTTATATAGCTACAGAAGTCTTGGTAATTAAAAGCCATGATGGAGAAGAACAATGAAAGGATTTTTGTTTCTTATTTTTTTTTATTCTCACATAAAAAAAAAAGAATCAATTAGTGGGGTTTTATCCCTTTTTTTTTTTTTTTTGGTGTGTGGGCGTAAGAATCTAAAATAGCCAATCTCTTTGTTTGGCATTTGGGGTTTTGTCTCATTTTAGCCCTGAACAGAAAAGAGACCTTCCTTGAGTAAGAAAAAAATTTAATGTCTATGTCTTAGCATAGCACTGAAAATGCAGAATAGGTCTCCCAAGCTGTGGATGCTTTAGTAGTTTGGAATTAATTGTTATATATTTAACTGATTTAATTTATTTTTGTCTTAGTATCAAGCTGTGATATGGATGTAATATTTAACAACAAGCAATCGGAAGGCTTGTTGGATCCTCTCTGTTAAACACCTTTATATCCTTATGTTACCCATTGACTGTTGAATATTTTCCAAGAATAGGAGAAAATAAAACTGCAAGATCTCGAGAACATCTGAACTATACTAGGCAAGTCGGCATCCGTGGTGCTTACTGGTAAATGTCTAAATCTTAAAAGCATCAAAGAACAGTGGTTCCACACCACAACTCTGTCGGACCAGTTCGTCACTCTACTTACCAGTGGATTTACAGTGAAGATGAAAAGTCTATGACATCTTGTTCTATCCACGGTGGATATGGAGAAAAATTTTATTACTTTCGTCTTCGCAGGTCATCTTTGCATGTTTGTTGTATTTGGAAATCAACACTATGTGTCCTGAAAGTCTTCTTTTCTTTAGGGATTCCATAAAACCTTTCCTAGGTCAAGTTTTCCAGTTCTTCAGTTAATCTTGTTGAGGCTCTCTGAATCATTCTGGAAATACAGTTAGTCAGCAGAACTGAACGTCTTACTCTAAGTGAGATTTTAGCTGTTCTTGAAGGCTGGAAAGGATATTCACCTTTCATGCAAATATTCATGATTGTGAAACCTAAGACAGTGTTTCTCTTTCTAGCACCAGACTGACACCATTGTTTTGTATTCATTTCCTAATCAACTAGAATGCCCACTTCCTAACGCACTTTTCTGTCATCTTCTACAAAGATGAAGGGCTACAAAGATGATTAGGGGGTTGGAGCATCTTTCTTATGAGGAAAGTCTTAGGCACTTAGGTCTTTTTAGTGTAGAAAAAAGAAGACTGAGGGGGGATCTTATCAATACTTATAAATACTTAAAGGGAGGGTGCCAGGAGGATGGAAACAGTCTTTTTTCAGTGGTGCCCAGTGACAGGACAAGAGGTAACGGGCACAAACTGGAACATAGGAAGTTCCATCTTAACATGAGGAGGAACTTCTTTACTTTGAGGGTGGCAGAGCACTGGAACAGGCTGCCCAGAGAGGTTGTGGAGTCTCCCACTGGGGAGACACTCAAAACCTGCCTGGACGCCGTCCTGTGCAACCTGCTGTAGGTGACCCTGCTCTGTCAGGGGGGTTGGACTAGATGATCTCCAGAGGTCCCTTCAAACCCTGACCATTCTGTGATCCTGTTTCTCACAGATAACTATGTTTTTGTACTCTCCTAATGAAAGTCTGAGTATATTTGCTGGTTATACTAGTGGTAAGAATTCATGACTTTTCTCTTGAGTTATGGCAAGTTATGGTTATTTCTTGATTTTTAGAACTCCTGATTTAGTTATTTTTTTCCCCAAGATATTGTCAAAGGTGCATGCAATATATTACTGTTACTGATACAGCTTACTGCAACTTGCTCATGTGAGAATATATAAGTGCACTTTCATCTGGGACAGTTTGCAGAGACAAACTGTTCATATGGAGGACCCCAGAAACAAATAAAGAGAAAACATTGAAAAAATAAATTGGTTTGTTACAGTACTTGTTACTGTGGGGTTTTTTTGGGGTGGGTCCTGAGTAAGTCACAACTTCTTCCACTTTTTTCCCTGTCAGTATTTGCAGATAGAGTCATTCAGCTATAACTGGCACTAATAAAACAGCACAAACGCATCATAACATCATTTCATTCAAAGTGTTTTACAGACATTAATTCCTTTAGTGATGAGATTTGGGTTTCTTTCAGAAGGTCTCCACATAAAAGGAATAGGGATTTTTTGTGTATTTGTTTTTTTTTTTTCCAAAGAGTTCAGGATTTATTTTGGAAGATTTTGTAGGAGAAAACTGATTAAGTGATTAAACTTATATGGAGTGTCATAAATTACCAGCAGTTAATGGCTAAATAGGTGGGTTGGAATCAAGGTACCAGCAAGTGTCAGGTAATTGTTTGACTCTGTGCCATTGATCTTAAAACTATTACTGTTGTCCGGTAAAGGGACTGTCTAGCTCCAGTGAAGAAAGGGAAATGGCAGAACGTGCTGAGGTCTTTCTTCCCCTCGCCTCCCTCCTCAACCCCATCAGTTCTTCAGGATCCACTGTAGCTGGGTCAGGAATAACAATGTTCCAGCAGATGTACTGCTGGCCAAGGACTTGGCCATTACAGCCTCTTCCTCTCTTCTCCCAACACACTTTTCTAGCCACTGGCCAGTAGAAACTCTTATAGGAAAGGAAATACTTTGTCCCCCTTGTCTCTGATGCTTTATCACTGAGCAAGAAGAGCTATGAGGTCAGAAACAGCATATATAATGCCTGCCAGAAAAAATGTCTGATCAGCTACAATCATCTGTGAATTCCTTTCCTTGCCTCACCTCGCCTCACCTTCCCTCCTTTCCCCTCCCCTCCCAACTACACGTTGGAATCTGTAGCTCCCTGCTTCAGCCATTATATTCCCTACGGCTTCTCTTACCCAAACATCTCATGGAGGTGAAGAGTCCTCTCATCCTGCTCTGAACTAAAAATTAAAGGATGACTGACGTAGAAAGGATTAATTATCATTGCCATAAGTCACTGTTTCCCTATCAAGGATCTTCCCGTATCAATGGCTTGCCAAAAAGATGTTCTGTGCTGAATGTGATATGTACAATTATTCTTCATAGATGGCCACACTGGTATTTCTTCAGGTAGATGAAATTTCTTAAATCGTCTGTGATTATTTTGAGCTGCCACCACATTCCTGTGTGTCATGGTTTGGGCTGGACTGGCCACTAAAATGAACAACAGATGCTCTCCCCCACCTCTCCCTGAAGAGAGAGGAGGAAGAGAGAGAAAGAAACTTGAGTTTAAAAAGGAACTAAACTACTTTAATGAAAATATTAATAAAATAACAAAAATAATGAAATTATATATACAATATATACAAAAATATATCAAGCTCCCAGGATGATGATCACTGGGAGAGTCCCAGAATGGACTTGGTGCTGGATGGGAACTGGATGCTGGATCTGGATTCAGGAACTCATGGATGGGGTTCAAAGGCAGACGAAAAGACAGAGTCCTCGTCAGACATTGGCCATTGAAGAAATAGGGCTGACCCTTTTGTCCCTCGGCTTTTATACTGAGCATGAGGCAGATGGGATAGAATACCCTGTTGGTCAGTTTTGGGTCACCTGTCCTGTCTGCTCATCCCCTCAGGTGGGACCCCTCTACGCCTCTGTGCTTCCCACCCTCCAACGGGGCAAGTAACAAAGTTGGTTGCCCTTGGCTGTTATAGCAATAAGTATAAGCAGGAGCCTCTCTGCATCCCATGCCTGGGCATCAGCTATAAACATAGGTCTTATCACTCTGAGTGCGAACAGTGTCTGCACAATGTACTGTTAATTTCAATAGTTAGAAGAGGCCCAGCTAAAGAGTGAAGTTACTGAACAGAAAATTGGTTCTGTTTTACCTCAAACCAGAACAAAGGTCTAACTGAAAGCACATCAAATTCAACAGAAGAGCTTGAAATTACTTTATTGCATATTTTTATAGAAATAAAAGGGGCATGTACCTGTACAGCCTGGAGAGAACAGTGAAATCCTTAGCACGGATTAGCAATTAGTGGAGAAATAACTTTGTATTTCTAGTAAAATGTCTTCTCCTGACCAATCTCATTTAGTCCCACCCGTTTAGCAAGCAAAGCTGGATGTCTCCTCAAGGGTATTAGTGACGTGATCTGCAGTTTCCTAAAATCCAGTTTTGAATCCGTTCTAGGGGAAGGATCTAAACCCATAGCTATAGACCATTGCCTGAGAAGATTATTTTCCATTTCTCCCTCATTTCTTCTTGCCCATAGCACACTAGTGTATTCCTTAGAGGGTATATGCATAATTCTTTTCTCTCTGTCTATGTATACGTATTATTTAAGGAAAGGGAATAGTTTTTTAAGATCAGATTGTATACTTCCGTTTGAGTCAACTTTGCTGTCCTTGCTCCATTGAAGGAGGTTTATTCCAACCCTCCAACGGGGCAAATAACCAAGTTATGTGGCCTTGGGTGTTATAGCAATAAGTATAAGCATGAGCCTCTCTGCATACCATCCCTTGGCATAAATTATAAATAATCAGGTCTTGTGACTTTGGGAGTGGACACTCTCAGAAATATATGCTGTTAATTTCAGAGAGTTCAGTTATTTAAAAGAGGCTTAACTGAAAAGTAAAATTACCAGAAAATTGGTTCTGTTTCACCTCAAACCAGGACACTGTGGCACTGATTTCCCTGCAATGACTGGCAAAAATGACACTCACATTCCAGCCCTGCAGAGGACAAACAAATGACTTTTTGCTCTCCTCCTTTTGCAATACACCCTCCCCACCGCTGCTTGAAGAATATGTGAAGCTGTGCAAATTCAGTGAATCTGCAAAGAAGCAGTGACCGGTGTGTCATGCATCAAAACTACAACTAGGACTAGCTTCCCTGTCTGAACCCGGCTCCAGATTTTATCTCCACTTTGTTTATAGTTGTCACAAAGGACCCAGCATTCAAATGCTGAATTCTCAGTACTTGGCAAAGATAATATTTATGTCATTTTTCTCCCCTCTGCTCACACGATGTCATGCAAAAGAATAGTGGCATCAATTTGCATTTATACACACTTCTGCAATAGCAAATTATCACATTCATCAGATTAATGTTCCATATTTATAGATCTATTGAGGAAACTTCTTAATCAACAGTGGGGAAACCCAAACCTCACAATACTGAGGGCTGCAATAGCAATGTGCCAAAAGCCTAAGGCCTGCACAGAATTTGCATATTATATTTACATAATATGTTTAATCAAAACAAAACCAAACATACATAACTACGATATTTGCTTCTACTTGCTCCTCACCTGACAGCTGAATGGTAACTATTAGGGTTTCCCGGTATTTCTCCCCCCTTGCCCTGCTTTGCGTGTATGAGATGTCAAAGCCAAAGGTACAGTTTGGAGGATGAGAACGGGCAAACGCTGATGTTCAGAGCACTGGCTGAGATAGAAAATTCAGGTCCTATTTCTCACTCTAAACTTAATTTGGTGACTTTGACAATTTGCCTGACCTACCTCTCAGAATGTGAAGCGTATTTGTGTAGCTGTCTTGAGCCACGTTGACCCAACAATGTCCATAGTTTTCAAATGAGACATATTGGTTAAAATGGCAAATTGTGGTGAGTTTGCTACTACTAGATTTTGTGTCTCCTCATGTCAAATTCATTTCTGCCTTTGATTTTCCTGCTATCCTCAATGAATTTGCCACCCTTTAAGATGTAATATGACACTAAAACGGGGCTTTAAGTAACAGAATATTTGAAAGGCGGAGAAGTGAAATCCAAGAATAATTCATCTTATCTTAACCTGGACACCCACATTCAGAGTGGATAAATCATTCTCTGGAGATGTCTGTTTTTCTCTACCATAGTTATAAAGCTGCTTTAGAATATTAGATTAGACAGATGGGTTAGATTTACTAATGCGTAGAAACCACTTCTAACTCAGGAAGTCTCTTAGCTAGAAGCCATTGGCACCTGACAGCACACAGCAAATTGGTATATTTTCTTGCAATGATCCTAATTAGGAATCCATTTTTGACCATTGACAAGAGACAAGTTGCTGAGCTAGGCAGAACGTCTTAAGTCCTTATTAACTTTTAGATGGGAGAAATTCACTGCTATAATTTGAACATTTAGCTGGGAATGAACTGAAGTTTCAGCCAAACTAGTTCTACCAGAAACCAATCCATTTTCTTGACTGATGTGAGTTTCACTGGTATGGTTTGGATGGGAATAGAAAGATAACATTTAAGACTTGTCTGCCAAAAAGGTTGTACTTGCTAAGTTCAAAGCTATTTGGAAGTGATCTGCATCTCCATCGATTTTTTTCTTATGTACTAAGTGTGAAGGAAATATAGTAAATGTGCTATGTATAAGAACTCGTGTGACTGCGTTTGTACTGCACATTGTAACGGCAATCCCCAACTGCTATTCTATAAAATTTCTATCTTTTCCAGGGAAATTTCTGTCTTTAACCAGTCTTTTTACTCAAGTGACTTACTCTCACATTTAAATAACCAGAAATCATCTTGCTAATTATATGCTGCTACATATCCAAAACCCATCCATCTATGATGACATAATTCCCAAGTCAGCATCACTGCACTACATTATGGTGCTGCTTGTTATGATGTTGCACTGCACTTTGAAAAGTGCATCATGCCTACCTACATTTCTGTCTGTCCTCAATGAAGAGGAATATATTTCATGAAATGCTCCTGATCGTGTTGCCTGATCAAATTTAATCACAACCATGACCCCAGGGTCCTCCTCCTGCCTCCCATTAGCACTTCCTCATTTCAGACTGTCAAGACCTATTCTCAATAATGATCTTCCTTAAAAGGTGTATGGTATGCAACATCATTACCTCAGTAATAATATCATGTTTCTCTGTAGCATGGTTGTCTGCATGCAACTATTGGCCCATTTATTTCTCTTCATCATCTACCATTAGCAACAACCTTCCTTCTTCCATGAGCTCAGGATATCAAGTACTTCTCCCTGCCTTCCATTACAAAGTATTAATCCGTGATGACATGGCAACGAATGCTTAAAATTTAACTTTTGAATGCTGTGTGTGTAAATATATCCATACTTTCTATTGCTCTGCCTACAAAACATCAGCTTCCCCTCCTTCATTCCAGTGTCCTGCAGTCTTGAACAGTAAACAGAACAAAAATGCAAATGTGGCTTCTGCGGTGCATTTGTATTTGCACGTCTGCGGAGCTGGGAGCTGATGGCAGAATCTGGCTGGAGGGGTCTAAACAAAGCTCTCAAGAGTGGTCAATACTTGTGGATTTCAATGAACTAGTTACCTATGCTAGTCAAGGGCATTTTAGAGGAGTTTGTATGAAAAAAAAAAAAAAAGAAGAGTTTAACACAATTAGTAAGATCAGAAATGCAATATGCAATGGTTAGTTACCATTGCAGTGTACTGAGGCCCGAGGATCTCAACAGTAATAGCAGGAAAGAGGCTATTGAACAATCCTTCCCCCCCCCCCCCCCCCCCCCCCACAAATATGCTTAAAGGAGATACAGCTAGGATAATACATCTACCTATAAATTATAGCGTCATAAATGTCAGTAACAGCACAACCAGGAATGCTACATGAGAGGGGACAAGCCGAGAGTCACCACAGCGCAGGCAGTGCCTTCACCAACCAAGTTGCAGCCCCACAGCATCTGAATGCCGCTGAACCGGAGAAAGGGCTTCAACATAGGTATGACTGGTCCATCTAGGAGGCAGTGCCAGAGACATGACTGGAGATGGATACACTTAAGAAGATACATCCAGGAGACAGAAACAGGACTGGTTAAACCTATAGTCTAGATCAGACAAGGGCTGAAGGCCCAGAACAGAGCTTGAATGGAGCTCCTGAGACCATGGGCAAAGGGTGGGGGTAAGGGCCTCAGGTAAGGCTGGTCAGAAAAATTAAGACCCATAACTACATTTATGGTGCTGACATTGTTACTGCTAACTCCCTGAAACACAGAAGGGCAAAGAACAGACCTCAGTCAATTTACTTTTCATCATTTTTGATCTCTTCTGGCCTTAGGACATCTCAGTCAATTCTTTAGTTTTCATACTCTGCATGATGTAGGTAATCTAGGCTCTTAGATTGCTTCCACCACTGTAACGCACCATTAACATAATACTGTTGTCTTCAGGTTTCTGATTCTTCATAAGATCGTGATAAGGACTCCAGTACAGGCAGCACTGTTCTCTGGTTCACTTCAATGCGCGTTATATAAGGAAATTGCTTTTGGCAACATGTTAACGTGTTTTCTAGTGCAAAAGTAAAAAAAAGATTTTCACATAAACATAGGGAAACCTTTCCTTTCATTGAGCTGTATTGAGGATTTTGTGTCAGAGTCATTGCCTATTGTAAAAAATTGGTGATGCGTTTATCTATGGAATGGTTCTCCCTCTTTTTTTGCCTATTCCCTTTAACTGTCACTGTGTAGATGATGAGAATAAACCCTTGATTTCAGCCATTGGTATGTTTGTATTAGAGCAAAGCACTTGTGTAGACAAGGGAAATCACATTGTCTCAATTGAACTTGTTCTGGCTTAAAAATAAGGTTAGATCTCTCAGCCTGAATCATCTTAAAGGCTTACTTAGCTGCAAACACACTGGTAGCTGAAATGCAAATGAGATCAAAGCATACACTGGCCTAGGAACTGCATCCATTAGCAATTGCCATTTTGTCATCTTAATTTCAGCAAGGTGTATTGAATAAGTTGTCTTGCCACTGTCTTTGTTTACTACTCCAGAACAGTGTGTTGGGTCCTTCACTTCTGGTCCCTGAGGGCATACTTTGTCTGCTCTGATACTGTGCAAAACCAGATTATCCACCATTTCACAAGGCAGCTTAATTTATTTTAGAAGGAATTGTGGTTATAGAGTCAAGAAGGGAATTTCTCTGTGTAATAAGTAATTTAGCAAAAGAATTTTGCTTCAGCTAAAATGAATGAGTGCTTGCTATGTCTTCAGCTAAGATGGGTGTGTGCTTGCTATGCGTTTGAAAAGGAATAGTGTTAGACAGGGTATCAGACGAAAGCAACAGTTGGAAGTACCGAAACTTGCAGAACAAAAGGTGGTGTAGTTAGCTAAGATAACCACAGGAGTGTAAAGAATGAAGAAGCCACAAGAAGGACATGGTGATAAAGACTTCAAGCCTCTCTCCAACGACTACCAGGAAGACCCCTGAGGAAGCATAGCTCCTGCACCTCTAGAAGAGAGGGAGCATGGTCGGGGGTGGGTTTTAGTCCAAGAACTTATTGATTATGTAAATTGGGGGGGGGGGGGGGGGTTGCATTCCAAGAACTCATTGATTATGTAATTGAGGGTGGGTTGTGTTCCGAATACTCATTGATTATGCAAATTATGTTCCAAGAAGAAACATGAATAAGTATAAGGAATACAAAATAAAAACAAGTGTTTGTGAAGGGAAAAATGAGCCACAGGAGGAGAAATCCCCTGTGTAACTCCCAGCGCTGTAATAAATATCCTTTGCTCCACTGAATTTGCCCCAGACTAAAATTCAATACAGTGAGCGTGTTTCTCACGTCTGTCATCTCTGTATGGACTGTCACGGCACTGGAACTCTTGTGATTCCCCGAAAAACTCAACACCCAAACATAGTCTTGATCTTTTCCTTCCCAAAGTGAGGGAAGGAATTTTATTGCAGTTGGTTGATATATTTTATTTTATTTTACATCTGTGATGCTATATCTGATCAAAGGTATGATCAGAGAAATCTGTCCTGCATAAGAATTGGGAAAAAAGTAAAGTTTAATGCAGGGTGTAACCCTGCTGTAACCCTTTATTTAAAAAGCCACATATATGCCTGCACAACTGCTTTTTCAGAAAACAAGCGTTATTTCCATGATGTACTACTCCATTGTGGTTGAGGTCAGGAGCTCATGACTGTTGTCTTTTGGCACCAGATATAATTTAATTTTCTTCGAAGTTTATCTGAAGTTCTCATTAATGAATATCTCCTGAACAGTTCCTGGCGACACACAGGATACTTATTTACCTTTTATTTCCTTACTTCAAAAGAGAATCTAGTTTGTTAATAGAACCATAGAACATTGTCTTCATTGTTGAACCGTTATTCCTGGGTCATTTTGCAGTGTCTGAGAATCAAGTTCTAGTGAATTCACCTTCTGTTTCTCTATCAACATTAAACAAATCTACAAACCAAATAGATTTTTTATAACATTTCTGAGGGAGAAATATTCTGAGACATACTCATATTTTCCTCTTCTTTTAAAATAATATCTCACAGTGAAGTTGAAACATCAATGACTCGTTCGTGGACAAAACCAATACCTACTGCATGTTTAAAGAGGGCTAAATTTGCTATTCAAATGGCTGCTGCAATTAATATATCTGCCTGGATATCAAACCTAGCACATCAGTCTAATCTGAATTTTACATCAGACTCACTATTAGAAATTGAGTAACTTAGTTTGTGAAAAATTGAAATGTTGAGAGATGGAAGGTATTCTTCTGTGTTGTTTATAAAAAGTCAGATTTGTCATTGTCTTGTGTATTTTGTAGCATTTTTCACACATACAAGATGAAAACAAATTAAGCAGCAGTAGTTTGCAGTACTTTTCATAATGACAGAAAAGGTGCAATGCAATAGACAGTCAAATTCGAAATGCGTATTGAAGTAACCTGATGATACATCCCTGGATCATTCAGGAAAATTAGATGCCAGTACTTTTATTACTTAAAATAGTCATCAATGTCTGTCATTAGGCAGCCAGGTCTTCCCTTTCCCACTTTTCTAAGCTTAGTGTCTCCCCCTCACTTTCACCCCTCTCTCCTTCGTACAACTTCTTGTAAAGCCTTTTAGCATTGCCCTCTGCCAGTCCTGCAGCTCTGCTGGAGCCAGGCCAATTTATACTAGCTGGGGATTCGTTCTGATGGCCCTTTTGGGACTTTCCTCGCCCTTACTACCAGACCTCATACTGAGAGCTCTGCCTGCCTGCCTGGCTCTACTCGTCAGTTGTTGCAGTGAGCTCAGCTGTCTTTATTCCACCCCATTAACCATTCAGCCAATTTGACTGGGATACAATTGCTTAACGCTGAGTGTTAGGTATCTTCTTCTCTTCAAATTCCCAGATCCTCTGTCGTTCCCTGATAGTGCCAGGGGAACTATGCATTGTATTCAGAGAGAAAGTCCAGCCAACAGGACGAACACACTGTAACCAGATGAAGAGCCACAATTCTGGTGGGTTAAAAGCAAAATGTGCAATGGTCTGCTTTCCTCGGGGGCAAACACCACGGATAGCGAGAACCTATGTTGCTAGAAGATGGAATCTCAGTAAGTATCAAACTCATTGCTCTGCTCCTGTCCCTAGTAGAGCACAGTAAAATGACTTATCCAGTCCTAACCAGGAGAAGCCAGTGAAAACCCAGAGAATCCACACGATGAAATCTCAGGATACAGGAATTTTAAAAGAATCCGAGACACAACAACAAAAAGTTTTGTGAAGTTCTAAATATCAATGGTGCATACAGTAGATACTTCAAGTGCACTTAATTATAAAACATCCGTGAATTGGCAATGGAAAAATCCGATTCCAGCAGCAGAGATGACTTGCAGCTGCAGCTAATAGAGTGAGGGATGTGAATACAGAGAGCACTTGTATGATGAAGGCAAGACCGGCAATCAGTTGTGTGCTTCAGAGCAATAAAGCACAATCAATCTGACAACAGGGCCCCATTGTTAACTGTGGCTTTCTGTTGAAAGGAGTTGCACAATAGAAAGGCCCTGTAAAAGAGCAGCCTTGCCCCCAAGCCCTATCACATTCTTCTCTGTGTTGGTTTTATTTCTTTAGCCTTTTTTCCCCTTTTGCTTTATATCTGAGATTTCCTCATTAGGGCACAATTCTTCAGCATGGTTAAAATGTTATAAATTATCTTACCTTGCTGATGTTTTGTTCTGTCTTCACATCAGTAGTTCAGTCACAGAAATGTCTCACTGCAGGCTATAGTTGATAGCCAGTAAAGGAGGTGCAACTCTGTAACATGCAACTGCATAATGCTGTTTGGGTACACGATGTAGTGGCCTGATCAGCATGCAGTGAAGCAGAAGACACAAGTGTACTTTTCCTGGGTTTTGGTATGTATGGGTTGAACAATGCAAAGATCACTGTTTATTTACATTAAGAAGCAAATGTTCTTTTTTTCTTCCGCAATCAGCAATTTTTCTACCAAAACTCTCTTTCCCCTGTGCCCCCGCACCATCGACAACGCTAATATTAACATTCCTGGGGAGACCTAGCTCTTTTCAGCTGAGATAGCTCTTCAGAATAGTGCAATCCTGTCCCCAATCATTGCATAATTCTTAGTTTCTAAAGCCTTTCAAATGTGCGTTTTGTCATTTAGAAGTTTCTTAGAACTGCACTATCTTTTAAGTAGTCTCCTGTCCCTACCAACAATGGCTACCAGCCTTCTTTTATGAAAAGCCTTGACAGGTTTACATTAGTCCTGATTCCATTTATACAGCACGTAGAGGCATCCCAAACATTTACAGAAAAATAATAATTAACTGTTAGTCCCTGAACTGAGCATCTCACTGTATAGTTTAAACATGAATAGCAATACAAAAACGAAACCTTGATGGGGAAAGAAAGAGCACCTAACGAGCAGGGAAATTGTTACAAGAAGTTGAAATCATGAAGATAAGGTCATGGTTCTTATTACACGGTCAGTGCAGTAACTTAAGTTGTGGTTCTGCTCTCACTGAAATCAATGGCAAAAATCCAGAGTCTTTAATTGAGCAAGGTGCAATGTGGAAAAAAAAAAGATACATGAAAAAGGTAGCGCACATGTGAAGAAAAAGGGTATATGAAAAAGGCAGGTACTACTACTCTGATTTGATAAACTTTGTCATCTGCTTTAGGTTCAGTCATCTGGCAGTAGCACTGGTAGCTACACTGAATGCAAAGTAAGGGAGAATTAGCTATTCGCTGTGAGCAAGAACCTGAAAGCGTTTGCGGGCGCTGTATATCTGGAGGTGAGAAAGAAGGATTCAGTTTTTCTTTGCGTTCAAGGATCCTACACAATTGGAAAAGTCTTCATGCATCTGCCATGAAAAAACATCCTTTAATAAGCAAGTAAAGAAAAGTGAGGTGCAGCCAGCTGTGGAGAAACCCTCTTTGTTGTAAAATGCCCCACAGGCTCTGAAGTAGAAAGCTGAGGGAGTTTGCTTTGTTCAATGCCTTGTGGTAATCAGGCAGTTTATTTTCTGACCTTCAGAGATCTGGCTCCGTATGAAAAGGAAACTAAAAGCAATATAAATCTGTATAAGGGGTTGGTTTCACTGAATCCTATATGCCACCGTACAGAGGTACTAGAAGCCATGCAGTCCCAGAAGGAAGGATGGATCAAAAATGGCAATGTTCATACCTGTATATGTATCTATGTATATCTCAAAAGTCATGCAGCCGGGCACAAAAATGTATCCCAAATTAAAGCAACTGGTGACTGATAATCTCTCTTTAGAATGTTAATTGAACAGTACAAAATACAAAGCAAAATTAAATCTCATTATTAAAACCTTAGATTAAAAGCAAAATCTGGGACGATACGCAAGGAGATACCTGTGTATGTGCCCTGTTTTATACTTTGTCCCTAGACACCTGTTATTTGTCACTGGATATTGTGGTCCTCAATGTAAAGAAACACAACAAGGTAACACAGGAACGTGCTAATGCCATCAAGGATGAATCGCCTCCTACAGGGATGGGTTCAGCGGGAACAGGGGTTGCACGAGGGAAGCCTAAGGTAACCTAAGACTCATTAGCATGGTAAAAATCACACCCCCGGGAGCAGATCTTACATGCTAATTAGTCAGACCACCTTCGTATAATGAACTAGCCACTAATTCGAGCATGTGCAGAAGGGCATTAGTTACGTAATGTAAAGGGGATCAATGAACCCGTATTGCGTAAGTTTTTCTTTGCTGTAAACTGCACAAAACCCTATGACCCCTCTTAAGGGGTGTGCTAGCTTGGCCAGCTGTCACCTGGCTCCCCTTTCTGTATGGATCTGCCTTAAAGATCAGAAGGTGGATCTCGACTCTGTGTGCTCATCGCCTCCTGCGCACCGGGCGTAAACCTGAAAGCCTGATTAGGGGACAGCAATATGAGGACATTTGTTTTGACATGGTACAACCATCCTCAGCTTCTCCTTAGGATTTATATCAAAATTGTTTGTTTAAATCATGGCTAAAAATTAATAATTTCTATTACAATGATTGCAATCATTCTGCTCTGCATGCTGTTACAAGGACCAGACTTCAGAAATCCGTATTTATTGGCTGAACATACAAGGACTTTGTTGCATTCATGCTGAACAGAGGAATTGCTTTGGGCATAAAAGGAAGGGGGAAAAAAAAGGTATTTTCACTTAGAAAATTGTTTTGCTCTGACCTTTAATTCATATATTGATATTTCCTCCTTTTTCGTCTTGCAAACTATTGCCAATTTTTTTTTTTTCCTTGAAATTACTACTTTAAACTGCCAGAGAAAACTTGAATTTCTGTTGTTCAGCTGAGTGGGGTTATGCTAAGTAAAATCATGGAATCCTCAAAGTAAATAATATATGCCGTTGGCATCTTGCATACATTATTTGCACAACTGGGCATTTTGCAATAGTCTTCTTGTAATGTGCACCTGAACATGTTTTGTGTAGACTGAAGGAAAATTGAAATTCCTCAGGAATGATTGGTGCACGGTAGATCAGTTAGAGGTCATCATGTTATTTAGTATTTTATGGTGAATAAATCAGATGCTGACTTCAAAATCCCCCTTTTATATGAGCTATAATACATCGAGTTCTTTATGGCAAAGGAGTGAATTTTTATGAACTGAAACTGAACCACATTATCCTGTAAAGTAATGGGGCAGCTACACATATAACGAATAGGGCATCGCTCACTTTTTTTGTATTCTCTGCATCGTGCTGAGAGCACAAAAAGTCTGAAAGCAGTAGATTGCTTCTCCCTGTGAGCAAACAACAGGGCACTTGAGGCAGTGAGGGTAGGAGTCTTCATATCTAGTATAAACATCTAGTTTAAGACAATTGTTTAGATTCTGCATAAAAGGGTAGTGTCCACAACCTTCTGAATAAACCCCGATTTAGTAATAAAGCAAGATACCACCAAAAATGTACACTGGACCAACTTTCCAAACAGGCAGTCAGGTAAAATAGCTATTTAAAGGTGCCCAGACAAGTTTCTTGTGAATGAGTTTTGAGATAGTGACGTCTTGGTCTTCAGAGCACGTGAGCAAAATCCTTTGAATCTGGCACTTCATTTACAGCTCAAGCTTTTGTGTTACATTGGCTGCTTAATAGCTTTCGCTTTTGATGGGTGCAACTGTAAAAATATTATATGAATATAATACATTCCAGACTTACAAAAATAGAGGAGTCACATTATACAGCTTGATTCATCGTATGCTTGAGCTACTACAGGCATTCATCCACAGCCATTAGCTAAATGCAGAGCAGTGTGGGGATTATAAAAAGTTTGTATAAAACTATTTAAGTGTTTCTTAGAATTTATCTAGTCGTTTTGCAGCTGAAATAGGTAATAAAGGTGAGAGGAATTTTCTTAATAACCGAGGATAGCTTCTTACCCCAGTTGTTGTTTATTTTTACTTTTGCTTTTTCATAAAACATATTAATGAACAGGTTTAATTTTTATGAGTAAAATAATGTTAGATAGGGTCAGAGATCATTTATTCTCTGCTGCCTGAGATTTAGAGCATTTTTTGGACTGATTCTTAAATAAATTTTGGTATGTGCTGCAAGGAGGCTCTAAATGACTTGATTAATTTTCATGTGCCCATTCCAGCCTCTTATCCTTGAAGGGAATGAACATACAATTACCTTCATTAGCAATATAATAGCTGATTGTTGCTTGAAACATGCATTTTGTTGACATTTCTTTTCCCTGAATTTCCAGATCTGAAGCGACATGAAGTCTATGATACAAATTGTTCTGATGAAAAAATTTCCTTTTCTAGGTTGGTCAGAAAATTTTCCAGCCCTATCCCCTTCATAATCAAAGAAGGAAGATCTAAGATAAATTTTTTTTTTCATAACTTAGTGTAACAGCAGCTAAGGGTGCAGACAAAGGGGGTTATTCATTTATCTTAAAATTCAGATATCTGAAATTTTGATGTCTCATGTAGTGTATCCCTTTAGGTATCCTGTCAAGGGAATGAAAACAGATAAACAACTCCAGAAGGCTTTACATCTAACTGTGTTATCTGTGCTGAGTAATGTCTTAGAATGGGCCTATTTCTCACTCCACTCACTCAAGGTGCCAAGGCATCTGGTTAAACTTTGTGTTTAACTGGTGTTCAAAGAAAGTTACATCATTTTAGAAAACTGTAAATCTTTTGCTTTCAAGCATTTAGCAGGTAATACCTAGAGGAACCACTTCAGGAAAAAAAATGTGGTGCTGTGAAATTTATCACTTAGCTTTTCAACTTTACTACTATGTCAATGTTGGGTTTTAAAACAAAAAAATAGAAAAGATATTTTATAGATCAAATATTACCTTCACTATAGGTCTTAACACGAGGATCAGTGAAAAGCAGATGAGAAATAAATGTTTTGGTCTCCTTTTATTACCTAAATTTAAAATAAATTGTTAATGTTATTTCAGTTTTGAATAGGTTTAAATATCATTGGTGTAGAGAAAGCCTTTCACAGGACCTTTAAATGAAAATTTTTAGATTTAAAGATTTTAGATTTGTTTTTTTCCATTGTTTTTTTTTGTCTTCCTGCTGGCTGTGTTTTAAGAATCCATCTATTAATAATGTCTGTTCTTCTTCTCCACCCTATGGGAGATATCAGGTAATAATCACATTTTGTCAGAATCTTAGAGAAAATAGAAGCATCCAACAGCTAAAAATGTATTTCAGAAAAACAGTGCATTCAATATAAATTCATCGCTGTGTTTTTATAAAAAAATTTAGTGATATGTGTTTTTATTATTATTACTGCTGCACCTGTTTTGCTTGTAACTGTTTATGAGCTAATGTTTTAAATGTCATCTCTGCTCCTTCCCAAATCAATCAAAAACCTGAGCATAAAAAACCTCAGTCAATGAATGCAAATATTACAAAAGCAAATCAGTCAAAACAAGAAAGCAATAATAAAATCAAATGCATAGCAAATATATTTTTCTTAACTGGTTACTAATATTTTTTCTTAGTGGATTTTCCTTGTTTTCTTATTTGAGTGCATCAGCGATGTGGCTCAACAAGAATGTTGAGTCCTGATTTACAGGTCTTAGTGTCTTTTAATCTCTTCAGTCTAGCTGTAGGTATAGACTGTAGGATGTAGGTGTTGATAGAGCTTCGTACATTAGAAATACCTGTACAGAATTTGTGGGAAGCATTTCCATTCAGATAGTATTCATGACCTCCCCAAGAAATTTGGTCAGATACGATTACAAGAAAGGAACTAATGAGCAGTTGGCCTTGTAACACAGAATATGTTTGGATCTGATTTGCCAATAACATAAACTATTTAAACAAATATCTAAAGACTACTGCAAATAGACTGTCTCTGGCAGATATGTTGAAGTCCCTGAAAAGGCGTAAAAAAATATTTTTTGACTAACAGGAGCTTATAAAGGGTTACTTACAGGCTGGAGAGCAGGGGTAGAAAAGACTGAAAAATAATTTTCAGCCTAACGTGAGTAAGGACAGCACAAATGCACAATGACCACCAGAACCCAAACTCTCCTATGGAGATCCATAAGATCTGATTAAAACTCTCTTAACTGTAACTTAGGTCACTTGCAAAAGGTGTAGAGATAATTTGACATAACCTGTAGGCTTTGACAATAAAGTCACACCCTAGATGATACAATCTATTGCAGTATTTGTGCTTTGAAGTGGTGCGGTAATTTGCAGTAGTCCCTGTAAAAGAGATTCTCCTGCCCACCTCCTTTCAGTGCCAGATGGTAAGTGGACTAAATATTTTCCCTCCACTAGTTGAGCCCAACTCGTGAATGTTACTGGTCCTCAGCTGGTTGCTATGTGGACACCAATCACACTTTGCAGTCATTTTTGGTATACTTTCTTGGTCACCTCTATCTATGACATGAGAATTCACAGTTCAACTGGGTCACCTCTACAGCAGCTACAAGTGCTTAACCCCTGAGCTCTTGAGCAGCCTGACTTTTGCTGTATCTCCCAAGGCAGATTTGCTCGAGGATTACATATAATTGACAGAAACCGTGGTAAACAAGAACAGAATGTGGTCCTTTTCCCAGTAGCAAAAAAAAAAAAAAAAAAAAGAAGAAAAAATAAAAGCATCTTAAAAACATAATTGCAATGGATATCACTCTTTGGTGAACACTGTTGTGTGAGTCCCTGCCGAAATCTGTTGGAGCCAAATCAGGTCCCCAGGTCCCCATCAAAGTCATTGATTTGAGATGGTGAGGGTAGGTGATGAAACATAGAAATCAATTTTCAGTCAGGACCCTAAAAGCATCAAGTATACTTAGTAAATTATTTTGTAGTCAGAGTACAAGCTACTTATGAGGAAAATTAACTCCATTACAGCCAAAACCAGTACACCCTTGTTTTGACAAACCTTTCCTCCTGGTGGGGTACCAGGCCCTTTGTTTAAAGTTCTGTGTTTGGTTTTAAGATTTTGTTTGTGGTTTAGAGGATCATCCTGATTTAACAAACCTCATCTGTCAGTCTTCACGCAACCTTGATAAACCCCCCCGGATTTAGTTTCTTCTAAATTAGTGGCATAAAGCAGCTCATAGAAGGGTTCAATGTGTACCAATACCTGCTGGGAGCAGGAAGGGATGTGGGAGAGGGATGGATAAGAAGGAACTTCCAGTTTGTCCTGGTTCCGGCAAGGATGGGGTTAATTTCCCCAAGGAGCCGGCGGGGGAGGCAGGTATCCCATCCCACGTGACCCGTGCCCGGCTATAAGAGGCGCTAGCCGGGGAGAGGGGGGCAGTCGCCACTTGGAGGTGGGCTGCGGCAGTGCGGGTCCGGTCGGCGCGGTGGTACTGTAATCGCGTTCTTATACTCCTTTATCGGTGTTATTGTTTTTCTTTCTTCTTCCCGTTGTCTGTTCTGTTAAATTACACTCTTTCAACCCACGAGTTTTTCCTTTTTCTGCCGATTTTTCCCACGGCTGTGGCAGTCGAGTGAGCAGCTGCGTGGGTCTCTGTTGCGGAGTGGGGCCAAACCACGACACAGCTGTAATGACATCGCCTCACCATGTTGCATGGAATGACATTCTTAATGCCATCCGCTTCTTGCAGTATATATTACTGAAGCTGTAAGTTGTGGTTTATAGCGTGCTTTTTCTAGGAAGGACAGACTCTTTCCATCTTCTGGAACAAGAAGTAGTACAAGAGCTAGTACAGATAACCACTTCAGGCAACGAAACACAAACACGAGCCAGAACCCACAGAAGAGTTTACCATGGAGGAGTGAAATACCTGAGCTCGATACTACCTGGGTAGGTTAAATTTATCAGTTTAGTTACAGCAGCACAGGTTTTAATTCAGTTTACAAAACACTTCTGAAGTCCAGGATGGCTCAGTGGAGGCTTTTCACCAAATAATACCCACATTGTTACTGGGGTGCGAGCTACTTGTTAGAACCTGTATTGGTTATCTCTGCTTTTGACTGCAGGGATTTCTCTGAACACGTTACAGACCTCTCCTTTGAAATGTTAGGCCAAAATTTCAGGAAAAACCTTATAACTTAAAGGTAAGGTACTTCAGGTACCTTATTCAAGGTTATGAATTCTGCTTTTAAACCAATGCTTAACTTTCATACACTTTACATCTCATAACCCAACCAGGAATCTTGAGCTCAGCTTTTAGGATAGGTGTTCTGCCCTGCTAATCTTAAAAGATGGCTGTATATATACATTTTTTTTTTTTTTCAAGGGATAAGCTCTAGAAAAATGCTTAAATTTAATAGCTGGAGTTGGAAATAATTTCATATTTTGGGTTTCAAACACCTGCCAACAGAGAATTTTTCTCTACAGTATATGATATTTTAACTGTCAACATCAGACTCTGTGTCAGTGCCAGACAAACTGAATCTGACCTAGGAAATTCTAAGATGTGGCTTCAAACTCACATCATAGCTCTATCCATTCATTTATTATTTAGAAAAAACAGTCTGTAATGTTTTATTTCAGTAAACTGAACTGATAGTGTTCAGCACTTCTGGAATGAATCCATACAGGGCTCAGTTCCCAGTCAGGCACAAAAGGTTTGTTTGATTAACATTTCCAAAGTTCTTGGTCCACCTCTTGTATTATTTAAGAAATATTCTTAAGCTAATGATGTTTGGAGAAGCTTTTAAGCAGGCTGCTCCTGCAGGCTGATGGACATACTCTCTTTCTTCTTACGCTGTCATGCCTTGAGGAATCTGGCAACAGAACCATAGTAAGAAAAGACGAAGAACAGCTTGTAAACCAAGGAGGAGTGCTTTCATTAGGGAGACCAGGGTGCATCTTTCACTCTTCTCTACGCATTTTGAGCTGCTTTTATCCTCATCTTTATCTATTCACACAGGCAACAGTCAATCCAGATAAAGCGTATGGGAGAATCTTGGTTACTTTACTTACATTTTACTGCAAAAGGAGAAGTTTCTAAACTTTTAGATAACTATTTCAAAACAGGAAGATGAAATAAACTTCTGCTTTTTTGAATCTTGAAAAAATCACACCTCTGCCTAGTTCTTAATACTGTTGTTGATAACCCTACATTTCATTGGTTTCTTTGGCTGCCTTTGCACACTGATCCACTTGTTTTAGAAAACTTCGGTTCAAAGTTTGGCGCTGTGTATGCATAGTTTAAATTATTGTTCTGTAGATGCATTACTTTAACTACATAAAAGCACTTCTGCCACTTTTTTTCATCATTCACTCAGTTTTATGATATCTTTTTGTAGTTCCTAACCCTCAGTGTGGCTTTTGGTTATCAGAAAGAGATCAGAAGCATGTGCAGATGTAGATACTTCATTTTCTATACATTTCTCTCAATCAGCGAGTTTGTTTAGTTGAACAAAACTAGCTTCAACGCTGTTTCCTGTGAGCACCTTGTATGCCTTTTGACTTTCTCCCATTCCTGATTTAAGTATTTTTCTGTGACCTCTCACGGACCCATTTGGGTTGAACATAACTCTTCCTTTTGGTACGGGTTCTTCAAATCCCAGAAGGTTCCCCAGCTCACAGTTAATTTAAGTCTCTCTTCTCTCATTGCTGCATTGAGACTCTGGATCTCTGCCTGCTTTTGAGGCTTTGTGTTTGACAGCATTGTGGAGAATGCCAGCGTGGAGGTAGTAGCGGCTTGAATGTAGCTCCCAGAACTGCCCTTGTCTACTTTTCTGCTATTGGTGCGTACACAGACCTCAGACACTGGCTCATACACTGCAGATCTGTACCACTTATCTTGTGAGCTCTAAGTTTCCACTGTTTCCACCCAACAGCAGGTAAGTTACTATGCAGTTCTCTCACATGCCGCAAATGCAGCTATCTATGCACCTAATAACTGAATCTCCCGTTCTTACTGCCTGCTGCTTCCCATCCCTGCAAATCCACAGCAGCAAGATGCTAGGTGCAAGAGGGCCCTCCGACATCAACGTGTCTCTTCTCCTCCTCTTCTCTTCTACTACATCCGCCTTTTTCAGCTGAATGCCCTCATTCCCTGAGGCTTAATGGGCTGTTGTTTTCAAGGTTCACCAGGTAATAGCTATGGGACAAATTTTACAGCAGCACACCTTTTTGTTCAGCTGCGCAGGTAATGTTTCAGTTGTCAGTTGGCTGTGATGTGCTGCTAATGCTGTGTAAGTGATATCTTGCAAGATCAATTCTCTTTCTCTCTCTCTGACAGATTGCATAGGTTTCAGAAGAAAAAAAAAAGTTTTGTCTGTCTCTATTTTAGGAAGTGTACAGCTTGCTTTAGGTGCTACCCCAAAATACTGTTTGCTCATATGCATATGCTTGCCTGTCTGCCTAGTGTTTTCCGTCTCTATGCAGGCTTTATGTGTTGTGCAGTAGCTATGGTACTTAAAATAATGCAGGTAAAGCTGATTTCTGGGGGATTAACTTATTCTTCACATAATTGCCTTCATAGATGCAAGGTTGAAAAGATTTCAGTGCTAAGCAGCAAGAATTGCAATTAGCTCGATCGGTGGAGAGCTCGTTGTATGAACTTCTGTAGCATCCAGTGTATTATTAGTTTTTGTGTTATTTTTCAGACCAATTCTAATGAATAATAAAAGAGAATCTGAAGATTTCTGAACTGAGAAAATAAGTCCTAAGTACGAAAAAAATAGATTTTGTTTTCAGTGTATCAATTTTAAACTCATTTCTTATGCATAGGTTTCATATTACTTATGAGTTCAGTGTGTTAGGTACAGGGTACACACAAGACAAAGAGATGATCATTTAGGGTACAATTTGAATCTGAAGTCAAGAGTCCAAGAGTCTGACCTGATGATTCTTTTGCACATATTCTTAGCCCCTTTTACAGCTGATGGAGGGAAGTAGGTATGTACAAAATGTAATTAATCATTCTGCTCCCATCCATACATGGTATTATATCACATAAATATAAAGCATAGATAGAAAGCACATGCTAAAATAATACTAGCAGGATTATATGTTACTTTGTATTTGCTGATTAAATGTGGTATGTACTTGATTCATGTACATAGTTTTCATTTGGATTGTTGGATGATTTTTGGTAAATTAATTTCCACTGGTTGTAATTAGCTTTTTACTACAAATGATACAGTGGGATCAAATATACTGTGGAGTCTTGCCCTACGGATAAAAAAAATTAAGCTCCCGGTGAGTTCTATAATACTGACTTTGGATGTGTTGTAATGTAAAAGACAAATAATTTCCATAGCCAAAAGGTTGGGATGTAAAAGATGTGTTCCTCATCCCAAGATAGTTGCATTAAGAGTAACTAACTTTGTCATTGTATCTCACACCTCCCCTAGTGCTAAAAAAAAAAAAAAACCCAAAACACACAGAAAACTCTATGGACTGTTAAGTTCAGATCTCTCTGCTCTCATATAGAGGAGGGTCTAAAACAAACTGCCGACGTAGCTTTGTAATCCTGAACTGCACTGTTTAGGAAGACTGGGAAGAACCCAAAGTGATGTAAAAGCCCATTAGTAACCAAGAGCAAAGTTATGCTACCTACAGTGGGCAAGGGCATGGAATGTAGAGAGCTGTGACTTAGTTTCAGATTGCCTGGTATCTCCACATGGCAGTGCAGGACAAAGTAGGGATAAAACATCTCTGTGAAGACTCTCATTAATATACTTCTTACTGTTTTAAAACTGGATTGATTGCTGGTCCAGTCCATGTTATCAGTGCCCAGTGATAGTGATATGCCTTGTGGCCATTCACTATTAAAGGTAGCTGTTACTGATAAAGCTGTTGGTTGCAAAAAAGGTTTTAGAATCATTTCTACCTAAATTTCCACCTCCTGAAAGTTTGAGGTTCTTCACTTTGTAGCGGGACAGAGTAACCTTCAAACTCATTACTAGCAAGAAAATCTCCCAATATAAAAATATCTCCTGTTGTGCTGGGTGGCTTTTCCATACATGCATAGTATGCTTTCATGTGGAAAAACTTCAATTATAGATTAAGAGAATGAAAATATAGAAAAGAACAGAAATTAAATGCTCAGACACAGGGTACACCTGAAATTCAAACAAAATGGCAATGGAAATGGTCCTTATAAAAACTAATCAGTTATACTTACTGGGTCTTAATTGACTCTGTGCATCTTTTAAAATTGTAAACGTTATCTCTTATGCTGTCTTCCTCTATTTGGTAAGTAGGTTAGCAATTAAAACAGATGTATTTAAATTTTTGTAGTAGGTGGCTGAGGAAAAGTGTTTGGCGTGGCATTTACTCTCTATTCAATTTTTTAAAGCCATGTTTTACTGAATAGATTACTTTGATTTATCTTTGAAAAAAAGAAAAAAAGCAACAAAATTACCATCCTGAGTTGGCACAAATCATAATTAATACTGTGTGAATGAAATCAGGCTTTGCTAATCCAATGAAAGGCTTCTTTAATGGAGATTTAAAACAGAAGAAAGAAAATCCGTTCTTTCCTTCTTAGTATGCCCCCCGAAAAAATATTTAAGCCCTTTCTACAGAGTAAAACTCTTACAAATCTGGACTCCTTCAGGCTTATAAATATCTTTATATGAAAATACATTCTAGTGGAAAATGTGTGGAATCTAGTGGAAGAAGTGTCAAAATACAGATCTAGTAATTCCTGTGCTGTCACTACCAATTCTCAGTCCAAGACAGTTCACCATCTAAGATATGGATATTATCAAATCCTGTGCTCTGAATTATGTTGGTTTTCCTTAGTCAAAGCTTTAAAATATAAATAAACACAAACCATTTACAACCTTGACATTGACTTTTGCTCTGTGATCATGGCATATCTGCCGCCTTACCTCAGCCTGTGGGATCCAAAGAAGATAGAACAAAGAACTTTTCTTCTCTGAGGGGAGAAACTGTATCAATCGCTATGCTTTGGGAATGTTCATTGTCATTATTAATACCCTTAATACGAATAGAAATACATTATCAAACTGTGGCTATGTCACATTCTCTGCTAAGCAGCCAGTGCACTTATACATAGAAAAAGAACCGTTCAATACCTATTTCAGAAAAGACTGCTGCACGAGCAAGAAGCTAATTCAGACCTCGAGGACAAGTAGAGCAATGGGATGGCATGGACAGAAGCAGATATACATACGTACAAATACATATGTCATGTACAAGAAGCCCTATGCTTTCTATGTGGATTTGATTAGAGACGACATGGCAATTTTGTCAGATCTCACTGGAAAAAATTTCCAACTCCTGTGGACAATATTTTTGGAAGTGAAAGAAGACATGTACTGGAAAATCTTAAATTAAAACTAGCCTTACCAATTAGTCTTTTTCTACAGTTGGTCCAGTCATTCACAGGAAGATCATTGTGGATTGGATTCAGTCTGTAGATTAAGACATATACAGTTAGATGACTTAATGTAGGTGTCCACATGTGAATTAGACATCCAAGTTCCCATTACAGTCAAATGGAGTTAAGTTACTAGATATTTAGAGTCCCGTCATTATATATCCTCTGACTCTAACGGGAGCATAGACAAGTATTTCACATGTAGACACTTACCTGAAAATACCTAATTTGAGATGGTTTAATCTTTAAACAATATGACAGACTATAGTGAGGCTTAGATTCCTCATTCAAAAGTCATACAAAATATGCATTCCTGTTGACTGATGATCAACACTTCTAAATATCAGGGTGTTTTGTTAACGTTCAGGAACAGAGTTCTCAATTAATTCAGTGAATTCCATATCCATAATTTTATAAAGGGCTGCTGTGTATATGCAAATGAGTATCTATAGGCAAATAGATGAAAGTGATATCTCTTGAATATTTAAGAACAGTGTCTATACTAGTGTCTAAACTGGCCAGTGTGTGGTCTTAAATATTGACATATACAAATTGCTTAATTATTAATACTCTCTCTGACATAGTTTTGGCTCGTTCTCAACCTCCCAAACTGCACGTGGTGGCAGTCTGGCGGGTAGCACAGAAGTGCTCTCAAGTAGTTAATGTAGCTGAAGCAACCTCTTCTGGAGGGAAAGAGTGTTCAGCTCTGTGAATGCTGTGACTTTTTCCTTTAGGGCCAGAGAACAGGTAGAAAAGCTACTGACCTGTTTTAGTTACTAATATAAATGTAGCTAATAAATATTTTACCTCACTTTTTATCTCCCTTTTCACCCAAGGTCGTTCAGACTTAACATAGCATTCATACAAAGTCTGAATTTCTGTGGTGTCAGAGGAAGCAAGCAGTCAACTATAGACCACCTATATTCTATGTATTAAATATTCAAGTAACAATGCTACTTACCTTAAGTCATTAAAGCTACAGTGTATGTTGGTTCTGACACTGAACAGTGTCTGAAGAAACTTCAGGAAGACAGGCAGATCACCACTATCCTCAAATGAGTGCATCATCTATTGTGGAGCTCATCTGCATGTCAGGAGTCTGTTTCTGCTGCACCATGCTGATAAGACTGAAGAAGTCTGGGGGGGGGAATGAAGGCACCTGCTGGTGGTTTAGCCTCAGCTGGAGCAATGAAGAGCCACGGTGGCCAGTCGCTCATTCCCCTCTCCCTGTGGTGGGATGGGGTGGAGAAACAGAAGAAAAAGGCAAAACTGGTGGGTTGGGATGAAGGCAGTTTAACAGAACAGCAAAGGAAAAGCAAAACAACAGTAATACTGATAAAGGAATATACAAAAATGATTAATGTGCAATTTTAACCGCTCACCAACCAGAACCCAAAACATCCAGCCCACACCCAAGTGGCAGTTCCTACCTTCCCCTGCCCAGCTCCCCCAGCTACATACTGAGCATGACATCACATGGTATCAAAAACCCCTTTGGCTAGTTTGAGTCAGCCATCCCAGGTGTGTCCTGTCCCACTGTCTTGGGAAAATTAATCCTACCCCCACCAGAACCAGGACATTGCTGCTTTTGTCTTTGCTTTTTAACACAGTTAATTTAGAGAACATTTTTTGACAGTTTTTTATAAGAATTATAAACCCTTGATGATATGCATTTAATCAGTAGGAATATACTTCTCTCTATAATGTCAGTATCTTTCAGAGGGGAAAAGGACATATTTAACATTTATACAAACGTGAACACATACAGAACACACGTGGAAATTGTTTAGCCTCTATATCAAAAACTTACTAAATATTGATATACTGGGGTTATTCTTAACCCAAGCTAATGAATAAAAATGTATTGAGAAAGATTTCTATTAAATATAAGTTAAATACTTAACCTTAAGTGTGCTTGATACTGCATTAATGTTTTAAAGATCATCATTTTCAGACTGTCAGTCAAAAAGCAGAGGAGAAGGTGGATAATCTCTATGGTTGAAAAGGTTAAGGAGTGAAATGCTTGCAAATCTTTTCCTATGTTGATTCTTTATTTCTGCTTTAAAATAGAACAAATGAATAAATAAACACAAAGCCACTAAAAAGTACATTTCTGAGGAACAGACTTCCAGGCTGTATTATTAAGGCCAAAAGATTAGCAACATCCTAGAAAAGTAACTGTTTCAGCTTTGTCAGCAAAAAGATATTTCAAGGGTATGAAAGCCTCATTCTTTCTGGTCTAAACTGACCACCAAGAGCTAGAAGGAAGAGGAGTTATGCCTTTATACACTTATTCCATAATAATTAATAGTAATTACAAATATTTCCTGATCTTTTCTTTGGATTTGTACTTTATGGACCAAATCTGAGTTCAGAGTGCTAGTCTTGTACACTGTTACTTCTAAAGGAGTCTGGTTTTGAATTGTTTACCTTTTGATTTGTTTATCACCATGTATTAAGGTAGATCATCATCCTCAGCATTGTAAGAAATATCACTTTGGAACGGGTATCATTTTTCTGAAGAATATGTTCAACAAATAATATATTTTATCCCGGTCTTCTTATCCAGGCAGCCCTCAAGCGTTCTCCCAGTGACTGGGAAGGAACATACATTGTTACCAAAATGATCAGGCATGCCAGTGTCGATCTTTGCATTTTCAGACGATTCATGCATTCAGGACGCATCAGATTAACTGTACATGCTCAGACTGCCTGATCACAATCATGGTAGGTCTGGCCACATCCCTGCCTGGGCAAAAAGTTTCCAGGAATGATAACAAGCAAGGGACACTGCTGCTAGCAGAGGTGGTCACTCAACCCACTCTCAGTTGCCCTCTTTCCTGTATGTTTCTCAGTCTGAGGGAACCAGATGCCACTGACTGCACCAGCCTTCCCCTCATCGCTGTCGCTCCAAAAACCTTTTCAGTCCTTTGTACCTGACTGTGTGAAGTGATAGAGATGTCTTTTATACTCTGTAAAACTGTGGCAGCTATTGCCCTGGAACCAAGACATTGTATTGGAGGCTGACTCTGGAGAATCCCAAGGAGGAAAGGCCACTTGGATTCTGCCACAGGTCAGTTGATCTCTTATGGACCTCCGGCTGTAAGTTAAGGAAGGTCCCTGCACTACTGGTGTCTCTTTGGCTTACTGATACTTTAGGGACTATTAGTTCTTTAGGTATCCCAGCTCTCTATTTAACACTGAAGTATTTATTTGCTCACGTACTCATTTACTCACAAAACTGGACTGTTTGTATTGTAAAATTGCCAGATATATTTTTGGGCTCTGGCCAGTGAGTATTCTTCCAAATGATTTCTGGTAGTGCTGGGTCATTAGAAGGGGCCAGAGATCACTTTCAACAGGCAGTTGGGATGAAGCCAATTTGGTTTGGAGTCTGAAGAGTTCACTAGCTCAGACATGAACCACACTATGACTGTTGCTCTGAATAACCGAAGAACAGTCCCAAGGCTGTTTAATTTTGTATTAGAGATGTAGCCGTTGAGCATCACTGGTCAAAAAGAAAAGAAGAGAAAAAATTGTCGACCAGCTTGAAGCTAAATTATCAAAGTCATTGCTCTCTTTTTTAATGTTTTAATCCCTCCCTTATGCAATGTATCATGCATCTTCTAATGGTTTTAATCTTCCGTCACACAGTGTTTAAGCAATTAATTAGTCTACCTATATAAACGGCATGCACACAAATTCCTGGCTGAAGTATCCCCATCTATACAGTTCATGCGTTTTTATATTTTAGTGACATATTTGGGCATTTTCCAGTTTATGTGTCCTTTCCTACTGAATGCCACATGTATCTTTTCTGTCTAGCACCCTGTAAATCTTATTAATACCTTCACAAGATCTTTGATGCATTACAGACATCCACCTTGTTAGTCTAATGTGCAGCTCCTTCTCAGTTACTGTGGTAAGCTCGTTATTTCAGTTGCACAGCTATGACAATTAAACTTCTCATCTGTTAAGCTGCCGTGGTACTCATTTCTCCTGTGTGCCTTTCCTGTTCTCTGTCTCCATGATCTACGTAAAAATGTTGAAGAAATTTTTAGTGTGCTTTTGTGCTGTGCCTCGGGGACTGGACCGTTCTTTCTGTTTGAGCTGTATACCGTATTCTAAAAAAAACCCCACAAAGTAGCCGAGAGTGATGTTTTATAATTACAACATTTCAAATAAAACAGAATTTACCAGTATTCAGGTCTTAATTGTTCTCTCTGCATTAACACTTCCCACTGTCATTTATACTTCCCTAAAGAGTTCAGCGCTAATACTATTATCCATTTGTTCTGGACCACGGACCAAGGAACCGCACGTCCCAGTTATGCAAAGAGTTATGTGTTTAAATATTCTTGTATCAGCAGCTATGCAGTTGACTTGTTTTACAGCACTGAGTTGTAAGACAGACAAGCAAATGACAAGGGAACAATGTACAAGAGACTTATACACGGTTTAGTCCTCAGGCGTGAGATTATCCTACAGACATTACTGGAGAGAAATTACTGTGTAATGAATGTCCTGAAACAAACTTCCTGTGTCTCTGTATCCACTCACATATAATGTTATTACATAATCTCCTTAATAAGTTCATGAAGCTTTCTTTAAAAATATTTACATTTTAAAATCAAATACTTCTGCCGCGAGACTTTTCTGGAGACTCATACCTTCAACGACTAGAAAGGTTTTTGTTTCAGAGTGAGTGCAGTCATGGTCAGTTTATTAATTTCTGTGCCGACACTGTTGTTTACCTTCTTTCCATGCTTTTTTACAGTTTGGGGTTTTGTAAACCGAGTCTTACAGAAAAGCTGTGTTTTACCTAAAGTAAAGAAAGCAAATTCTGGTTATATCTCAGAGTCTATGTCATGATCATTCTAGCCGTTCTTGTCTACATTTTTCTCAGTGGCCAGATATATGATGTCAAGTAACAGGAGGGGGAAAATGTTGCAATAATCAAGATAGGAGCTGCTAATAAACTGATTGAGAACCATACAAAATTATATGTGGAGATGATAAGGGGATAATAACACCCAGAGTACAGGCCCAATGATCAAGATGACATTGATGATTCAGGGGAAGGATACAAAAGGAGGAGAGGGAGAATAATATTTCAATTGATTTAGCAAATACAGAAAGTCAGTGTCCAGGAAGAAAAAGAGGGAGCCATAGCCAGAAACCTTCAAATACTAAAAAGAGGAGAAAGAAGAAATAGAGGATCTACTAGTCCTATTCTACTATTCTTTTATCTACTATGATAGGAGAGAGTTATGCTGAGGGAACTAAACCAACCATCACAGTGCAAGCAGTAATATCAGAAGAAGCAGGAAGAGTCTGTATTGTCAAAATAAGTCAAGTAAAATTTTATAATATTATTCACTTGAGATTTTCCATATCTGTAAATGAGGGATTAAGAAATGACTTTATGAGACTTTATGGGGAGAATAGAGTATAAGAGCCTGGGCAAGGCAGTACGGAATCAAAGTAAACTCCCCGCCTGCCCCAGCTCTGAAATAAAACACTAGCAAAGTAAATACATTCAATAGCAAATACAGGTGTGCGGCTCTGTGCAAACTGCACTTTGCACCAGACAGTAAATTAGTTCCCAACCACCACAAGACCAGAGCTAATACAAAATAAACACAGCAGCATATTTTATTTTTTTTTAAACTCTGAGCACAGCACTAAAAATTCAGAGCAACACTGACTGATAAACATCAATCCCTCTATAAATGACTGTCCCGTTGCTAATGGCAACAGCTCTGTTCCTAAAGTTAGCTGAGCTCTTAAAGTGGCAAATTCAGTGTCCTCATGTAACTTGCAGGATTTAGCTCATCAGTTTTGCCAACTCCTGCAGCCATACAACTGCATTTAAGCATAAACTTTTCCTTTCTTTTTGCACGATATTTATCAAAGAAAAATACAGTTACAGCTACAGCCTGATTTATAGTGTCCTGAATATGTAAATGGATTCAATATTTAGTCTTGCCATTGTGTGATGCCATTTTATCCCAAATGAATGCTTTGTTTTGTTTTAAATAATTTTTTTTTAATTCCAGATAAAGATGGATGGGAGTAATTCATCCCAACTATGGGACACCACTAAAAGAGGACTTAGGACTTTTACAAGCATTATTTGCTACCATAAAATATAAATAAAAGCATAAAATATTGAAGAAGATGTTATTTTATAGTACATTAAAAATAATTAAAAAAAAATTAACAAGCGTGACAAGTTAACATTTTACAAACATCAAAGGAGTAGGTGAATTATGGCATTATCGGCAGCAGAACAAGCTATCTTGTGATTAGCCCAGGAGTACTTTATTTTTCCAGACCATTTCTAATTAGACCCTTGAAATGAGATTTTGTTAGCAAACCCCTAAATTACAGGCAGCAAAATGGGGATTAAATCCAAATATTTCTGGTGTAGTACATGACTGTGAGCCCAACACACACTGTTATGCATACAAAGCATTTGAGCTGTACATGTACAGAATGATTATTTGGAAAACTGGGGGGGTGGGGTGGGGTGGGGAAGAATTAAAAAAAAGAAAAAGAGAAAGTAACAACTCCCCATTCGGGTGGCCTTTGTAGGTATATTTGCCAATGGAGAAATTGCCATGTTGTGCAAAGCACCAAGAATACTCAAAAGTATTTTGCAGAAAAAAGGGTGAATTTCCACATCATCATACTTAAGAACTTAGGTGCTCAACATCAAGAACTAGAAAAATCACAGTCTAAAGCAGGAAAGGGAAAGGGAAAGGGAAAGGGAAAGGGAAAGGGAAAGGCAAAAGACCGACTAACAGAGGAAAAAAGACAAAATCTTTCTTGTGTCTACAAGCATGCAATAAAAACCATGAAGCCTCACATTGATAAAATATAATGTGGAACAATATGCCATTGCAAGCAAAAGGCAGTCTATCTTGGATGTTTCTTTCTTTTTACTGACTTATGTAGGGTGTAAAGACGTATATGTATGCATATGAGAAAAAAAGAAAACATCTATCTTTAGGTTATGTTAAAGTAAACATTACTACAGATTCATAATATCTTTTGATACATATGACTGAACTATATGCTTTTTAAGTTTAAAACAAAAAATTTCTAAAATTAATTATATAAATAATCTAAAATATAAAATTAACTAAGAGATCAAATTAAGATTCTAGTTAGACTGTGGCCTAAGGTTTGCTTTTAGCATTTTTATTCTCCAGCAAAAAACATCCAAAGTGTTTGTTTTTCTCCTTGAAGTTAAATCAGTCTCTTGAGTTGTCGCTGAGTGAACCCACGGGCAGAGGTAAAGGAATTGATTAGATGCTTTCTGAAACTATACCCTTTGCAGACAGCAAATGTCTAAATAAACAAACAGAGGCTCTGATCCAGGGTAATTACTTTAGGAACCTAAGGTAGATATGGATGCGATTAAATATTAGTTTCTTAGCAGAGGACACAGGAAGAAAACCAGTCATCTGAAATCAGTGGCACAGGTTGCCTGTGTGGTTAGTGAAGTGAGATATGTGCTTCTGTAGGTTTCCAGGGGGTTCTTTGCTTTACCTGATGACCTAATATGTTTATAGTCAATAAATATAATATATAAGAAATACTGGAAAGAGATGGTGACTTTCACGTGCAAGATAATCTTTTTTGAAAGCTAGTGATATTGTCCTACTGTGAAAAAAATTAAGGAGGACAAGGAATTTGGGAGAAAAATGAAGGAAAAGCAAAATATGTTACTGAAAAGCTAGAATACATCATATGGGGAGAATATAAAAGGTAGGGAGCTCTTGAATGGCAAGTCAATGACCACATCTTTTGTCTTATACCATCAGAGAAACAAAATAAATAGTAGAATCTAAGAGCAACCAGAAACATTAGAATATAAAGCAAGGGAAAACTTGAGGAGAAAGTTCCATGAAAATTTTGTTAACAAAGGGGTCATTTCAGTACTGGAACAGAGATGGGAAATGGCTCTTGGAGCAATTTGATTTTGATATTTCAGACATCTGGCCTTGCTGGATCCAGACAGAAGACAGAGGAAGGTTTCTATTTCAAGAGGGAACAGCCCAAAAATAGCAGATTCTCTTGTTTGTCAGAATTGTTCTTGTAGTGATAAGCTATATGCTCTGAAACTGCCAGAGACAGAAACAGATTGCAACAAAGATAAGCTTTTGATGCTCATTTCGTAGGCAGAAATTATAATATATATGAAAGGGTCAAATGTAAAAGAAGGTACCAGGTCCAAGAAGAAGCAGCTTTTATTACCTCGGTCAGTTTAACTGAACATTGCAAATACGAAACGGTAAAAGGAGACCTAGTAAAGAGGAGGGTAATTGCTGGTATCAGAGACACTGATCTATTATCACAATTTCAGTTACAACTAGATCTCGCCCTGGTAGAAGCTCCAGCACAAAAAACATAAAAAAATACTGATATGACTCCTTTTTTTAGTAGCGGAAAGGGAGATAATCTCAGACAATATTGATTGAATAAAGAATGAAGACACAAATAAGGAAAGAGTTCTATTGAACTTACTACACTAAGAATTGAAAGACCAAAAAATTTCAGTAGGGCAGGGAGATGGAAAATCTGTGGAAGATGTAGTAAAGCAGAAACCACAGCTGACAACTGTGTTTAGCAGAAGAAACAGGATATAGTTCACACCAGAAGGCAGAGCACTGTGCAGCAACATGCCCGTTTCCCCAAATAATAAAAATGATCTGGTTTAGATATCAGGGAATCTATATTTCTATTATAATATAAAAAAACCAGCATGAACCAAAAATGCTGAATTCCTTGACCAAAAATGGTCATTAAAATTTCAATAATAATTTATAGACAATCTAATAATGGATATTTGTAAAAGCAAATGAATATATATACAGGAGTAGTTGCATGGGATGCAACGTGGGATGTTTGTGGTCAGTATCCAGATGAACTGGAGAAAAATACAGTTCTTGGAAAAATATAATGCAAAGACTGATGACCTCGCACTAGGTAGCCAGCAAAACAAGGTCAAGGATACATCAGTAGCAAAAAGACAAATTACTGATGAGATGTAGCCGCATGTCTTTATGGGAATAGAAGAATTGCCAAGAAAATAAAAAATAAAACTTGTGACATCAGCAATTCTAACAACAGTCTCTGACCTCTGTGTTTTTTTTCCTAGAGAAGGTAAGAAAAGAGTAGAAGAGAATGGAAGGTATGAGAGGTATTTGACAGAGAAAAGTACTTAAGGTCTGGTATGGAATGAAAGTCCCAAAGCTCAGCAGAAAATTAGCATACATATGTGGAGAAAAAAAAAAAGCTTCTTATATTAGCTTATTTACCATAAAACAAATATTCTCCAAGTTATGTACTTTGAAAGTCCTGTTGGCTTTTCTCCTCCCTGGCTTTTTCATGAAAGAATCTAAGCATTAACTGTATTCATCATTATATTTGGAGGGTACTATGTCAGCTGGCTCCCAGTCAGTATCACTCTAGCAACAGAAAATTTCTGAAAAAGAAATCTCAGATGGTGCCAGGGTTGCTTGGCATCCTTTACTATGCAGAAGATGTGTTGGTTTATGACAGAAATAAAACTGAGCGTGATGAATTTTGAGATACTTTCAGCAAGCTGGCCTTGCTCTGAATGAGGCTACTACCTGTGAAAAGGAGCAGATAAAATATGTGCTGTTTAGTATTAAGAAATAGGAAGTTCTGGTGAACCATCACATTTCTGCAGTTGTAGAAAAAGCCCAGCAAAGTTTGTAAATGCAATAATGTTGCAATGATCGGAAGGACCAGATTTTGGAAAGCAACTAACAAAGCCATTTAACATTAAAGACGTATTGATGCATCTACCTCTTTGGCACAAAATACTGTGTTGTGCGTGTCATCCAGAGGTAATGACAAGGCATGCATCGTTGGTTGGTATATATATGTCCCCATCAAAGAAAACCTGTCGGGAGACAAAAAACCACACCCTGTTGCATTCATATTAAAAAGTTAGGGATAAATAAACAAATACTACATTCCAGGCTGCTCAAAAAAGCCACATGGACTTGCAAAAAGGATCTGCCTACTCTTAATGTACTTAGCTAGTTTCATAACATCAAAACAGATTTTAGCATCTCTGCCATTATTTGGTTTATATTCAACAAATGACCTTTCCTTTTAGATTCAGAGACTCTGATCAGAAATGGTGCTTTCTTTTAATCTTTGACAGCAGCAAGTGTTCTTATGGAAAGTCTTTAAGCAGAACTTATGTAAAAGAACAGACTTTTGAGGAAGATGCCCAAGTAGATATATGTTAATATTGACCTGAAAATAATGGTATTCTGTCAATCAATAGAAATAAAATATATTAATTTTTAAATTCATTATTTATTCAATATAAATCAAGTTTATTTATTGCTGCCAAAGAAGAAAGAGTCAAGGGGATGAAATTCCAACAGACCAATTTCCACAGTAGTAAACACAAGCTGACTTTCAGATATCTGACATTGGGATTATGGAGTGAAAGTATTTTTAATCCTCTGAGATTTCAGAATAGCTGCTCCAAAATCCTGAAGAGAGGCAGGAGTACAAACAAGGGCATAGCATGAGTACAGCACTTTGTAGGGTTTGATTAGGATGGTTCAAACCTCAGTAACAGCTGTGAAGAATATAGCATGGGAAGGGAAATAAGCAAACAAGAATTTCCGAACAACCTCCCCCAGGAAACAGTTGCTAATATCATTAATCTCTACAAAGCTACCTGACAGACCTTGGCAGCAGGCAGCAACAGCTTTTTTTTTTTTTTTTTCTTTTTGGAAAGGACACATATGCATTATTGTAGCTGATTGCTTCTCCATATATACCGACTGGGCTGTGCTTTCACGGATGTCAGCTGCACATATCATCCAAAACCTAAAGCCAGTACTTGCAGGATGTGAAATTCCTAAGTTCTTCAGAGAAGACTGTGGGCCTTATATTAACTGCTCTGATGCATGCCTAGTATTTGCTGGAAATGTTGATTTGTTGTTTAACAGTCATATCAGAAGTCATGCTACCTCCTCAGCAAAGAGCAGGTGGAGCGGTGCAAACTTCGAAAAAAAAAATGGTAAAAACCATAAGAAGATGTGTGTACAACAATTATGACAGATTGACAACTTGCATCTAGTTTCTCTCCAGTAGAACTGTTCATGGGAAGTATGTAAAGAATTGCTCTACCTGGAGCACTCATTAATCTTAGACCTCAGAAGCCCAACCAGGAGGAACTGCTAGAGCAAAATCCTAAGATTTAAACTTGGCAACCGTGATGATCAGGTGTACAAAGAAGAGAAAACCACTCCTAGAACAAAAGGATCTTTTTTTTTTTTTTTCCTTAGAAATCTTCTGGTGCTCTTTGTCAGAGCTGCTGCTTGTGTTGACTGCAAAGGTATTCCTTCAAAGGAATGAGGTGCTACATTCATATTTCTTACTGCCGTAAAGAGAAAACAGGTAACTTACAATGGTGCCATGAGGTAAAAGCAAAGAAAGATGTCCTCCCCCAGTCCTTCTCCCAGTCTCAAGGAGCTGCTCATAACAGCATCAGGAGAACTGATCCAACCTAATCTGAGTTCAGAATTCAATTCAGACTTAATTCTATGGGCTGGATGAGAAGATGTATCAGTGGAGATAGCTTTGAGTGAATTTGAAAATGTTTCAAATTCTTGACTTAAAGAGACAGGACATATTTTAGCATAGTGTTAAAAAAAAAAAAACTTCTCAGTTTACTTCATCAGTGTGTCAGTTAATATTATCATTGAGTTGTACCAGCCATCAATTCCTTTATAAATGAAATTACTTAGGCTTTTTCTTTTAACGATGAGATATAAAATAACTGTTCAAAAAACCTGTCATCTTTCTGAAGTAAATAGAACAGTGTGCATTTGATTCTAGAACAGCATATGAAATGTCAATCATTGAAATTAGAGATACGTTATTTTCAAAATGTTATGCATGAAACTAAACAGTTCTGAAGCTGTGGATGATATAAAATCTTCCTCTTCATGATCATACAGTAAAATTTTGGTGATTTAAATATAGTGTTTCATCTTTGTCTCTATATTTTGTTTAAGTATTATATTCAGACTCATTCTTATGTATTCAAATGTTTGGTTCTGCACTGGTTTATTAATATCACTGTTCTGCTTCTTGGGAATTTCCTCAAAAAGACTGATACAAAATATACCTGCTCTCTGAAGATACTAATTTCTATCCTTTTTTTATATAAGAAATTTTATTTTATATCGTTTCCCTTAGCTTTTAGAGTGTGTAGGCGTAACTTTGCACTGCTCCAGAGAACTGAAGTGTATTTCCTTTGTAAATTTTGTAACTGTTGGTTTTGTCTCTTCAGGAGTGAGAAGAGGCTAGAGATTTCTTCCATAGAAGAAAGTACTATTATAAGTGTTTTACATACAGAGAGATTGATTTGTTAAACCCTTTGCTTGTTTGTTAAAAAGATGCATATCTCCTCATTTTTCACTTGCATTCCACCAGCACCTGCAAATCCCAGTCCTGAAACAAGACCCAGCTCCTGTACCAGGGAGACCAGTACCATAGAATTCTGTGATTCTAAAATACAACCTTATATTTAGAATTTTTAGGACTATGCTGTGAGTACCAGTAACACCTGGATACAATGCAAAGGACTACATGGAAAAGTGTATGGACCCCAAACAATTCAATAGTCTGCCAATGGTACTGGTCTCCCTGGTACAGGCTTAGGCCAACCTCCTTTGAACTCTCCCTGAGGACAAATTATTCTATAGCTTCAAGACAGTGCCTTCAACTCTTACAGAGGGTATAGGTGACAGGCACTGTTGGATACAGGACACTAATTTAGGGATGGATTAGGGAACATGGGTTTAGTGGTGGTTTTGGCAATATTAGGTTAATGGTTGGACTCGATGATCTTAAAGGTCCCTTCCAACCTAGACGATTCTATGAGTGTTTCATACTCTGACACAGAGTATAGCTGATGCATTTCAGAGAAAAGCTGAGCTTGGGTGTCGTGGCTGTTCCTCAGCACACCAGAGATTACCTTTACATGACTTGATGCTTCTCATGTCCTTTGGTCAAATATTTGCTTTGTGCATAGTCACTGCATCGTATTTACTTCTCATCTTCTGCTTTTATGTATTTCAAAGCGCTCAGCCAAGGATTACTCTTTGCTTAGCTTGATTTTTTACACCTAATGAACACTTGCTATTTCTGTCTCCCTTTATAAAGCCAGTGGCTAAGGTGCTACTGCCCCTGAATTTTCAACAACCTGACCATCCTCCTGGTCTGAATGCGTTATATTCCTGCTGATATCAATTCGGGGTACTCACAGTATCAGATCTTGCAGTTTTTCTCTCTAAAGTAATGGTAGAGTAAGTGGAACTGGATAGCTACTATTCAAAACTTCAAATGCCAGAATTGCTGAAGAAAAAATTCACTAGCTTCCTAAAGCTCCTCTATTTTGCTATAACTCAGTTTCTCTGTTTTGCTATTTGCATAAGTATTTTCTTTATACTTTCAACACTCAATGTCTCATAGGTGGTGTTATGGAGGAATGAGAGCGAGTTATTTTCCTGATTTTTTTTTCTTGACCTTGTTAGCTTAAAGATTTATATCCAGACTAGATGAATAATTTCTCTGAACAATGTCCTGTAACTCTGTGGAAAGATAGAAAAGTCTCACTTAAATTAATTACATTTTGGAACTCAACATCTTTTCTTTTATTTTATCTGAAGCAATCCAATTATAATTTAATTGGAGCATTGTTTAATTAAAAGTGGAGACATGAAACAATTGCAGAAATTGTTCCAATCACAAAAAAATATATGAATATATTTATTTGTCGCAATAAAGCCAGTGAGAAGGAGTTTCAAAAACACATCCTCCTTACATGGCTATTTCCTCTGTGCAACTCAATGGAATAATTCACAACCAGAATTTATTCGTGTTTTTGAAACTGTATCTTATTTTTCATCTCAGGTGTCAGTATCAGAAACCAGTGCCAACAATAAGACATCAACAGCTGCACAATGTTATCACACATGAAACCTGGTTTTTCCATGCCTGCTCGTTAATATAGGCTGCCACCTTTATTGGTTGCCAATATAAATGGGGACACTGCAATTGATAAACTTTTGGGGGCTCACAATTCCTTTTATAAATGTGTATGCATTTGGTAGGTCTATATGAGGCAGTTTAGTTCACAGTTCTTACATTTCCAAAGTGCAGTTACACCATATCCTCATAAACTTGGGTTCTCCTGGCAGGATCCACAGCTTTGGACCTTCATTTTCTTCAGAACTTATTAGGCCTCTGCTGTTGTAGCATTGGAGCACATAATGATTTTTAATGCAGTTATCCTTATGATCCTGTAAAACTGTATAATACTAATAGCCCCAATTTATGGTTCTAATCTATGGTGGGAGAGTATTTTTGTGTTTATCTTCAGTGGAATATATCTAGGCACCACAGCCTGAACTCCCTGCAAGTACAAGCTTTAGGCATGTCCTGTGAAAGCTGTGCAGATGTGGGTCACTCTTCAAAAAGACAGCTACAGGAGGGAACAGCATCAGATGTGAATCCTTTTCTCTCAGGAAGACACACACCAAAACTAGAGGTGCTCTAGGTTTGAGTGTGTATCTTTTAATTATCCTTCCCCACCCCCACCCCCCAATTATTTACTTTGTTATGCTTTGCTGTCACCTTTGCAGCTTCTGCAGTGATTTGTCAAAAGGGTCTCTCATCTGCTAGTCCATGCAGAATACTGATTCTGTGTTTAACTTGCTGTGTGAATCACGCAGGGCAAAAGTTTTTGTGCCTCTTGCATGACAACTGACCTTCCGCTGAGCTTATGATTCCTGCTGAACAGCCCTCAGGGGACAGATTGCTGAGGGACATAAAATCCTGAAAAGGGGAAAAAAAAAAAAAAAAAAAAAAAAAAAAAAAGAGATTGATGTTGCTATATTGTATAAAGAAGAAACTAATTAGAAAACAAAAGGCTATGAAGAGATACTGAGAGGGGAGATTAGCATACAAGTGATGGAGGAAGAACTTTGACTTGGAAAGAAGTAAAGCAATTGGGGAACAATTTGAACCCTACAATGAAATTGAGGATGCTTTTCTTTCCAGTGAGGAGAGGATCCAAGGGTTATATGGTGGAAGAGAATAGCTCAATTTTCTTTTTCCAAGACAAAAGTAAACTTTTACAAAAAAGAAAGTCTTAGTGGCATATGCTGCAGAGATTTGTTGCCTCTTTTAGGTTGGATGCTTTTGATGTTTTTGGAAGCCAGAGAATGTCTCATCATCAGATGCTGAGATTATTTTGTACCTAAAATAATAGGTATGAAAATAGCACCTGATACAGTACAGGCATCTTTTTCACTCCTACTCTCCAAAAGGGTGGGGAAGAAGCAATATCATGACTCCAGCCATAATGTGACTACTCCCGAAAGCTCAAACACATTCAGCCTGCACTGCAGAGCATCTCTGCTCCATCAGGATGACTCAGATTTTAAATTATAAGGGCTGCAATTTGCTCTTGCAACATTCAAGTGGGCATTTTAAAGTCAAACCAAGCTTGTAAAATGTCCAAATCTGTATATTTAGAGCTGTCTTTTATCACATACTTTCTGCTATCTTCAATTATACTAATAAAATTTTCATTTAAGGAAAGAGGTTGGATATAAAACTGGATAAATTCTTTGAGTTCTTTTTTCTTTTTAGATTATTTATTAGTGATAACAACTAATGTACTGCTTAAGGGTAATGAATCTTATTAAACACACTTTCAATTATCTCCTAAATTAATACAAGAGTGCAGTTCCAGTGCTAAAGACCCACAAAATAAGACTGGCAGAAGAACTAATATTTGCTTCTTATGAAAGACTCCTTATTGCCTCCAGCTAAATGATGTATATCAAATCAAGTTCTTGTCTCTAATAGAAATATAACATATGTAAGCAGATTAAAACATTATGTACTACTTACGGAAGATGTCTATAGATTTCATTCAGAAAGCATGCCCGCTTCTTGAAATGGCTGTATAATAACTCATTCTTTGTTTGTGGCTATTTCTCAGCATATTTAGCAGACATTCTCTGTAAACTCAACAATTACCTAGTCCACGATATAGGTCGGTGTGATCATGCTACATCAGTATGAGTGAAGGGATTTTGGCTTTAGGGATAGAATTACTCCCTTAAGGTGCAAGTTCATTTTGGAGGCGAAAGTCAGCTTTCTAAAATGTAGGGAGCGTGTACACATAGCTGCTTCAAGAAAGTGTGACTTCATTTATTCCCCAGCTTCCGCAGCCAGTTGAGCATGGTACCTGGCTAATTATCAGCTCCTCCTACCATACCTTTTCCTCTCCTACCTGTGCTCTCATGAGCTTGGCTTTGACTCTAGGGAAATATTAGATGTGACTATAATAAGAGAATACTTGATGGGAATGGTTATTTGCATTCCCTTTAGCCTGGATATCCTATTAATATTCTGTCTTTCAAACACAAGGCCAAGTTTGAATTTAAATGCTCTCTATGGCTCCTGTGCACTATCAGAGATGAGCTACCACAAAAAAAGTCAGTCTTACTTCAGATCCTGAACATGAGAGAGAGAAATTTAAGTAAGGATTATTAACAAAGGACACGGAAGAAAAAGCCAGGAACAGAATGAGAAGATTATTTGTCAGTTTTTATAGTCAGGAAAGTCTCCCTTTCCATAATTGGGGAGTGAATGATTTCCTTCATCTCCCACCACATGCGGCTGACATGTTTGACCACTGAAAGCAATGAATTTTTTTAGCCAGCAGCTTAGCACCACAGAGGTTTCCTATTACTCCTCTGCCCAGAGTCAGGATATGCCTTCTGCCCATGCATTCTGCTTGGTCTCCTCTGACACTGAAAAAAATTTCAGGTACTCCAAAGGAAAGGCCAACAAAATTGTTGAACACAAACAAAACTAACAAAAACTACATCAGCGGCAAAAAGATTCTAGAATTTTGATTTCTTCAGAGACCAGAATGGTCCAAAATTTTGGCATAATATGAAATTTTTATACCAGCTTCAAAAATAAACTTGTATCTTAGCCATAAAATGCACGTTAGCAATTCACTGTATTGGATTAATTTGTTTATAGTTTATTAACTCCCTGGAAAATGAATTGACTACATTTTCAAAGAGAAAATTGTTCTTTTTTTTTTTTCTTTGGCTGCTTTGTATAGAGTTAAAGCTGAATTCTGAATTTGACAGTAACTTTATTTTTAATTTTGTGTTCTTGACCTTATGTATAATTTCTATTCTTTTTTGATGATCAAAATTAATCTTTCCCTTGAGGATTTCAGAACTAGGCTATTACCAACATTCTTTGGAAATAGATTTGTTTTTGGAACAATAATAAAGTTTTCTTCCCTTTCTTTTAAGTTTTCTTTACACATTCTTTAATGTTTTCAGCTTCTCGTTTCCAGTTGATATATCACATTCAAACCTTCCTGTCTTCTGAACGTCACTGCCATCAGCAGCCAATGTACTGGCCTGTTGTTTTTTTCCCTGTCATAATTAGCACACAGGGAAATATATATGCATCTTGAGCTGTAGAGCAATACATATTTAAAGCACACTATTTAGAAATACGTAGGCAAAGCAACTGGTAAGCAGAGCTGTTACCAGCTGATTCCTTACCTGAAAACTCCTGGTTTCACTTTGTATGATATATTTTGCACCAAATTAACAAGTCTGTAAGCACTTACTGTAACTGCTCTGGTGCACTGCTTTCTGAGCTGTCATGTCCGGTCAGACACATCTGTATCCCTCAGTTTTCATGGATTCTTGGTATTCTCGAATGCCTGCCATATAAAGTTTTGTCACATAGCTACCTACTGTTAAAGGCTGTTGCAGAAACCTAAGACTAAGACCAGAGAAGATCATTAGATCATGTAGAATGGCCTTTCTATAATAGAGAACAGAGCTATACCCAGCAATTCCACTGCAGGGCAGAGCTCTCTGAGGTGAAGATATTTCTGGAGAACCTGAACTTATAAACAAGCAAACAAGGACTCACTCGGTGATTTGTGGAGGTGATGGGAATCAGCAGTTTCAGCTGATTTGCAGCGGGAGTTGCCCATGTCCTGCTGTTCTGAAAATCAGGCTTTTTTTAATAGAATTACTCTCGTGTAGAAGCAGATTTCCATGCACAAAGAAATCATCAAAGGTCTATGAAAAGTGATAGAGAGATTTTATAAAACATTTTTTGTGTAAAGTAAGGTAACATCGATCCACACAAAAAGTGATGAATGAATTTGGTGTCACCATCATTAGGATATAAGAAGCACTAGATTTGAAAAAGGAAGGGGGCATAACTGGGCTCCTTAGGAATAAATCTGGGGGTGACAGAATTACGGCTCCCTCCAGTAAAAAGGAGAAGGGACCAATAGCCCAGCTAAAGTGCTTATACACTAATGCAAGTAGCATGGGCAACAAACAGGAGGAGCTGGAAGCCATTGCTCCCATAGCTATAGTGCTGCCATGGGTGGCTATAGGCTCTTCAGGAAGGATAGGCAAGCGAGGAGAGGCCGGGGGGAGGCCCTGTATGTCAGGGGGTGTTATGAATGTCTTGAACTAAATGATGGTGACAATAGGGTTGAGTGTTTATGGGTGAGAATCAGGGGGAGGGCCAACAAGGCAGATATCGGAGTAGGAGTCTGTTATAGACCGCCCAACCAGGATGAGGAGGCAGATGAAATATTCTGCAAACGGCTGGGAGAAGTCTCAAGATCGTGAGCTCTTGTCCTCGTGGGGGACTTCAACTTGCTGGATATCTGCTGGGAATACAATACAGAAGAGAGGTTTAGAAGGTTCCTGGAAGGTACTGGGGATAACTTCCTGACGCAGCTGGTGAGGGAGCTGACTAGGGAAGGTGCCCTGCTGGACCTGCTGTTCATAAACAGGGAAGGACTTGTGGGGGATGTGACGGTTGGAGGCTGTCTTGGGAACAGTGACCATGAAATGATAGAGTTCTCGATTCTGGGAGAAGCAAGGAGGGTGGTCAGCAGAACTGCCACCTTGGACTTCCGGAGGGCAGACTTTGGGCTTTTCAGGAGCCTGGTTGACAAAGTCCCTTGGGAGGCAGTCCTCCAGGGCAAAGGAGTCCAGGGAGCCTGGATGTTTTTCCAGAAGCACAGGAGCAGGCTGTCCCCGTGTGCTGAAAGACAAGCCATCGGGGAAAAAGAGCAGCCTGGCTGAACAGGTAGCTAGGGTGGCAACTTAGGGAGAAAAAGAGGATTTATGGCCTTTGGAAGGAAGGGCAGGCCACTCAAGAGGACTACAAAGAAGTAATGAGGCTATATAGGCCAAAGCCCAGCTAGAACTAAACCTGGCTTCTGTTGTCAAAGACAACAAAAAAATTTCTATAAATATATTAGCAATAAAAAGAGGACTAAGGATAATCTCTGTCTTCTAGTAGACGGGGCCGGTAACATAGTGACCAAGGATGAGGAAAAGGCTGAGGTACTTAATGCTGTCTTTGCCTCAGTCTTCAGCGGTGGGACCAGTTGTTCCCTGAGTACCCAGACCCCTGAGCTAGAAGACAGGGATGGGGAGCAGAATGAAGCCCCTGTAATCCAAGGGAAAATGGTGAGGGACCTGCTTCAGCACCTGAAGGTACACAAATCTATGGGGCCGGATGGGATCAACCCGAGGGTACTGAGGGAGCTGGTGGAAGTGCTCACCGGGCCACTTTGCATCATTTATGAGCAGTCCTGGCTAACCAGGGAGGTCCCAGCTGACTGGAGGTTGGCAAACGTGACACTCATCCACAAGAAGGGCTGGAAGGAGGATCAAGGGAACTCTAGGCCAGTCAGTCTGACCTCAGTGCCTGGGAAGGTCATGGAACAGATCATCCTCAGTGCCATTACATGGCACATGCAGGAGAACAGGGTGCTCAGGCCCAGTCAGCATGGGTTTGTGAAAGGCAGGTCATGCCTGACAAACCTGATTTCCTTCTATGATAAGGTGACCCGCTGAGTGGATGAGGGAAAAGCTGTGGATGTTATCTACCTGGATTTTAGCAAAGCTTTTGGCACCATTTCCCACAGCATTCTCCTGGGGAGACTGGTTGCTCATGGCCCAGACAGGTGTACTCTTCGCTGGGTAAAAAACTGGCTGGATGGCCGTGCCCAGAGAGTGGCGGTGAATGGAGTTAAATCCAGTTGGTGTCCGGTCACAACTGGTGTCCCCCAGGGCTCAGTGCTGGGGCCGGTTCTGTTTAATATCTTTATCAATGACCTGGACGAGGGCATCAAATGCACCCTCAGTAAGTTAGCAGATGACACTAAGCTAGGCGGGTGTGTTGACCTGCTTGAGGGTAGGATGGCTCTGCAGAGGGATCTGGACAGGCTGGACCGATGGGCTGAGGCCAATGGTGTGAGGTTCAACAAGGCCAAGTACCGGGTCCTGCACTTAGGTCACAACAACCCCATGCAGTGCTACAGGCTTGGGGCAGAGTGGCTCGAAAGCTGCCTGGCAGAAAAGGACCTGGGGGTATCGGTGGATGGCCGGCTGAATATGAGCCAGCAGTGTGCCCAGGTGGCCAAGAAGGCCAATGGCATCCTGGCCTGTATCAGGAATAGTGTGGTGAGCAGGACTAGGGAAGTGATCATCCCCCTGTACTCATCACTGGTGAGACCCCACCTCGAGTACTGTGCTCAGTTTTGGGTCCCTCACTACAAGAAGGACATCGAGGTGTTGGAGCGTGTCCAGACAAGGGCTACAAAGCTGGTGAGGGGTCTGGAGGACAAGTCTTATGAGGAACGACTGTGGGAACTGGGGTTGTTGCCTGGAGAAGAGGAGGCTGAGGGGAGACCTTAACACTCTCTACAACTACCTGAAAGGAGGTTGTAGAGAGGTGGGGGCTTACCTCTTCTCCCTGGTGACGAGTGATAGGATGAGGAAATGGGTTCAAGTTATGTCAGACGAGGTTTAGATTGGAAATTAAGAAAGTTTTTTTCATTGAAAGGGTTATTAAACATTGGAATAGTCTGCCCAGGGAGGTAGTTGATTCGCCATGCCTGGAGGTGTTTAAAAAAAGGGTAGATGTGGTACTTGAGGACATGGTTTAGAAGTGGTTTTGTCAGGTTAGGTTAATGGTTGGACTTGATGATCTTAAAGGTCCCTTCCAACCTCAGCGATTCTATGATTCTATAAGTTCTTTTATTTGTTACCTGTGTACCCTTGCATAGATAATTTAGTTTTATAGTACTGTTAGCATGCAGTTGGAATAATACTAATTTATTAAGAGTATCCCTTAACTAATCTAATACATATTAGAAAAGAAAAAGATCTCCCAGATAAAGATGTGTAAAAATGTACCATAGGATTCCTCCCCTATTAATGGTACAAAGGCCATGACCTCTTATAATGATTTTATCAATAATATATCAATTAATAGCTAAAGCTCCATTAATTATGAGCTGGGGACTTGGGTCTTTCTACAGAGTGTAACGGCACGTTGGCAATAAGAGAAATGCTAGATGGGGAATAATGCTTGATCAAATTGTTGAAATTGTGAAAGTGGATTAGAAGAAGTAAACAATATGCAGGATATTTGCAAGGGGCTCATCTTGTAAACTGTCATCTAGCCTTTGTGCCTTGAGCTTGAAATAGTAAGAATAATAGATGTGGGTTTAGTTCTTCCTCGGTAGGGAGGTTTCTGGTAAAGAAAAACACTTGCAACTTTTTTTTCTATGCCACAGTTTTTAACTCCCTTGCTACTGTGGACCCAATATTTACAATACGCTGTTATTGCATGTTTGAATATGAAATGCCAAGTGATGACTGAGAGGTTTTTAGTCTGGACAATCAAATGAATTTATTTTGATTAAATGGTAAAAGAGTTATCTCTAAATATCAATTTGGAGAATATAAAATGATTGCCAACAGATAGCAGTAAAAAGGTAGGTAGGTTGATTGATTGATTGATGATTGATTTTCTTTCTAGGGATAGTATTCCACATACCATATTATCAAGTTGATTACCTTTGGCTAATTCATCAGAGGCAATGTTGCTTTGCATGAACCACTGTTAACTTCCATTAAGGCAATTCATAGATTCCTCTAGGAAACATGACTAATTTTATGGTTGTTCGCTAATCAGAGTTTGGAGAGTGGGTAAAATGATGCAGAGGAAAACTGAATTATATCTCTCCATGTAAGTTTTATATAACAGTTGTTTACACTTGTGGATCTTAAGCAGGATTGCAGTGAGACACAAAGACACTTTTGAGTCAAGATGTCTCGTCCGACTGAAACAGGTAATGCCATGCAAGTTTCTTGCAAGTTGTTGTCTGGAGGATCAGAGGCCCTTTTATAGCTTCATTGACTGGAGTAGTGCCCAGTGGTCAGCAACAAGGGTTGAAATCGTGCCTGGACACATACATTGGCTGAAAGTAATTTTCCACTGGTAGACCAGCTAGTCACTTGTGATAATATTTATGATGAATTATTACTATATTAGATCTGCACACAGCATATCTCTCACTCTTCATGGACTGTGGAGGGAGCCTCAACCATTAGCTGAGTAATGGTGATGGATAAAGAGATGAAACCCTTATGGAGCACCACTGGTTGAGGAGGTTTTCACTTTTTCTTTGCTGTGGCTCACAGCTGGACTTAGGCAAAAGAAGGCCTGCAGCTCAGTGAATAGTTCTCAAAATCCTGGCATTTCTTAGAAATGGGTAGATAACAGTATTTGCCAAACTTACAGGAATGCTTTGAGCATCTTGGAGAAGACTTTGAACACAGAATATAAGGCTGTATTATATGCTAAGGCTCCACTACCTCTGTATTTACAAGAGATAACAGCACTGTACTATACAGTGCCCTACAGGTTTTTCTCCCTTTACGAATTTAGGCAGTTTTTCAAACAAAGCATGTATTATGTATGCAGCAAGGGAAATGTCTGCTTCAGAGAAGCTGGTGTCTCGAAGGTAAACATGTATAAATGTTTATACATTTTTTAACACATATTATTTACCCAGAAGAGCACAACAGCTGCTTCAGAGTTGTTCTGGTCTCAGTGGTAAATAGGTATTTTGGCAGTTGCTTGGAACAGAAATGACTCTCTGGTTCCATTCCATTCTAGCCCCTCTACTTATTATTCTAATGATTATTCCAAAGGAATCAGGTGTCAGAGTAGATTGATTTCACTTCACATGAGGATTCTCACAGATTAGAATGGTACTTCCATGAAAAGCCCTGAGTAGAGGGCATCTTTTATTTTTCATTCTCTGAGTCACAATTTGATCTCTATTCTTCCCTTGACCTTGTGATTTGCATGGCCTTCAAATAGAGATGAATTCTTTCCTATTCAGTATCCCCTGGGAGTATGTGTACACTTTCATGTGTGTAGGTGTTCACCAACTAGCCTCATCCCAGCTAGCAGTAGCAATCCAATTGCAATGGCATGGTACTGTCTAGGTCTGTTTACTTGCCCATGTCACTATCCATAATACCAGATGAGCCTGAAAGAAAACTCATTGTTATTGTCAACACTGAGAGAGAGAGCGAGCAAATGCTCTCACACATGCTGCAATGACTTTACTGATGGCTGGATAGAGAAAAATTGGCTAGACACATTGGAGACCCCACCTGGAATATTACGTCCAGCTCTGGGGACTCCAACATAAGAAGGTCATGGACTTGTTGGAGCAGGTCCAGAGGAGAGCCACGAAGATGATCAGAGGGCTGGAGCACCTCTCCTTTGAAGACAGGCAGAGAGAGTTGGGGTTGTTCAGCCTGGAGGAGAGAAGGCTCCAGGGAGACCTTATAGGAGCTTTCCAGTATCTGAAGGGCACCTACAAGAAAGCTGGAGAGGGACTTTGTACAAGGGCATGTAGTGATAGGATGAGGGGGAATGGCTTCAAACTGGAAGAGGGGAGATTTAGATTAGATATTAGGAAAAATGTTTTCACTGTGAGGGTGATGGGGCACTGGGACAATTTGCCCAGGGAAGTTGTGGAGGCCCCAACACTGGAAGTGTTCAAGGCCATGTTGGATGGGGCTTTCAGCAACATGGTCTAGTGGGAGGTGTCCCTGCCCATGGCAGAGGGGTTGGAACGAGATAATCTTTAAGGTCCCTTCCAACCTAACCCATTCTATGATTCTATAATAACTAGATACTTCTGCAGCCTGCAAGAAACTAGGAAATGGCCCCCTCCAACCTGCCTCTCCCAGCACTGGGATCCACAGCTTTAGTAGCCTGCCCAGTGGGTAGTTTGCAGGTTTATTTTCGCATTCAGGCCTACAGCCAATCACTAACTGTGCCCCAAGTGCACACATCATATGCATCACTTATGCTTCTATGTGTTCTATTTTGTAATTCTCCTGGCTATGCTAATTTGTTATAATATCAGCTCATTCTCTTAACTAAAATCCTCTGCAGTACTAGAGATGGTTGTTAGCTATGATTAGTCCTGTTGTCATGTATGCCCTGAAGTTAATCACCCAGATCTAATTTTTCTGGTCTGTGGTCACTGTTCCAGTTGTTTCCCCACATCTTCGTCGCTCTAACTGAACATTTGGAAATAATGGGAAGGAGTAGATTATACTATCTCTGTTGCCCTATGTGTTTATCTGTGCCAAATACATTTTTTGTGTGTGTACATGAGTGGTTATCTGACAGTTTGCTCCAGTTCACAGACCACCACATCAGTGCAAATTCATTTTCACTGTGATTATAAGTTCAGCTACTGAATGTATAAATGCAGCAGCACATACATTGGGATGTGTTCTCTTAGACTATGTTAAGGGTGTGATAAACTCCAAAAGATGGATGCACAAAGAGCTGAGGGGCTCTTATGTGTTCATCTGCCACAGAAGATTCTCCAGAGCTCATCTGGAGAGCTCATCTCAGAGAATAAATGTGATTCATTAAATCAAACACCAGAGTAAATGTTATAAGATGATCCATTACAGAAAAGATGCTTTCTTACACATCAGGACATGGAGGAAACACAAATGTCACTGAGTTTATAAAAAATGCACTTTATTACTATTTATTCATGAGCTATCTTAACGTTGAGTGCTGTTAGAGTTTTTTTTGAGTATCATACTGGATATGGCAAATAATTCATGCAAAAACATTCATAATGTTAAAAGATTAGATGGCTCATAGAGTTGGTGATGGGATGAAGAAGTAATCATTGTGAAATCACAGTTTGAAAAAGAAGTCATTAAGGATGTACTTACCACAGTTTCAGTATATAGTTTAAGTTAGTTTTGTAGACTTTCGCTGCAGTCAATGAAGAGCACTAGTCACCTCCAGAAAGTAGTTCATCTCACCCATCATAATATTGACAATGGATGAATTTTGTCCCAGGAAGTGAATGCCACCCTGAAATTAGTTTCCCTATCTTACGGTTATTCAATAGTCAACTGATATGTGTTTAGTATTTTCAGTATGAGTGCATGCAGTATTCTGTATTCACAAACCAACATAACATTTGCTGACAGCCTTAGATTAGATGAAAAGACAGGGCAAAGTGAACAAATGAAACATTTCACTACTGCTAGAAGATATAGATCAGGACAGATGAGTTCCTCTTGCTCTTGCAAGAAAATTGTAGTCCTGTGTGCAGTTCTTGACAGGGTAGCATAGATAGTTTAGTCGATGTTCATCTTGGCTAGAGAGATTAATTTATTAGTGTTGAAATTTACCTTGCACCAGCATCACATTTACCCACAAAACAATATTTGAAGGACTTTATTTAACAGAGTAGGTGCTTGAAGTTGGCAAACAAAGGCAATGTTCATCAGTTGTAAAAGTGCATATGGGCATCTAATAACTGAACTGCATTTCAGAGAAGAATGTGCACTTTATAAATACTCTACGTATCTGGAATCAATTGATAAAAATCCATTCAGGAGGTGATTATTAGATAGGAGGTGAAGGAGGTGAGGATGTTTACGTGAGAGATGCAGTAAAGTATCTGCATTTTCTGCACCTTATCACCAGCATCAGTCATATAGACATATAGTTTAGCCTTCTTATGAGCATATTTAATTGAGATTTTTATTGCCTGTACTGTCTTATCTTATTTTTAAATGTCTTCAGAAACTTTCTGATACGTTCAGATATTTTAATTTGGAGTTCTCTTGATGCTGTCTGTGTGTTTTAGTTTGTTATGAAATTCTAAAACCAATTTCTGTACACATCCAAAAGAAAACTCCAGCTATTGCAGTCTCAGTCTACTCAAACTTGCCACATTTGACTCCTGCAAGTCTCCTGTCTCGATACATTTTTGTTCTTGTGTCCATCAAATATCTATGCTTCCTATGGCTATGAGAGGATCACAAATTCCTTACCAAACTTTTTTACAGTTTTCTTTTTGTATATCAGATCAGCAAAATGGCTAATGCAGCATATTAGCTCATGCGTCTTCAGTGGTTCATTTTCAGCTATGATTCTTTTCTTCCATGTCTGTATAGTTGGTATTACCAGGTATTTTCCTAGCAAACACTGGGTGGGACCAGTAGCCTGTTTTCAGGAGCAGGCACCATTAGGTATATTCAGTCTCCTGCACTTTAAAAACCTTTTCACTTTACCTGAGTCCATTATGTTACAGGCAACTGATCCTTTTCCCTAATAACTTCTGGTCAGCTACCTGGTGCTAGTCTTATTTATCACCCTTTACATGAATTCATTAATCCTAATACTCCCTCAAAATATCTAATCTCCTCTGCTGAATTCCTTTCTAATCATCTGAGATCATGGTTACTGAAGATTTACTATGGACCCCTCTCACTTTTGAGTTCTTCATCCCTTCCCACACAGTTCTTTTTCTCATGTGTCACCCATTTCAGCCCATTCTGACTGAATCCCATTTTCTTTGAACCTTCTGGCATGCAATTAAAAATGTTTCCATTCTTTAAATGTTCCATTATCTCATTTTTTTCATAAAAGATAGAAAGGAATCAAACCTTTTAGAAATTTCAAAGAAAAAATTACTAGTCTGTAGCTCAAGTCTAATATCTGACTGCTGGTCATTGCAAATTAAAGTCAAGACTTGGGCAAATTTCCCAATAGTGGAAGAGAAGGATGGGATATGGGTCTCTCTAGACCTTATCTTAATTCAACCCATTTATTTAATACTTTGTGCTTGAATCTGGCTTTTATCCTCGTAGACTTTTATAAACATTCATCACACAACTTCCCTGAAATAGAACTAGACCATTTCTCCTTTACAGGAAAGGATTAATCAGAGAAGTTAAATTAATAGATCAAGATAAGATCAAGATGAAAAAATCAGATTGACCAAGTTTTCCAATTTCTCTCAGTATCTAGCTATTTCTGTTCTAGCTTTGATGGCTGGGACAGACACTCTTTTGTATCTTAGTATGCATCTGTAGCTGCACTGGAAGAAAATTTAAATCTAAGCACAGCTACTGTTTCATAGTTGCTGCTGCTACCCATGTCATCAAAAAGCTGCTTTTGAACCTTTTCCTGACACAATGCTCATTTCTTTATTTCTGTCATTATGCACAATGGTCTTCCTCTGCATGCTGAGAATGTGAGCAATGATCGAGGCTGAATACATCAAGGCCATGGATACTGACCATGTCATCACAGGATCATAGAATGGTATGGTGTCGTGGTTTGGGCTGGGCTGGCCACTAAAATGAACAACAGATGTTCTCTTTTACTTCTTTTCCATTCAAAGAAAGGAAAGCATCTCCCTTCAGGTAGAGAAGGATGAGAGAGAAAAGAGATCTATGAGCTTAAAAAGAAACTAAACTACTTTAATGAAAATATTAATAAAATAATTAGAAGAAAATAATGACATATATACAATATATACAAAACTGTATCAAGCTCCCAGGATGACGATCACATCACTGGTGGACACTGGGAAAGTCCCAGACTGGACTCAGCGATGGACAGGAACTGGATTCCAGATCTGGATTCAGGAATGCACGGATTGGGATCAGACAGAGTCCTCCTTGGATGCTGGCCATTGAAGAAGGAGGCCTGACCCTTTGATCCCTCAGCTTTTATACTGAGTGTGATACAGATGGGATGGGATACTGTGCTGGTCAGTTTTGGGTCACCTGTCCTGTCCGCTTCTCCCCACAGGTGTGACCCCTCTATGCTTTTCTGCTTCCAACCCTCTAACGGGGCAAATAACCAAGTTATGTGGCCTTGGGTGTTATAACAATAAATACAAACAAGAATCTCTCTGCATACCATTCCTTGGCATAAACTATAAACAATCAGGTCTCATGACTTTGAGAGTGGACACTGTTGGAAATATATGCAAATTATTTCAGAGAGTTCAGTTAGTTAGAAGAGGCTTAGCCAAAAAGTAAAATTGCTGAAAAGAAAATTAGTTCTGTTTTACCTCAAACCAGGATATAGTGGTTGGAAGGGATGTCCAGAGATCATCTAGTCCAACTGGATGCAGTTCATGTAGAGCAGGTTGCACAGGAATGCATCCAGGTGGGTTTTTCCAGAGAAGGAGAATACATAACCTCTCTGGGCAGCCTTTTCCAGTGCTGTGTCACCTTCAAAGTAAAGAAGTTTTTCCTCATGTTCAGACGGAACTTCCTGTGTTCCTGTTTGTGCCCATTGCCACTTGTCACTGGGCCCCACATGAAGAGTCTGGCCCCATCCTTTTGGCACCCACCTTTTAAATATTTATAAGCATTGATAAAACCCCCTCTCAGTCTTCTCTTCTCCAGGCTAAACAGACCCAGGGGTCTCAGCCTTTCCTCATAAGAGAGATGCTCCGGTCCCCTGATCATATTCATAGCCCTCTACTGGACTCTCTCCGGTAGTTCCTTGTCTTTCTTGAACTGGGGACCCCAGAACTGGACACAGTACTCCAGATGTTGGCTCACCAGGGCAGAGTAGATGGGGAGGATAACTTCCGTCAACCTGCTGGCCACACTTTTTGATGCACCCCAGGATACCATTGTTTTTCTTGGCCACAGGGGCATATTGCTGCCTTATGGTTAACGTGTCCACCAGGACTCCCAAGTCCCTCTTCTGCAGAGCTGCTTTCCAGCTGGTCAACCCCTAACCTGTACTGATGCATAGGGTTATTCCTTCCTAGGTTGAGGAAGGCACTTGCCTTAGCTGAACTTCATTAGGGTTCTCTCCACCCAAGTCTCCAGCCTGTCCACGTCTCACTGAATGGCAGCACAGCCTTCTGGTGTGTCAGCCATTCCCCCGCATTGTGTGTCATTGGCAAACTTGCTGATGCTACACTCTGTCCGCTCATCCAGGTCATTGATGAATATGTTGAACAAGACTGGACCCAATACTGACCCCTGGAAAACACTGATAGCTACAAGCCTCCAACTGGACTCTGTGCCACTGATCACAATCCTCTGAACTCTGCCATTCAGTCAGTTCTCAATCCACCTCACTCTCCATTCGTCTAACTTACACTTGCTTTTCCAGCAAATATCAGGGTGATTGAAGTCCCCCATGAGAACCAGGGCCTGTGAATGTGAGGCTAATTTCAGCTGCCTGTAGAAGGCCTCATCAACTTCCTCTTCCTGATCAAGTGGCCTCTAGTAAATGCCCACAACAGTGTCACCCGTATTAGCCTGCCCCTTAATTCTTACCCATAGACTCTCGAGTCATTCTTCATCCACCCCTAGGCAGAGCTCAATACATTCCAGTTGCTCTCTCACATAAAGAGCAACTCTACCACCTCACCTTGCTGGTCTGTCTTTCCTAAAAAGTACATAGCCAGCCATGACAGCATTCCAGTCACGTGAGCTATCCCACTGTATCTCTGTGATTGCAATGAGATCATGGCCCTGTGACCGCACACAGATCTCTAGTTCTTCCTGTTTGTTCCCCATGCTGCATGCATTGGTGTACAGGCAATTCAGGTATGCAATTACACATGCAAGTTGGCTTGGAGGCGTGCAAGAGGATCCATCATAACCATACACAGCCTTGAGGTGGTTGGCCTTCTGGTTCTTGGCAGAACCAGAGGCAGCTAAGGAACATTTGTCACTGCTCTTGTTGGCCTGGCTTATTCCCCAGTTGTAAGCAATGGCATGAGCATTGCCATTTTGGACCTTGCTCCCCTGAGTCCTTCAATTTAAAGACCGCCTCACCAAGTTGGCCAGCCTGCTGCCAAAGATTCCCTTGCCTTTTCTAGACAGGTGGATTCCGTTCCTCCCTAGCAGGCTAGTCATCAAAGAATGTCCCATTGTCATAAAAGCCAAAACCCTTATGACAGTGCCAGCCACGTAGCCAGAAGTTGATATGCATTATACATCTATTTCTGGCTGGCCCCTTTCCTCCAACTGGTAAAATGGAGGAAAAGATAATTTGCGCACCAATATTTTTCACTTGCACTCCCAGGGCTTTATAGTCTTCCTTAATTCTGCCCAGGTTCTGGCTTGCAATGTCATTTGTGCCCTCATGAAAGAGTAACAGTGGATAGTAGTCCATGCTCTTGACAAGTGGTGGCACCCTCTCGGCAATGTCTCGGACCTTAGCTCCCAGAAGGCAGCATACCTCTCGTGAATCCCTGTCAGGTCGGCAGATGTGTGCCTCAGTGCCCCTTAACAGAGAGTCACCCACTACGAGCACTCATAATTCCTTTTTACAGTATCCACTGTGTCCTGTTGGTATAGTTTCCCTTTGCAGACCTTGCTTGTGGGTGTCTATAGCTGTTAAAAGTTCCTATCTGTTTATGGTTGTGATGCTGGAAAGGTGGAGCAGCTTTTGTGGGTCACCAGGGTGTTGACACATGATCACCTCATAGAAGAGTCAGATCTATCAAAAGGTATCATCCTACTGAGAAATCTTGCCTTTCTTGTGCTCTTACTGCACCTTCTCTTTTATCTTCAGACTGAGTGAGTGAAAGAACTGAGGGATTTAAAAGGAAGAGAAGGCACTTCACATGCTGAGGAGTAGCAAGCAAGGAATTGATTATGGATTGAAGAATTTATGCCAACTTCTGTATGATAGGCTTCTGTTATGTGCAGCAACTTGACATGCCATGCTATGACACTAGGTTTCAGTCTTAGAACAAGAATTTTTTAAAGTTGAAGTCTATTTTGGTCCTCACTATTAACCTTCTGTATAATATTGATCTTCCTCTATTCTGCTAAAACAACATGGTATCAAATATCTGGCTTCCATTTTATGTGCGTAAGTTGCTTGACTTTCTTAAGCTTGGCCTTTAATGGAGTATCCTACTTGACTCAGTGTTGTCTATGATAAATGCATCTAAACTGCAATAGTAACTCAGGTATCACAGTGGGATCTCCAGTGACCATTTTATCTGTTGAGTAGAATCAATGGCTTTTGAGTTTAGGACTTGCTTTTGCTCACATGTGTCCTTGAACAAATCAGTTCGCCTTTGGGGAAGAATCCTTCAAAGTTACAGAGCTAGTGGTACAGTTAGGGCTTTTGCAGAGTTAAGCATGGCTGTGAGCAAAAATGCCAGGTTTATTTCCTTTCCTTTGTTTGCTTGGTATGATTTTCTCATTGGTTCTTTGGGCCTTAATCTGTCATGCCTTTTTTTATCATACGGTCTTCTTTGGTCTTTCCAAACACAGGAAACTACAGAGGATCCTGCCTAGGGGCCTTTTCTAGGACAGTTGGAAATGAGTGTCAAAAATGCTGATGCTTTTTGACTCCTACCTCCCCTCAGCCCACACACATCCCTAGTTACTTATCTGAAAGTAACCCCTCAGAAAATATGGTTGGTTTATGGTTTCATTAAGACCTTGTACAATTCACTTTTTTCATTCAATCTTTTATATCTGGCAAGTCTCTTTTTTTAAGGAACGTGCTGTTGCTACGCAACTGTGAATTAACCATATATAGAGAAAGAGCAGGAAAAGATGAAGGCGAGAGGGAGGTAAAAAAAGAAAGATGTTCTTGGAAAAAAAGAGGGAAGTCATAGACTTTGATTTGAAAATCAAAGATAGGAAAAGCTCTTTCTCTTTCTTTAGCTGTGTGAAGGCAAGAAGTAGAAATGGAGGATATTTCCTCTCTTGCCCTCCACTCCTTTTCTTCACCTTTTCCAATCACCTCCAGCTTGTAGTGCATGGCCAGATGATTGAACAATTTGAGAAATAGGAGTTTATGTACTTGAGGGGTCTGACTGGGATTCAGGAGGTCTGTCAGGTATTCCCTGCTCACCAACGTTTTTTCTGGGTCACCTAAGGCTAACTGTTTCACCTCCTATCCCATTTTCATTCCTCTAAAATAGGGATAATGCCTCTGATTTCTGTCTTGTCTGTTTAGACTATGAAAGCTTCTTAATAAGCACTGACTCAACATCCCAGTGTGGTCTCAGAGTTTCTTTGCTATAATGATAACATGGAAAATAATAGTAAAATAAGGATCATCATACCTTACCAGCCTTCCAACTTTGATGGTGCAAAGCGTCTTACAGGTCTTGATCACAGAATCACAGAATGGTCAGGGTTGGAAGGGATCTCTGGAGATCATCTAGTCCAGCCCCCCTGACAGAAGCAGGGTCACCTACAGCAAGTTGCACAGGATGGCGTCCAGGCAGGTTTTGAGTGTCTCCAGAGTGGGAGACTCCACAACCTCTCTGGGCAGCCTGTTCCAGTGCTCTGCCACCCTCAAAGTAAAGAAGTTCCTCCTCATGTTAAGATGGAACTTCCTATATTCGAGTTTGTGCCCGCTACCTCTTGTCCTATCACTGGGCACCACTGAAAAAAGACTGTTCCCATCCCCCTGGCATCCTTCCTTTAAATATTTATAAGCATTAATAAGACCCCCCCTCAATCTTCTTTTCTCTAGACTAAAAAGACCCAAGTCCCTCAGTCTTTCCTCATAAGAGAGATGTTCTAATTCCCTAATCATCTTCTTAGTCCTTTGCTGGACCCTCTTCAGCAGTTGCCTGTCCTTCTTGAACTGGGAGCCCAGAACTGGACACAGTACTCCAGATGTGGCCTCACCAGGGCAGAGTAGAGGGGAAGGATGACCTCCCTCAACCTGCTGGCCACACTCTTCTTGATGCACCCCAGGATGCCACTCGCCTTCTTGGCCACCAGGGCACATTGCCATGGTCATCCTGTTGTCTGCCAGGACTCCCAGGTCCCTTTCCACAGAGCTGCTCTCCAGGAGGACATCCTTTAACCCGTACTGATGCATGGGGTTATTCCTCCCCCGGTGCAGTACCCTACACTTGCCCTTGTTGAATTTCATAAGGTTCCTCTCTGCCCAGCTCTCCAGCCTGTCCATGTCACACTGAATGGCAGCACAGACTTCTGGCATGTCAGCCACCCCTCCCAGTTTTGTGTCACCAGCAAACTTGCTGATGGTACACTCTATCCCTTCATCCAGGTCATTGATCAATATATTGAACAGGACTGGACCCAGTACTGACCCCTGAGGGACACCACTCGTTACTGACCTCCTCGATGTTGACCTATGGCACATTCCTGTTCTATCTCACCCCCCCCCACCTTAGGGCTGTGCTTTAGGCAGGAGGGTCTAACTTCACCCCATCTAACTCCAGGCCTTTGCAAGGAAATACTTACGTACCTTGGAAACCCAGGCCCCTTCTTGCACTCAGCAGGTGTAACTCCAGATCTAGTTCACACTTCAGAGATGCCCATGTTGCTTTCTTTTGAACATCTTCTAGCAAAAATCTAGGGTAAATAGGTGCCAAGCCTGGGTGCCTGAGTTAATTCTCTGTAGTTGAATAACATATATTCAGGCCAATGTGGTTTTTATATTTTTGTATGTGTTTTACTGTGTGTTGTTTTCACACAGTGGAAATCTTCCCTTCCTCCTGGAAGGAAATTTCCAAATAGAATAAGAAAAGCAGCAGAAGGTAGAACTGAGCCCTGTGAGAGAACTGGCAGGATGATGCTGCCTCGTTTAGAATTAATTTGTTTGTGCAGTCTTGTTAAAGTAAAAGTGGCATTTTACTTGCTCTGATGAAGACAGAATTAATTTCACTATGATTAGCATTTCTGCTTCTTAGAGATATTCACTGGTGTTCAGCTTTTTTGCCTGTGATAGAGGATCATTTAAAAACATAATTAAGAGTAAAAGCCCCACTGTCTGTACTGACATGACTGTGCTTCCAAATATTGAGTTCTTATCTACTACTTTGAAGTTTTTGTTTTAATAATTGGGGTGGCTGGTGTGCTAGTCACTGGCCTTTCAAAATGAGGAGCAGTCGTCATTGGCCATGAAATAAGCTATGGATAGTGTTGGTGAAGATTTCTCCTCACTGTACCTTGCAGTGTATTATCATGGGGCAAGTCAACTCTCTCTTGCATACCTTCAATATCCTTTGTCTATCTTACCTGTTCAGATAGCAAAATCTTTGGTGTAACAGCTCAGCTCTTACGCAAAGGATTTAATAGTGGAGCATCTAAGCCATCTTAGAGGAGGGGTTTAAGATTTGTTTCATGTTACCCATCTGTAAGTGGGTCCTAGTTAGGATGCTGGTTAACCTTGATCTTGCTAGCTCGGTGAAACACTTCAATTCTGGTTGGATCTTTGGTTAAATTGGTCTTCACTGTGTTTTCGGTTCCTCTGTCTTAATGGAGGAGTTTCCCTTCCTCCGTCATAACTATTGCTAAGCAGCTAGGATCGGTGACAGCTGTGGACCTGTTTCAGTGGCCACTCAGCTAAGCTAATCACCTAGCAAAACACTGTAACTTTCAGCCACTACTGGTGTAAATGAATTTTGTCCTACTACAGCTTAGGAAAATGCTCTGTAGCCCCTCAACATTGCCAGGAGCCTGAATTTTATTGGAAATGTGGTGTTTGCACATATGTAGTGACTATTTTCTAAACTGTTGATGCTTTCCTTTTGTTTTGTTTATTTGTTTATTTGTTTGTTTTAGTAATGCCACCAATGAACTCTTAATCTTAGCTGTCTTTACAGTTTTCTACTATAACCTTTCCTGAACCCGTGGCTGCAGTCCTCAAGTCTTGAACTGGGACTTTTGGGTCTGTCTAGTGCAATGAGTTAGTAGCACAGAAGCGCTTCTCCATGCTGAGTTCTGATACTGATTCCAAAGCAGTCATGTTTATTGAGTGCTATATGTGCCTGAATGTCTGGTGGAGCAGGAGTTTGGTCTGATTAAACATACCTTCCTTCTGACCTTCTAGTGACCAGTGTGAAACAAACAGGAAGGGTCCTTGTTTTAACTTGTAAGGAGATACAATTAATCTTAAAGTAGTAAATCATTTTGCATCTAGAAAGCCATATTCTTTTAGGTCACTAGCAGAAATGGAGCATGAGTAATAAGTAGGTCATTTTAATACCAGCTTCAGGTAGCTGAAGTTAAATCTTGTGTTAACTCTCAGTGATAATTAAATGTGGTCAACAGCTTTTGATTAAACAGTGTGATCTCTGAAGACTGTAGAACCATCATCTCCAGTTTACATAGTGCATTTTCTCCACCACAGTGACATTTTAACAAAAATCCAAAATTAGCTGTCAAATGTACCTTGTACCTGGAAAGCATGTGATACCTCATGAGATAAGAAAAAAAAAGAGAATGTCCTAAATTTGAATTGCCAGTTGCCTCTGTTGGGCAGTGGCATAACCATAGAATGCATTTTTTAGATATACAGTACATATTTTTTAAAGATGGTCATGTTTTCTTAAGAGAGTGAAACCCTTCCCGTAAGCACAGTGAAGTGTATCGTGTATCTTACGTGATGGAAGGAAGATTGACTTGCTGCTACACAGTTGTTTAAATAGCTGCCACCAGCCGTGTCTGATGAATGTATTGCTATAAATGATCCCTGCTTTTCACGTTCTTCTGCAAAGACCTTGTTAGACAGAGTTAGCTAGTCTCCAATACTGAAAAGATTTTAGCAATATCCTAGTCACATGTTATACTGAATGATAAAAACCAGTTCAATTTGCTATATATTTATCTTTTGCAAACTGAGGGACTAAGAATATTTCCCAGTAAGTAAAATAATATGTACTTTTTGATATGAAAAAGTAACTTTAATATTAAAAAAAAGAAGAGGTAAAACTTACCATATACTCCAACCATACATTTATACCATTGGATGAAGAAGGAAAGATCACAAGCAAAAAATCACCGATACCACTATTGTTTTTAATTCTGGGCTGCTAAAAATTCAAATGCTCTTTCTTAATAATTAGATAATCTGAGAGCAATTTTAACAGCAAGATTGCCAAATGTGCTCTGCAAACCAATATTCAGACTGTCGGGAAGAACTTGATTTATGTACATCAGAGCTTGCAATAGTCCTGGGACAGGCAGGTGCTTAACAGTTCAAAGTTGTACTTCTTGTGGAACTACAGAATCGTGGTGGTGTCTTTTCTGTTAGTTGTTTTAGTCCTGCATTAGAGAAGAACTTCTAGTTTATAATTTGTTTATTTGAAGTATAATATTACTGAAGAAAAGAGTCCACTTACAGATAGTAATACAAATGTGAAACTTAAAAAAAAAAAATCAGGATGTTCTGTCATTGTTTTTTAGCAAAATTTGTAGACAGTCTTTTTTTTTTTTAAACTCTATTTCTTTCCTGTTTTGTGAGGAATTTTCAAAGCCATATATAGATATTTATTTTTACCCAGAATTAATGTGAATATTACCTTCATAGTTCTGACATTAAAATTAGACAGCGCCTGCAAGATGTCTCATTATTAAAAATAAATATTTGAAATACTTTTATGACTGATATCGGACAAAGACCTCAATAGTGATCCAAAACAAAACCAAAAAGAAGATCTTGAGAGAAAGTATAAGTTGTTACCTCCTTAGATCAGTGCAGAGTCAATAAATTAAACTGATTTTGCAAGAACAGGACTGCAGATATAGACAAATATTGGGTCGATAGTCAAGTAGGCAGCAAAACTGTGTTATCCAAAACCAATAATTCCTCTATGAGACACTGTTTTGGTGTGAATATCAAGAGTTCTGTGATATTTATGTTCTGCCAAAAGAAACAAAAATAGTAAAAATGAGGGAAGGGGATTTGCAGAGGTTGCTACAAAACTGGCCAAGGCAGCGCTTTCTTGAATTTTCGCGAACAAAAGTTTCCATGTTCAGCCCCATCAAAAGGTATGAGGGACATTATTATCGAAAGTACTTTCCTTTACAATCCAACTATTGGTCCCTGCTGTCATATTTGATATAATACATACTTTCTTGTCTAATAATGTGAGTCTGCGTGAAGGAATATTCATCTCAACCGTTACAGTGAGGACTGTGTCTGTAACTCTATAAACACAAGTCTTGGAAGTTCAAAAAACTTACCGATTCAGAAGTTCTACACAAGAAAGTTATCAAACTCATATTCCCTCTGTGAGGTACAGTGTCTGTACAGTGTTTCTTGAAGGTTTGAGATTACAAACTTCTTTTATAAAATTTAATTGCAATTACATATTTATATCATCATACAATAATAGTCTCTTCCTAACACTTTATTATGTGAAAAGTGATCTGGCTTATGCACTGTCCAAGAAGGTCACTTGAACGACAGTGTAATATAAAAAGCTCTCTAATTATCTAAGGTATGACTACTAATTGAAAAAAATGTGTCTGGCAGCACATTATCACTGACTTCATCTGAGTCAGAGGCTGTGTCTGTACCAGTAAATTAAACAGTGACAGAGAATATTTCTGAGCACTGAGACTTAGAATCATAGAATGGTTTGGGTTAGAAGGGACCTTAAAGGTCATCTAGTTCCAACCCTCCTGCCATGGGGGAGTTTAGTTTTAGGACAGAATTAATCTTGTATAACTTTTTGACATCCAGAAGTGGGGTAGGGTTCAGATGAACTGTGCTGTAGTGGCTAGCTTGTACGTCTGGATCCTACCCCCAATGTGTTTGTATCATCCTGAGGGTAAGGGATAAAATAGGTCAGATGAGTCACTCCTTCAAACTGCATGATCCATGGGGGAGTGGAGACAGCTGCTACAAGCAGGTATTAGCATTGTTGCTCAAAGAACCTATAAGGCCTCATTTAGAGTATTGTCTTCTCCTCATCCTGAAGAATTCGGTCTAGAAGTGATCCAGACACTGGCCACCGAGCTTCCAGCAGGGATGACAAGACAGTTTACTAGAGTAAATTGTATAGCTGCCTTTGCTTAGCCCCATGAAAATAAGTTGATCAATGATTACGTGTCTAGAAACAGTGGTGGCATAAATTCCTATGAATAAGAAACAAATGGGGGCTGATGGGGTCCATCTGTCAGAGAAAGGGAAGAGTATCCTCGGTCTAAGGCTTGCCAACCTGGGCTTTAAACTAAAGTTGCTGGGGGAGGAGAACCTCAATCCATCCCACTCCTACAAGTTTGATGCCAATGCTAGTAATAGATTCCCAGAGCCTGGAGGAGGATCACAGGTCAGCAGGAGAGCACCTGGAGTGCAGCACAAAGGAATTCCAGCCACTCCAGCCAGTAAATCAACTTCACTGGGAGCCCGACTTAAATGTCTCTATGCAAACATATGTAGCATGGGGAATAAACAGAAGGAGTTAGAGATGTGCGCACGTCTGCAGGGCTATGGTCTTATTGACATCATGGAGACATGATGGGATGGCTCCTATGGCTGGAGTGTTGGAATGGAAGGATACAAGCTTTTTAGGAAGAACAAGAAGGGGAGACGAGGAGGCGTTGTCACCCTCTATGTCAATGACTAGCTGGAGTGCATGGAGTTCTGCTTGGGGATGGATGAGGAGCTGACCGAAAGCTTATGGGTCAGGATTAAAGAGAGGGAAGGGACACGTGACATTACAGTGGGGGTCTGCTACAGGCAGATGAGGAACTCTATGGACAGATAGGAGCAGCGTCGGGTTCACAAGCCCTGATCCTCATGGGGGACTTCCCTGATATCTGTTGGAAGAAAAACACAGCAGGGCATAAACAATCCAGGATGTTCCTGGAATGCGTTGATGATAATTCCCTTCTCCAAGTGATAGAGGACCCAAGGAGGAGAGGTGTTATGCTGGACCTTGTTCTCACCAACAAGGAGGGGATGGTGGGAGATGCGAAGCTCAAGGGCAGCCTTGGCTGCAGTGACCATGAGATGGTGGAGTTCAAGATCCTTAGGACAGCGAGGAGGGCATACAGTAAGCTTGCTACCCAGGACTTCAGGAGAGCGGACTTTGGTCTCTTTGGGGATCTGCTTGGTAGAGTACCATTGGATAAAGCTCTGGAGGGAAGGAGGCCCAAGAAAGCTGGTTAATTTTCAACAATCATCACCTCCAATCTCAAGAGCGATGCATCCCAACAAAGAGGAAGTGGGGTAAAAACACCAGGAGGTCTGCATGGATGAACAAGGAGCTCCTGGAGAAACTCAAACTCAAAAAGGAAGCCTACAGAGGGTGGAAGAAAGGACAGGTAGCCTGGGAGGAATACAGAGAAATTGTCCACGCAGCCAGGGATCAGGTTAGGAAAGCTAAAGCCCTGACAGAATTAAATCTGGACAGGAACATCAAGAGCAACAAGAAAAGCTTCTATAGGTATGTCGGTGATAAAAGGAAGACAAGGGAAAATATGGGAAGACTCAGGAAGGAAATGGGAGACCTGGTCACCTGGGATATGGAGAAGGCTGATGTGCTTAATGACTTTTTTGACTCAGTCTTCACTGGCAAGGGCTCTAGCCACACTGCCCAGAAGGCAAAAACAGGGACTAGGAGAATGAGGAACTGCCCACTGTAGGAGAAGACAAGGTTTAAGACCATCTAAGGAACCTTAAGCTGCACAAGTCCATGGGACCTGATGAGATGCATCTGCGGTCCTGAGGGAATGGGCAGATGAAGTTGCTAAGCCCTTATCCATCATATTTGAGGAGTTGTGGTAGTCCGGTGAAGTTCCTGATGACTGTAAAAGGGGAAAAATAACCCCAATTTCTGAAAAGGAAAAAAAGGAAGACCTGAGGAACTACAGGCCTTTCAATCTCACCTCTGTGCCTGGCAATATCATGGAGCAGATCCTCCTGGAAACTCTGCTAAGATACATGGAAAATAAAGAGGTGATTGGTGACAGCCAACATGGCTTCACTAAGGGCAAATCATGACTGACACATTTAGTGGCCTTCTATGATGGGGTTACAGCATTGGTGGATAAGGGGAGAGCAACTGATGTCATCTACCTGGACTTACGCAAAGCACCTGACACTGTCCCGCACAACATCCTTGTCTCTAAATTTGAGAGACATGGATTTGACAGATGGACCGGTCATTGGATAAGGAATTGGCTGCATGGTCGCACTCAAAGAGTTGCGGTCAACAGCTCTATATTCAAGTGGAAACCAGTGACGAGTGGTGTTTCTCAGGGGTCAGTACTGGGACCAGCGTGTTTTAACATCTATTTCAGTGACATGGACAGTGGGATTGGGTGCACCATCAGCAAGTTTGCTGACAATACCAAGCTGTGTGGAGCAGTCGACATGCTGGAGGGAAGGGGTGCCAACCAGAATGACCTGGACAAGCTTGAGAGGTGGGCCCATGCAAACCTCATGAAGTTCAACAAGGCCAAGTGCAAGGTCCTGCACAGGCGTCAGGGCAATCCCAAGCACAAATACAGTCTGGGCGGAGAATGGATTGACAGCAGTCTTGAGGAGAAGGACTTGGGGGTGTTTGTTGATAAGAAGCTCAACATGACCTGGCAATGTGTGCTTGCAGCCCAGAAAGCCAACCTCATTGTGGGCTGTATCAAAAGAAGCGTGGCCTGCAGGTAGAGGGAGGTGATTCTCCCTTTCTACTCCACTCTCGTGAGACACCACCTGGAGTACTGCATCCAGCTCTGGAGCACCCAACATAAGAAGGTCATGGACCTGTTGGAGTGAGTCCAGAGGAGGGCCACAAAGATGGTCAGAGGGCTGGAGTGCCTCTCCTATGAGGCCAGGCTGAAAGAATTGGGGTTGTTCAGCCTGGAGAAGAGAAGGCTTCAAGGAGACCTTATAGCAGCCTTTCAGTATTTAAAAAGAGGCCTACAGGAAAGATGGGGAGGGACTCTGTTTCAGGGAGTGTAGTGATAGGAAGAGGGGCAATGGTTTTAAAATGAAAGAGGGTAGATTTTAATTAGATATTAGGAAGAAATTCTTTATTGTGAGGATGGTGAGACACTGGAACAGGTTGCTGTGAGAAGTTGTGGAGGCCCCATCCCTGGAAGTGTTCAAGGCCAGGTTGGATGGGGCTTTGAGCAACCTGGTCTAGTGGGAGGTGTCCCTTCCCAAGGCAGGGATTTTGGAACTTGATGATCTTTAAGGTCCCTTCCAACCCAAGCCATTCTATGATTCTATGATTCTATGATTCTATGATTTGGGCTGAAAGACAAGGCTGATGCAAGAAAACAACACATGAGGGAAGACTGCTTTTTACCATTGGTGTAATAAGAGTCTGGAACAGCTTTCCAACAAGGGTAGCAGAAATAAAAAGTTTAACTACTTTAAGAAAGATATAGAACTGGTTAAAGCACTTCAGGATGAGATTGTCCATGTTAGAAAGAACCTGATAACCCAAGAGATTTCTTCTATTAAAACACGACCTTTAAAAATACACTCAAAATTTCCTGCCCTGAGAAAAAGGGTAATCTGCATATACATTAAACAAGCTACACGTTCATGAGCAGAAAATGTTACAAATATTGAGAAGGTATAGAGCCAGTAAAAAGTTGTTAAGATATCATTTCAAAGCCAGTCAAGAATGACTCAGGGGGCCTTGTCTCTTTCCATACTGTTATAGAAGGAAGGGAGTAGAAATCACGGGAATTTCTGCTTAAAAGTTATATGTCTTTGGTGTTGTATGTCTTTGGTTTTACTGCCATTATCTTGGCTGCACCTGCCTCTTCTGTCAAGCATGGAAGAGAGAATTTGCCTCCTACCTCATCTTCTTTGATCCATGCCTTCAGGTTGTAGCCTTTCATCCTGATTTTCTCATGAAAGAGAGCTATTTCTCTTCATGAAGTTTTCTCCTCTTGATATGAGCAACAGGAGTGGATTAGCATATACCTTCTGCATCTAATGTTCAGCAAATGACCTTTCATGGCACTGTAATGCATTTTGATGCTAATAGCTTTTGAATGCTTCAATATACTGCCTGTCTACCAGGTACAGCATATGCAGCACTGTACTTAAGGGGGATGTAGGGGAATTGTAATTGCCCAAGCCTCAGTTCACAAATCTTCCTAATGTCTTAGACCTTTAAAAGCCTGAAGCACGTGAGCCAATGTGAGGGAAACGTGAGTGTTGTGTGGCACAGGCTCATGTAGATGGTTGAGATAACAGACATACCTTTTTCAATCTGATGCCCCCCCGAGATGGACTCCTGTCCTTGAAAATCATTCTCCAGGACTGATAATTTAACACATTTGTATCTGCTGTGTAATTAATTTTCCTGCAGGGATCTAACATGTAAATGTGAGTAAAGATCTGGGCCGTAATTGCCTCAGTCCATGCTAATCACCTAAATAGCTGTTAAAAGTTTCAGAGACTGTGAACACTTACCTCTTCCATTAATTAAACAGAATATGTTCTTGAACAGGCCTTCTGAAAATCAGAACACTCAGGTGCATAAATTTGGAAAGCAAATATGACTGATGTTGTGAGCTGATTATGTCTCAACTCACCTCTTAATTTATAATAAATAAATAAAAATAAATGTAGTCACTAATCTGTTAAGATGCCTTCATGACAGATGTGACTAACCATGTGATTTTGTTCCTGCCTTTCCTTAGTAAAATTTTCCACTGTCCTATTTATTTTCTCAGTTCATTATGTTATGCCTAAAATAAATCTGAAAATTACTTAGTATAAGCAAGTCCAAGCATATTTTGGGGTTCTGTGAAATACTTGAAAATGCTAATGCAGTGCTAATAACAAAAGTGGGGTGCTGTGCAGCTTAGTGAATCACTTAATGTTTATAAATTATTTTGGAATACTCAAATGAAATAATAATAGTAATGGTTATTGTAGTTGCGCTATTTTTACCTATCAGTGCTCTCAAAACAATGTGATAAACCTAAGAGAAGAAGTTCTATTATTTTAAAGACAACTAAGTGAGATTACTCTTGTCAACTACATAACGCTGAGGGTCAAAAATATCTGCAGAATATGGTATTCAAGAAGAAGGAACCCTATTTCAGGTGCAGCTGTTTTACTCAAAGACAGATCCCGCTTCCAGAGGATGGTACACATGTGTAGTACCAGTCAAACTGACCACAGCCTCATGGTGCACACACTGAAATATTAACAACTGACTTTCCTGTTTCAGGTTTGTTCAAAATTTTTGAAGAGGTAAATTTGACCTAGATAACCTTATGTGAGACTGAGTGTAGCTCTTTCCTGCTCGTCTTCCTTTATGCCAGATACAGCTGTCTGCCCACGGTCAGGATAAAAGTCGTACTGTGTGCTCTGGATAGAAATGCAATCATGTGGATCATCAGTTCAGATCAGATCTGTGCTGTGGATGATCCAGTATAGCACTACAGCTTTAGTAAGACATAATTATGAGCAGAAAAAGTATCTTTTTTAAATTGTGGATGATTTAGCTAAATGCAGCGGGACACAAATTATAAGCTGACTGACTTTATGAGCTAATCAGGATTAATATAGTATCATCTATGAGCTCAGTGAAGTTCCTCACGTTTTTGATAACTATAAAACTTTGTCCATCTTTTAGAACTACTGATTTGCGCACAGGGTGATTTCTTTCACATCGCTTCCTTTTCATGTAGAAAGAAAGACTCCATTCAAGATATTGTAGCATAATATACATGTAGTTGTTCACATTACTTTTTGTGAAACAGTGACTGGAAGCATTGAGCTGCAAAATGTGTATTGTTAATCATTGGGTCATTAACCTTAACAATGTCAATGCATTCCCCTATCAGATTCAACTAAATGACTGCCCGAGGTAATAGTTAAGAGAACATTTCACACAGATGAACATATTAATGCTTTATTTGGTTCTAAATGCAGTGTGAAGGATTTAGGTAGGAGCTAATATATGTGAAGAGGAAAAAGAAAGATGAAGTACAATTGAAAAAAGAAAGTTAAAACGTACCAAAAAGAAAACGAGTAGTCCCTAGTTTTCTGCAGCTGAGAACTGCATACCTATCATTCAGATAAAAAACTGTGCTGTTTTGAGGAGGACTTAAATCAAAGGCCTGAGGTTTCATTAGAAGCCACAGATTTTTTTAACATCTAATCTCCAATTTCTATAACTCAGATGAGTTCTCTGATCTGGTGTTTCCACAGTAGAATGCAGATGATAAAGTCCTTAGGACCTAAAATTTTGCTCTCCTGTCCTAATACCCTTTGCTAACTGTTATCATGCTCTCTTAGTCGCCACTTAGCAAAATTACACTATTTGAAATGGCTACTAAAGTTGAAAACTCATAAATATTATTACACAAAGGATTCTTCCTTGTTAATATTATGGAAAAGTTCACCTGCTGGTTTTGTTGTTGCTGTCATATGTATGGATAGAAATCAGTTCTAATTCCTTGTGGATAAACACTGATAATTCTGCAATAGTTCAGCCTTTCTGGTTGCATGGGGTTGGAAGAAAAAATTAGTGTGTTAATTCTAAGGAAGCTTTTTAATGTCCTATTCCTTTTTGGGATTAAGGATTTGGATGTTGATAAGGGGGAGTGAGCTTTTGCCATCAATTTTAGTGAGACTTTTATAATCTCTCTTGATTGTATTTAGTCTTTTTATTGTTGCTATTTTTTTTTTTATTTCACTCATTCAAGCAGTCACTCTATGAAAGCTTTTTTTTAAGTACTCCAAATCTATTCTGGTAATGAAGAAATGAATGTCAAGCAAAGCAATTTTTTCTAAATTTACAGCTAATTCTCTTAGACAAGATCAAAACTGACATAAAGAAAATATCTTTATATGTAAAAAAAAGGAGCACGCTGAAGCTCCCCATTTATATCCACTGACATATAGTAAGGTGGCATTCTTAGCCATTAACCATTTGCCACAACTAATTCCATTCATTGCACGCCACATTTGTTTATCTAAAAATGAGAAAGCATCAGTAATAACATCTTATAGGAATGAAGCTTCTGCAGCTGTTGCTAGGTCCAACAAGATTTAAGTTCTATTTCTGCACATGTTCTTAGCCTCCCATCTCACTCTCCCTCTCCAGGTAATTGGAATTTGGCCCAATGAAGCTAAAAGAAATTAATAGCAACTAAGATAGTAAGATGCAAGCCAGGAGTCTGAAAGGAGAAAGCCAACTGGGTATGGAACTGGTGTTGTATTCTTATATTTGTGTGGACCACTGACATAAGGTTTGTCCTGTGTGGGACAATCTCTATCTTCTCTTCTCTTTCAGCATAGTTTTGATTTTTCATTTTCATTTTGTTTTCCAGAATAATTCTGACTCTCATCAACCTGACAGCATCGCGCAAACAGCGTAACCTAGCTTTTATAGTAGACTTGAAAAATCACTAGGTTATGCAAGGCAAATCTTTGCCCTGCTAGACACATTTTCCTCTCTGTTTGCAAGAAGATACTCAAAGTGCCTATAAATTCCACTTGCATTCTGGAAGATATCATGGCCTAGAAGTGTAGTAATAACCAGAACTGACTGTTCCGGGATGAGAGCAGCTTGGTCGGGGAGTACTTCGTTTTTCTTCTGTGCTGCTATTTATCCCGCAGTGGAAACAAGCAAGCTGTTGCAGTAGATTTAAACTTGCAATCCTACTTAGCCTTATGGATAAATCATTAGGGCCTTATTCCAAATCTAGTTTTGCTGCTGCGAATCATCTGCATGCATGGCAAATCTAACTCTTAAAGATGATCTCAGATGTGCTCCACGTGCAGTATGGACACACTCAAGCAGCATAATAAAGTAGGTTGTGACTGGCAACAAATATGTGATACCGAGTAAGACAAGCAGCTGTATCTACACCATACTACAGAAAACGAGTCAGAGATAGCCAAAATAATGCCGATGAGTTGATGTAGAAATATAGCTGCGTCTGCATACTCTTGGCATTATTTTAATGGCTGCTGAGAAACAGAGCTTGCTACCTCAGACACTGGTTGTTGGCATTTAGTGCTTTGGGATGTTGATTAGTATCTCCTCGAGATACTGTATTGTACTGTGTCAGCCAACCATCTCAAGTCATCCATAGCTTCAGGGTCCTTACATTTTAATTTATTCTGTAGCATAAGCATGTCCTGCATGTTCATAACTGGGAAAATCGAAATGATTACAATTGTGTCTGCGTACAGACATTGCTTTCCCCATGATGGAAATATAAAATGCGTTTTAACTATGTAGTTAACTATGAGCCATTAAAATGTCTGTATAAAATGCAAGGTTTTTCATCAGCATTTACATAACCTGCACATATGCATAACTGTCCTTTTTCACTGATTATTCTTTGCGCCTATTTTTCTAGTAAGCAAATAATTCTGATTATACAGTTTTGCTTTCTCTGTATGAATATTTATATAGATAATGATTTAGGAATGACACTGTAATACTTAGCTGATAATCTGATGTGCTGTTGATTAGTTCTAACTGCTTTAGAATATCTGGGCTGACAAATTCATACTCTAGATAGGTAGTTATTTTATTAATTTTCTTAACCCTAATTATACATGATTCACCCTTCTTTCTAAACAACGAGTACATCACCCAGGAAAATAAGTTGGTAAAACAATAAATACTATTGCAGTGTTTCCATACTTATCAAAGAAACGACAGAGTTCTAGGCCACACAACCAGGGTAAAAGTGTCCATGTTTTGTTTTTTTTTTTTTTTTCCCCAAAATATTCCTTCTACCTATAGTTACTTTTCTTTTGCAATAACACTCAAAAAATACAGGCATTTCATTTTCTTTTGCTTAAGTTAGCACTTTTCTCATTGAAGGCCCTCGAGGGAAGTGGAAACTCTGAAATACGAAATGCGATTTATGCTTGCCTTGTAAAATGCCAAGGAAACTGCTTTAAGACCATAATAACCCTTGCTGCTCATTCCATGAACGTGCCTATAGAAAATGTTAATTTAATCAACAAATTATAGCTTAACACAAAGCAAGAAGTGTGGAAATACTGCCAAAGGAGGAGGAAAGGTCTCTCATAATTTTTATGATTAATCATGAATTTGAGATTCTTTATTATTCTTGCATAAATGAAGAACTTCTCCTAAATGGATTATGTTGCACTTTCCATTCATTTTATTTCCCGATTCACATCTACATATATGTCCCATCAAAATTTATGAGAACTCACTTATGCTGACATGAATGCATTCTAGTGAAACTGTTGATTTTTATTTTGTTTTGGTTTTTTTTTTTTGCTTGTTGGAGATGTTGTTTGAGAAGGAGATCAAACAGAGAGCTAGTGCTTTCAGAGGAAACCCTGCAGTTTGCACGCTGCTTTCTACCGGCATTTTTAGCCCATGGATACTGATCACGGGATGCTTCACACAGTCTAAGTTTTCCTTGCCAAATGTTGAAGCAATGAAGTTAGAAATAGGAACATTGGAATGAAAAGGAACGGAAATAGATTTCCACAAGTCAGCTTAAATATCCATTTGCAGTAGGGCAATATTACATTTTTCAAAGGCGTATATTAACTGATTAGATCACCTGCAAATGGAATGTTAATTAATAATATTCATAATACAATGCGATACAATTACATTAGCAGGAAAAGCTGTCAGATCTATTGTAGCTATGTCATTCAGGCATTAATCCTAAAGATAATGGACCAAATTATGCTCTGGTTTTTCTCAGCTTATATATGGAGTAACTCCAGTGACACAGGCTGGCTGTACCTTTATGTGACTGAATAGCAAAATAGTCCCATTATCCTCTAATGAAAAGCTTTCTGAAAATACCTGTCAGTGAGGCATACTTGGCAAGCCATCTTTTTGGTTGATAACAACTCAAAAGATAAAATACTGGGTCTTAGCTCTGCAGTTTGAGATGTACGTGGAAGAAGGCTATGGAGGAAAAGACGGCGGCTTAGAGTCAGTTTCATATGCCCCTAATGCAACACTCAGGTAATCCTTACTTCACTCTAATTAGTGTCCACCTACAGAAAACCTCCAGGTAAGAATTTTGCACCTGCAGTAGGTATAATTCCAGGGACCAAAAGCACAAAGTTTAAATCTTATATGTGAAATCAGTTTAGGAATCCTTAAGTGTCAAAACAGCTTACACTTTAGCTGGACTCTGCAGCACGGCAAAAAGAATTGTATGAAATGTTGTTCTAGTCCTTTGCCTTTATATTTATACCTTCTCCTCTTACTATCAAGCTGTCTGAAGAAATCACTTTGATTGTTGTGTTTGCACTTCCCATGATCTGGGTATCTTACCACTTAATGCAATGGGCATTGCCGACTCACTATAAAAATAGTAACAGTTGAAAAAATTAATTGGCATCATTATCATACTACCTTTAAAACATATGGATTGTAACGTAGCAGCTGGAGGAAAAAAAAAACCCAAATGTAGTTTGTAATTAATTTCATTTTCAAAAATGCATTAGCAAATAAACAGCCAAAGTAGACAATTATCAAGATGGGGTGAAACTAAGAATTTGATATTCTGATTGCAAACAAACCCTTTTCCCTATTCAGGGATGTACTATCTACAGTCATCAGAGAATTATCTGGTTCTTGTGGAAAAGGAATTTCAATTCATACACCAAAGCTGAAGTCAGGTCAAAGTCCATCTGACTCCTTTGATACACGGGCTGCCACCTTGATTGACAAAATGAGACTATAACTAGGCATATTTTGAATGAAAAACATGATTTACTGCATCTTCAGTTTCTATTGGGATTGTAAAGGACTTTTGCTCTCTATAATTTGTATGGCAATAGATCCAATATAAGAAGAGGATCCCGTTGCAAAGCCTGCCTCTGCTGTACAAAAGGACACGGAACCAGGTGTTCTAACTTTTACTATGCTTAGCATTTAGGCTAAAGGGCTGGGAGGAAAGGGAAGATGGAATAAATCAATAAATACAGTTATTTTCCAACAAGAAATGTGTTTAGATGCAGAGCAGATATATACCCTGCCTCACTCAGGAAAAGGAACCTGCAACAGTGTTGTGAGAGTAGGAAAGGGGCACAGGAGCAATGGGGTGAAGCGTGAGGAGGCAAGTGATAAAGTGACCGAGGGAGCAGTGTCTAGTGAGCATAAATGTATAGCTTCACACAGTCAGTAGAAGATATTGATTTAGTGTACTCTGGAGGCTGCCAATGGCAGAAACACTCCAGTACAAGGCAGCATTGCACACTGGAACTTCTTGGTCATCAAACATTTATTCCAATACTATTCAAGGTGCATAGCCAACAGCACTAGTAATTAGTCCTTTTCTGATTTCTAAATTTTTATTACCCCAATGCTGATTCATTTTTCTAACACATACTGAGATTAATCTTATGAATCCTCTTTATTAGCATCATGCTGAGGGAACCGAATGGACCTGTGCTTTGCGATGCAACATAAGACTTTCTCTTCCCAAGAGAGTTTACAGAGACCAGACAGGTTTGGGATGATAAAGCAAGTAAGGTTAACAGTCTGATGTCAGCCAATGTCCTACTTGATGGCAGGGCAAAATGGGGAGATGGGAATAGAAGAGAGAAGGAACACGGAGCGGAAATTATGTGAAAGGTACAAAGGCAGGACATGGAGAACTGGAAAGGAACAATCCGGAGGTGAAGATACTGGGAGTGACACAGCAGGAAGGATCAGGAAAAACAGCTGTTCTGCACAGGACACAGAAAATCTCAAAAAATGTAGTCAGTTCTATGAAGAGTCAGAGGTCCCAACTTTGGCTGTTACCCTCCTGCTCTCTGCTGGGCTACACTCACATTAAAGTTTTTCTGTAGTTCTTCCCCAACAAAGGAAGGCATGGAATATCTCATGTTATCTCTGAAACTATTTAATTGGGAAAAAATTATGGGGTTTTATCCTGAAAAAAAAAACAAACAAAAGAATGTATTCCTCACTCTAAATTATCTAATTAATATGTGCTGTAATCTGATTTTCTTATGACAAAGCAGGTTCACTTCTTGTAATGTATGCCTTGAGTGCACACATAGTATTTCTGTGTAGGACAGACGTTTATGAGTTATGAATTTCAGATGTCTCTATCCATAAAGGTGTGAGAGTACAGAATGGGATAGATTGCATTGATTTTCAGGGTACTTTGTAGCTCCAAGATCTCCTTGGTGCTCCAGTTAACTTGTGACCAATATTAAATTAAAGGTAACTCAGATGCACCTATACTCTACAGAAGACACGGTCAGTGTTGTGCTTTAGACATATCTTTAAATAACAAGCTCTGTGGTGAACTACTAGAATCACTCCAGTAATTTCCATATCAATACCATTAGTTTGGGAATTCCCTTTCTTCAACAATATTTTACTCCTGCTTCTTGTCCCATTTGAGCTCTGCAGAGTATGTAGTTGATGAAAGGTGTAGGGGAAATGTGATTTTGTTTACTGTGTGCTACATTTTTTAATTTAAGCAGGCAGGTTGGAAGTGCCCTGAAGCAGCTCAAGATAAGTCTAAGAAAGTGAGTACCGCGTTGTGCTAAGTCGGGCTTATGCCTTTATTGAACAGGCACTTTTTAATCTTTTTGATGTCTAAAGAGCCTTATGTGTTCCTGCCTCATTTTTCCGCCAGTAAGAAGGAAATTTTTCCAGTTTAAAAAGAAAAATAAAACTAGTAAGTAAGATAAAAGTATGTACTTTTCCTATAGAACAATTAAAGAAACTGAGTAACCACTTATATGCTGTAACACTAATAACCGGCATGTAACATGAGGTATTTGCCTGAGGTATTTGCCTGAATCCCGAGTGACCGGCTGGCAGTGGTCTCTGGTCTGGCTTCAGCTTCCTGGAATCCACAGTTGTTTTGCATTTGCTTAACTTACAGAAGGAAACATACATTTTCCCTCACATGAAAGAAACAGCAATCTTTTGTTGTTTGACAAACACGTACCACGGATCTGAATGTGACTGTTTCTGATTTTTGATCCACACATCTGTAGAAAGCTTCCCTGGTGCTTTTACTTGTGTACCTATCTATTGCTTTGTTTATTGTTTCAAGCAAATAACCCAAACCTTTCTGTTGTATGTCCCCCAGCTTCACCAAGGGACTTCGTGACAGTTCCCATTACTACCAGCATGCTTTTCGCTTTTCAACAACAGTTCTCAGCTCGCTTGAGTCCATTTCTTTTCTTCTTCCAGTTGCCATTTTTTGTCATACCCTGCTGATCACATCACAGGTTCCCATGACAATTCTTAGCAGTGCAGCTATACAAGTAGAGGTTGCTAGGCTGAAACTCAAGAACACAGTCCCCTTTGCAGCAAGACGTTCGCGTTGCCGGGACCTCCAGAGGATAGATGCCAGTACTTGTACTGAAACTCAGGCCTTATATTCAAACAGTTGTGGAGCTGTAAGGAGTGGTGCTATGGTTTCATAGATCACAGAAAGGAATAAAAGTGTATCTAGCAAGTGACTTAGTCTATTCATCAACAACTGCATTATTCCCTGCGGTAGCTATTCTAATCCTTGAAGGAGCTGAGATTTAAATATCTAAGGTAACAGGTCTTCTACCAAAACAATTGGGAATTTCTGTTAGAGAATCACTATGCCAATGTTGTTATTAACTAGTCTTAATTGCATTGGACAAGCTTTGATTGCTCATGTAGCCTTAAGAGCTCTAATCAAAGATCGGCGCATAAGAAGGAGCTGTACAAAGGAGAAAAAACATATTCTCTACCTGTGGTGTTTGTAGTCTTTAGATCAACAAGGGGCAGCTGGTGAGTTGCCCCAGCATAAAGGCACAGATGCCAAATTTAGAATGAAATTGAGGAAGCTGTGTAAAACAAAGTTTTCCCTGTAGCCAGTACAAAACTGGAGAGATGGGTACCCTGAGACAAGGCAGGTTTCAAGGGAGGATTGAAAACTGATAATAGGATTCCTTCACAAATGTTTAGAGTGACTTTCAGCAGAGGATGTAAAGAGTAAAAACGTTGATAGGAAAAGCAAATGATCAATCATAGTGCAAAGTTGAGGGCTGCTATCTTGTTCAAATCACAAGTCTTACAGGAATAGGGTAAAGTCAATGACTTTTTAAAGGCTAGCACAGAAAGCTTGCTTCGTGTATGCAAAGGATCAAGCCACACATCATGGAAGGAATGATGCAATCAAAGCAAGGTGCCAAACCCAACAGCTTGAACACTGATGTCTGTATGGATTGAAATCCAAGGCGGGTGGGGCAGTTGATTAGTATCAAGGTGAATATGCTTCACGTGTATTCATTTTTAACTCTCAGTGATGATATAGTAGTCAGACACCAGCAAAATTTGTCAAAGTCTTACATAGGAATGACAACCTGATGAATAGAAAATGTGTGAATTTTCTACATCCTAACTTATTCCCTTATTTAAAAATATGTGCTTCTTCACAGGGCACTGTCATGATTCTGAGTCTAGCTAGTTTTGCAGGATTTAAGATTCAAAGCTCTCAATTTTCACAGCATCTGCGTATGACAAGAAATTTTGTAACGGTTGGGTGGTGTGAGGTCAAAAAGGAAGACCATCTAAGCCACGAAATACAGAGCACTACGTGAACCAGGGTAATTAACTTATACAGAAATTTTATCATGTTTGATTCTATTTAGCAGTGGTGAAAATAGGCTCAATCGATTGTGTCATCAAAATATGGACTTTTCTGAAGCAGCACAATACGTGACGCATTAGGAAGAAACGGAATATTGAGTAAACACTGAAGCAACAGCTTGATATTTGTTAGGGTTTGTGAACTGCTAAAGGAACTGCATTAGCTATGCTAATTCAATAGGTTCATCTCCACCAACAGAAAAGGGAAACTACTGAAAGTAATGAAACTACTGGATTATACTTTAATATAATAAATATAGAGGACACTGAGGTCAACTTCTGCATTTCATCTGGAAACAGCTGGACTCAAAAAGAGGATTTACAGAACCCAATCCAACTTTTGTATGAGAGCTCCAGGCCTCAAGCTCATCTTTCCTTGATAACCTTCCAAAATGCTGAATAAATAAGGCTGAATTCCTACAGTGAGAAAAAAAATCATACATAATTAAAGGCTGTATGGAGGCACAGAGGAGCAAAAAGATAGGGTTTAGATTGCATAGACCACCTTAATTTCAGCACAAGAAACGTCTGCATATGTAACTTAAGAAGAGTTAGATAGCATACGTTACTGATATAAGTATTCCAAATGGGAATTTTTAAAAATAAAAACAAAGTAAAAGACCCCCAACTCTTGATAAGCAGAACTATTTACAGGTAGTAGGCCATTACCACCTTTAATTTATGTGTGCATGATTTGAAAGATGTAATATTCTATTAGTCAGAGAGATGTTGATAAACAAATGACTAAAATAAAAGCAGAGTTTAGTAGTATGTGGAAAGGAATTGCTTTTCCATAGGAATAAAAAGAAACTATTTTCAGTGATTTATAAATTATATGTAAGTTTTCTCTATCATTTAATTTTCTTACAGGAAAAAAAAGCATAAACTCCTTGGCTGTAATAAATGGTTTCCTCCATCCATCACAACTGTTAAGGGAAAAATTGGTCTTAGGCATTTTCAGAATTTTTTAGCAGTGTTCAGGTTTCAGGGTTTCAGTTATAGATTTTTTTTCCCCATCATGGACGTGCCCCATTAATCAACTACACATTGTAATTTTGGGTCAAATGTGTTCCAAATAATTTTTCATTTGATAAGAGGTAATTCTTTCAATACTGTTTCCAAACTAGATCTGAACAACGCGCTGTGCATGTGGAAGAAACTTCAGCTGCTTGTACAGAGAGAGAACTACTCAAGGACTATAGACCATGCAACTGCTTTGTGAACTACGCTCTATTGTAATTCATTTTTTTTTAGAATTGCTTCAACAAGCAATTAGTGGTAATATAAATTTGCCACCACTGAAACCTACTATGGTATCTATACTGATCAACTGATTCACTCCCTGTTTACCTCCAGGGCAGCTTCTAGATTATTGTACTAAAAAACCATAATTTATTTCCTGGGGTCTAGCATGGAGGAAGCCAGTTAGTTTCTCTTGCTGGGAAACTCAGGAATAGGAAAAATGAGAGGTGTATTCAAAAGAAAAAAAAAAAAAAAAAGAGAGGGAAAAAAGAAAATTATTTAAAAAATCAAAAGGAAAAAAGAAAAAAAGATCCTTTTGCATTGACATAAGAATTTTGGCTTTTTATTAGATAAATTTTAAGTTGATGTCTAAGGAAGAGTACTTTATTTTAGGAATGAGAGATCCTAACGGACATCTGAATCCTGGAGTCTGGCACTGTTTGGTCAGTGGGGTTCTGCATGGGCCCGGGGTGATTGCGTCATGGTGAACATGAAAGTGCATCAGAAAAGAAAGCATGCGGTTAAGCAGCATCAGTCCAAAAAGTCTCAGTGAGGACTGATGGTCATTCAAACAGCATCTTTTCTATTATAGTTCATATTTTATGAAAGAAATGTGGCCCTACTGTACTCCGTGAAGGACTCCTGCATCATTTCAGGAGGGCTAGGGTTTCTGTTGTACATTTTGAGCTGGATGTTTCAACCCAGCGTGACAACCTGCAAGTGCTTGTCAGTGTGATAGCACCACTGTGTTATTTGGGATGTTTGTGTGGAAACAGAGGATGGGGCTGTCGCATCTGTACTTTGCTGTACAGAATAGTAAGTCTCACCTTTTTATCACTCCTTACTCCAGCTGTAGTTGTAGTTGTAAGAAAGGAAGCAGCTACTCTTAATATTCCCTGTTGTAGAAAGGGAAGGTTTTATGAGAGGTGGGAATAGGACATAGGCCTCATGATTCACCAGCCAGACTAACTAAGATTTTTTTTTTTTTTAAAAGGCTACGTAATTTACTTCTGACTCTGAAAAGGGAAAGCTGTTGCACAGGCAGCATTCTTGCTAAGCAATAATTAAATCCCTCTTTTCTTCCTGGGGTGGTGCTTCTTGAGGAACGATCTCCTGTGAAGGTAATAGCTCCTGGTAGCTCTTATGCCACTAACTAGTGCTGCCCATCTAAGTCTCATCTTGCCCGGTGCTAGACTGCTTTGGCAATAAACAGGGACAGATCTCAACTTGCCTCAACTTTGGTGGGAGCTGAGGGTTCGTATAGGATGCTCTCAGCACCTCACTTTCAGATCCCATTGCATTTTTACTGGCATCCAGCAGTCTCCATGGCAACCCTCACTGCAGCATAGTCTCTTACGCATTGCATATGTGCAGCACATGTTTTCTTCACCTCCTGCTTTTCAACACCTTATTTGTTTTGGGGGTTGTTTTTTGTTTGTTGTTTTGGTTTTTTTATTTTTCCCCTACAGAAATAATGACTTTAGTGCAGGTAATGAGCCCGCTGTGTTGCCAGATGAACGCTTGGGTACCTTTCCAATAGTTCTTTCTGGGTCTAAATCATGCACTAATGATCAAGCGTCTTTTTCCTACATTGTTTCCCGAGTTTGGTTTATAAATGCATATTGGTAGTGCTAATGGTACAGCACTGGTGTTTGCACTGCTAAATCTACATACAAACGAAGGGCAATTAGGATGTATGCAGTCATGCATGATCTTTTTTGGAGCCATTGTACAATATTTATGCTTCTTTATGCTTCATCTGTTCTGAATTAGATGGCTCTTTCAGGTGGAGCCCTATTGAAAGCCTTGTGCAGAGGGTAAGGCTATTATTGTGCAGTTTATTCAGGAGAGTATCAATTTTGTAATATTGTAGCCAACTTCAAATCTTCACGAACTGTATCTGTATGAATACGTTTACCCAGTACCCATAATGCACTGTCAAGGATTAAAATAATATCATAGGGCAGCCTGAAGCAACCAACATCTGCTTTTGGACGTCTCATATGAGCAGTGACATTGCCTGTAGGAAATTGCTTCTTTTCTGCTGGTGGAACTTTGTCCCTCCGGTTGCTAAGAAGTGCTTCTGCAAAAGCAGAAAAGGAAAAGAAGAGGAAAATGAAAACGAAAACGAAAAAGACTTCAGAGGTATAAAAAGCCAATTGACAAATGACTAGTGGAGAGTCCTTGGTAAGCAAATAAAAAGTTACATCGATGTTACCACACTGCTTCCCATACCACGTTTAAGGGAACTCAATCAAAGTGTGTAGACCAAGCATTTAACCTAGCCTGACCTTCTTGAAACCAGTCCATCTCTTCCCTTCTCTGATCTCTTGATCCTGTCTAAGTGTTAAGATTATTTTTTCCAGGAACACATAAAAGGGAAGGATCCACAAGTGGACAGAGATATTCAAGGACTTAAAAGAACTGGGTATTTCCAAGCTTACTTTGTTTGTGATGTCAAGTAAAACATTTAGTCTGTCTCTTGTAGTACTCCAACTGAAAAATTAGTTTTGAGTGTTTTACATCACAAAGATCATGTGAGGATAAAATTCGTTGAAGCTCATGAAGCATTCGGCTAATAGAGTCGTCAGTAGAACAGCTTGGAAATAGTTTTACATTACAAAATGGCATTATAATTTATTAATATTTCTAAATCATATAGTTTTTTTTTTTTTTTTTTTTGTGAAATTTCCCAAGAGAGAAAAATTCTTTCCGGTTAATTCAAAGTGAGCCGTGAAAGTAGCACAAATCTTCTTATGAGAGTACTTCTGTGCAGAGAGGAAGCTGGAAATTCAAAAACTCTGCAGCTGAAGAAATGCTGGAACAAATGTCTCCTGTTCCCAGAGTCATAATCCAGTCTCTAAAAGATACCAAATGAGGTATCTGTATGCTAAAAAAAAAACCTAAATGAGTCAGTTTTCTTTAAAAGGGTGTCTTAGAAGCTTATATATGACACAAAATTTTACAGACATGAGTTCCCACCTGATCCTGAAACTTATCATTATAGATAAATGTGGAGTCCAGCAAGAGACATCACCGAACCACCCCGTCTTCCAATGTTTCCTATAGCCTAAACTAGGCACTCCTATAGCCTAAGTGCAGTCGGTATTGCTAAATCCACACTTATTCAAAGGAACCTCATTCTCCTGAGGTACAGGATAAGGAACATAAATAACTAGCTCAGGTATTTCAATCCACCCCCAGAAAATTTGACTCATTTCAAGCCATTTTGAGGATCTGGTCAGAAATAGCTTCCACAGTAATACCCAAGAAGCCTTTCTAGAAAAAGAGATTGAGCCCAGGTCTCTGACCAACTGAGAAGTCATCTTCTGTTTGTACATCATGCAGAGAAAACATACGTTCATCCTAAAGCTACGTCAAGTGACACTGGCTGCAACTTTAACTGAAGGGTGTTCCACGGGAAACATTTGCCAAAGAAGTAAACACAACAGTGTAGGAATATGCTTTTGCTTTTAGTGGAGAGCATGAGATGAAACAGTATCAGCCAAAGCAAGATGAAAAAGAACAGAAAGTTCCTTCAATTCTCATTGTTTAGGAAGGCATGATACTTTGCAGAAAGGCCATATTCAGGAATTCAGTGTACTTTTTGTAAGAAATGATATAACAACAATAGCAAAAATCTTGAAAAGGAAAATTTACTCTTTTATCTTTTTCATTCTGTCCATAAAGATAAAAGATCTTTGTACAAATTATGTATTAATGAACATGGTATAGGAAAACATAAACTGTAGTTACAGAAGAATAAAGCCAGAAGACATATAAAGCAAAATAATTTAACATTCATAGAATTTTTCCTGTTGTTTGTTTTCCTGAAAAGTCATTGTGTGCCTTATCACAGTCAAATAACATAAATATCTGGTTCACTGCTAAGTCCCCTGACTGACCACACAAAATGTATTTTATTTTGTTACTGGAATTTTGTTTGCAATGAGCCAGCCAGCTGCTTATGAAACGAAAGCTGAGTGAAGTTCTCAGGTAGAGCACTCGGGAGCTCTGCTGTACTGAAAAAAAAAAAAAAAAACCAAAACAGATTACTGTCCTAAAAGGTCTTGTGTTCTCAATTTGGCAGATTGTGGCACAGCCCTCGTGTTATTCCATGTGTGTGAACTGGAAAAATGACTAAAACCTCTGTTTTAGCAGAAACAGTCTAGGACAAAAGTCAAATGAGATCTAGGCAAACTCTAGTGAGTTGAATCTGGAAGGTAACTGGACTGATTGAATTCAGATAACTAGCTCAGGGTAAGCTGAATAGATTTCAAGATCCTACTGGCTCTATTGATTAGATCTCCACGGAATATAAATAGGAGCTTAGACAGCTACAGTGCCTGCAGACATTAGCATGCAGGTATTTAAATTTTGGCATCATTAATTTGGAGTTGAATTCCACCTAGGCACTATCCTTTGTGGAGCAATAGTCCTCAACCATGCAAACGCAAACCACCCTGCACCTCCTAGTGGGAGGCACTGGGTAGTCCCTGGGCATGTATATGCCTTTACCTCTGCTCCATGATCACTGCTTATGGAGCAGCTTTGCCATAAACACTTTAAACAGCCCCAAGGTGTAACTGTTCTTTCCCTGCCCCTAACACTGAAATTCTCATAATGAGAAAATTTGCTTTTTTTTTCTGTTCTTCAGGGATTTCCTATGAAAAATCAAGAAGTATTATTTTGGTGTGAGTGGGTCAGATCTACAAAACCAAAATGAACACCTAAAGCTATAGAAGGAGATCTGTAATCTTTAACTTTGTTCTTATAATGAAAACAAGTTTTCTCTCACATCAATAACCTTTGTTTAGGCAGGAGACAGAGCTTTCTTTGCAAACTAAGGGTCATCAAGGTCATTATCAGCTTGTGCTTTATATCAAGTTAATGCCTTGGATGGTTTTCACCAACACAGCAGACTAAATATTTTCTAAGGGAAAAAAAAAGAATAATAAAAGAAATGGAAAGAAATGTCTTCAAACTGAACCTTAGGAAACAAAGCATTCCACAATGCATGCACAATTATTCCTGATGAGAAAGGAGAAGAATAAAAATGAACTGCAAATGATGTGTTTTATTCATGTTGCTAATTCTTGAGTCTTAATCCAAGGGTTTATCTAGGCCAATGATACTGTAGAAAGAAAAAAAAAAAAAGGAAAAGAGTGGTGAAGAAAGTTAATCACCCCATTACCCCATTTAAGTAGGTCGCTCCTATTGAATGATTTGCTACACCCTTTAAGGCTTCCTCTCTAATCAAAGAACAGAGAAAGGCTTTTTTAGGTGCATTATTCAAAGCACTTATGGTAGATTTTTGCTTTGAACTGCCCTTTAAAAGAGCTTGTCTCAATGGGCAAAAACACAAGGAACTGGTCCCCTAACATGACTATCTGAGTTGGATGTCACTGGATAGTACAAAGATGCCCCACTGACAGCAGAAGTAAAACTGACACACTGATGAATGACACAAACTATTAACCAATTTTCCTGAGGTAACTGGCTAACATATTGAATTATAACATCTGCCCTGTGTGATGCCGCATATTTATTCTTTTGTTTCAAGTCAAATAGTGTAGTTATTGCAGATGAGTGAGAAGTCTTTGAATTTAAGTGCCAGAGGCTAAAGAGATTTTGCCTCGGGTTAAAATACAGGAAATATTTAAGAACTGAAAATTATTTTAAATTTAATAACAATCATTAATAAATTAAAACAGCCTAATTAAAAAATAATAAAATGATAGGTTCTGTAAGAAAAGCCTGACTGTGGAAAGTGTTCTGGTCATATGGAACCACGGGAACTTTTCCCATCCCAGTGCCCGCCTTACAGATGATATATACATATATATTTTTCTGTTGTGCTAGCAGGGTGGCTTTGTTTTGCATCTTCTTCTATCGTGAAATGACACAGTTACATAGTTCAGTTTGAATTATGTATGTATTATACTCCGTTGCTTCACTTTCTTTTTATGGCAGTCAACTAAAATCACAAACAAGGAGTAACAAACAAAAACCCCAGGACTGCCTTCTGTTTCTCAGGATCTTGCTGCCTGAATGGCCTCAGATGCCATTCCAGGAATTTGCTCCTGTTGTCTCCTGCAACTGTTTCTCCATTAATCACAATTATCTGCTCTAAACTTTGTTTCTGACTTCTCTCTAGTTGATTATTTACTCTGTCTTGCTGAGACATAGAGCTTCACTTTGTGTTGGGTTTGTTACTCAGAGTCCTTTACTACTCTGGCAATAAGTGTAAAATGAGGTATTGTTGATCACGCGGCATAATAAACTCCAGCTGCTTGGTAGCTGGAATCCAGAGTGAGTTGGTGTTCTTTCTATACCAATGGTTTTGGCCATTTCCTATAAATTGCATCTCACTTTATCCTACAATTTATTTGCCTTCTGTCATGCGTTTCTCATGTATCTGCCATTTACTTACATTCTGCCATCACACTTATTACACGTTCTTGCTCAGTTATTAAAGCTTTCATCCTTGAAAGCGCCTACATACCACCTGTGAATCAGCTGAATTTGATGCTCCTTTCATAATGATAGCGTGCACCCAGCAGACCATAACCTGCTTTCTGCTACGTGGCCCAATGTTAGAAACGGAATCATCTTGTCTTTCAGATGCAGACAGATTTTACCTATCCATAGTTGCAATTTAAGTGGCTCATTTCAGACTCAAGTTAATCTATGAACAATATTTATAAAGGCAGAGCAGAAATCCAATATTTTAACGTGTAGCTAGAATGTTACTGCTGGCAGTCAAAGTTTTAAAATTCCAGCGTGCAAGTGACTGCATAAGTTCAAAACATGATGGCTTTTTGTTTGTTCATTTGTGTGCTCATGTTAAGTGTTTTTCTTGAATTTTTTCCTGTACTTTTGTCTCATTCTACGATTTCCAGCAAGTTCCACTCGAAAGAAAGTCCCTGTGAGATGAACTCATAGAAGTGGACAAGGCCATTCAAGGGACTAGCAAGAAATACATTTACTGTAAAATAATGTCCTCCATTGTAATTACAACTCTGTCTTTTAAGAAGAAGCTAAATACACCTGTTTGCACAAGTGTGCATAGACTCATAAAAGTTTATATTACTGATGAATAATTCTCTCGTATGATACCTACTCCTTCAAATTAAAAGTAAACATTTTATGCTAAGGAACAGAATATTATTAAGCTCATAATTTTGCTTATATACTAAGTACTCTGCTCCTTGGGGCTGTTTTTTATGTTATTATTTGTTATTACCTTCATAGTTGGTATTTTTAAAAGTCATATGTTAACATATGTGCGGTTAAATAATTCCATATATACGCACAATAGATAGTTATATAAATAATGTAATGTATATACTACTTAGTACAGGCACTAACATCATCTAGAGTTCATTCCACCTTTACTGGAAAAAAAACTGTAAAACTATAATGCTTAACTCTTTAACACCTTTTTGATATGTATTTAATCCCATTATAACATTATAACTGGAAAAAACTGTGTGATAATATATATATAACTGTGATTAATATTCTGCTATAATAACTCCCTAAAGTCATATTCCCTAACCAAATACTTAGTTCATCATTTCTCTGAAAGAATCACAGTTTTCCAATACGTAGGCGTGCTACCCAACTGGGGCATGGGGTTTGGGCTGGATTTATTTCTTTTCTTTATTTAATTTCTTACAGACAGAGAGATGGAAGGCTGAGAGGGAGCCAACTATAAATCATTCATTTTCAAAGTTATGTTTTGACCAATCTCTGGAACTGAGGAAACGATTATTGCAGGCTTTGGATGTGGTCTAAATTATGCCACAGTCTATGGTTCCCTCAGTGACCATACACCACCTGAAAACTGCACATTCCTGCCATTATTTTCTTACTACTCCGATAATCCCATCTTTTCCAGTAGTCACAGGTGGAAGGTGATAACCTGAAGGGCACAAAGGACAGGAGATAAGATCAGAATTTTAGGCTTTGATTTTACAGGAATTGTTAGATTCTATGTTTTCTCCAGTTCTGTCAATAAAGCCACAGAAATGTCTAAGTAATTTCTGACATGTCCACAACAGGGTCTGTCATTGTTTTTTTTCCCAAGTCCACTCCGTAGATATTTCTCTATCACAGCTGGAAGAACTTGTCAATGGAGATTCCTTCTCCCACTTCTCTTGGCACAAGTTCCTCCGGGACAGGGTTGCCTTAAACAACATCAGGCAGGCAGGGATGCCGTGAGGAAAGCAGTGACTCGTGCTGTTATTGACCTTTGGAAAACTGCGCCTCTGGAAAGCCTATAGCAGGAAAAATTAGACTGCACAAAGAGCTTTGAAAAACTTAGTGAGCCGAGCCTTATCACATGCAGGAGGAAGAGATAAGCGCTGTTTGAGCCACCGAGGTACCTCCGACAGTAAGATAGGAACTTATGGGATAAGGGGCAGTGAATCCCACGGATGACCCAGGCTAGTACAAATGAGCCCTCTGTTCGTGAGAAACTGATTTGTTTTCTGTTTTTTTCATTAGATATTAACCCCCCTTTTTTCAGGTAGTGACACTGGCTGTGCTGACGTGCCTGCATGAGCCTGTTAAACATATGTGAACGGGCTCTATTTATAAAGTAGATGCCAGGTTTTTCCAGGTGTGGAGGCACCAGCTGCCTCCTCAGGCAGACCCCCCCACTGCTCCTGCCAGCTCCTGTTAACTAGCCTGAGCCTGAGTTAGTCCGATTTTAACTTCCAGCAGCTGGATTTTGTTATGCCTATGATTTTTACACTGTGGCAATATTTAGTAAAAGAGGTCTTTCCCTGCATAGGTACTTACAGATAATCGTAAATTGTCTTCCTGTCTTTTCCTGAAGCAGATTAAGTGGACTGAGCTCGTGTGATCTCTGCCCGTGAGGCATATGTTGAAGAATACCGGACAGCTTTATACAACTTCTCAGAAATGTCTCCGATTTCTTAAAAGGTTAGAACTGGGCATGGTTTTCCAGTAATGGCTAACTGATATTCTCCGCAGACATGTCCCACTTCCTTCCCCACTCCTGTGGGTGCCCGTTCAAATCTTGTACTCCCATCACACATAGCACTCCCATTCAGCTGAGATGGAACAGAATATTAGTAAGTGTATTAACAGATTGCATCTGTACTGCGAAGAGCTGAATGGAATTTCTGATTTACTAATTAGTTTTACACTAATGCATTTATTCATAAGCAGTAAAGCCGTGGTAGTACAAAGGTTCTGAAGTCTTCCCGTTCCCCCTCACGCACACAACGTGCTAACGCTGGTGTGGCTCTGTGGAATTTAGCTTAATGTATGGACATGGGTACGCAGTACTTGGTGCCTATCATATATTTGCAATTGCTGTGTGGGTGATTTAAACCGCTGTTTGAACCCTGGCTACCTAAAAGTGGTGTTATTTGGGGTAGGAGGAGGAAGGGTTGTGGTTGGAAGCTCTCTAAAGTAGAAGAAAGCATCTGTCTTGCAAATAAATAAGCTAAGTGAGCTGGTTACGTTCCTTTCATCTAACTCATCTAACTCTTCTAACTCTGCTGCTCACCACTTCCTGCGAGAGATGTAATTACTTTGATTCTTGCTTCAGGCCACCACTGCTCTTTCAGTGCTACTCCGCAGCTGTTGAACTCCTACTGCACTTGCCCTGTTATAACTCCTTTTTTTTTTAAAATACCAGCAATAACTAGCTTATTATGTTAACACTGATTTCATCTGATGGGCAGCTCAATGTGAAACACAGAAGCGCCGTAAGTCTTACAGCCACATTTCAGCAGAGACATGGATATATGTGTAATTGCTTAGGTTTGCCTTCTATTTACAGCCTGTCAAAATGCAGATGATGGAGACAGGAGAGACTATTATTTTTCTTATAACTCTAAAGTTTGGAAAGTTTTATACACAATTTCTGTAAATTATCCACTAACTGATAATGCCATATGTGGAAAGGTCCAATATTTATCTTTATAATGTATTCTGAAACTTAATATAGCTTGCAAGGATATGTGAAGCCAACAAGGCAACGTGATTTAAGGGAAAGAAATTTTAGGTTGCGTATCAGAAACCTGACCTAATTGTGAAAATTACTAGCTTCCTTTAAACTTCAGTACCTCTTTTAATCAAGGTGATCAATGATTCAAAATATGTCCTGTCATTTTGCATACACTGTCCTTTACAATTTAGCAAAGAGAGTAATTTTATTCGCAGGATTCATGCATATAGACACAGCTATCTGTATCCATGGACAAACCAGTTCTGTATGCAAATATTATTCTGTATATGCTCATGTTTATACGCCTTATGGGTTGAGGTCAGACAGAATTATTCATGAAAGCTGTTTTAGGTTGCTTTAAGCTTATCTCTTTCCATTAACTATTCAAGGAACTTGGGTCTTCTGAAAGACACTTAAATTAACTTTCAAAAGTAGCTTAACGTAGATAAAACAAACATCCTGCTGTCAAACTTAGTTATGAATACATAGTTTTCCAGTGATGTGGATTTTTTTAGATCAGGATCTGTGATCTGAAAGTTAAAGTCGCTACACAACTGCATATTTCAGGATAATCAGTATCAATTTTACAGTTTGAATGAAATTTTTCTATGTTCATTGTGATTACATGCTGATGAAAATGATGCAAGCACTTAGGAACACCTTGTTCAATGTATTCTGTCTGCTCCACAAAACCACAATTAACATGAAGCAATCGATAACCCAGGTAAATGTTTAATTCACTTTTCATAACTGAAAGAGTGCAAAGCAACCAGTGCTTCTTAAAAAAAACCCTCAATGCAATGAAATTAAAATAGTCAGGTCCAGTTGCTATAAATCAAAGATAACCTCAGGAAGGCAGACACCAACATTGCCTGAGGCAGGACACTTCTGTTCTGTTCCAATCTTTTACCTAGCCTGGGGCAAGTCACTCCATTTGCTTTGCTTCATTTCCCATATGAAAAACACTGTAAACATGGGCTGTCTCTTTTGTTAGGAGTTAAGTCCTAAGCACGCACCTTAGGTGTATAAGTCAGGAGGGGACTTGTGTGTACTGTTATGAGCCCTTTGCTCTGGACTAAGACTTTAAAGAGCTCTCACAGTATAGACATGAACTTACAGGTCTTCACTTAAGAGTGCTTCAAGGTCTATATATGAGATGTGCTATATGAAAGCTACACATAGTTACCCTTAACCTCTACATTCTGGAAAAAGTGGATTAAGCGACAGTCATGGGTTAGTTCTACTGGCAAAATATTTGATACATTTTAAACAATTTTTAACACTCAGCTGTTATCAGCAGCTTATCTGACTAGAAAATAACTGACCTGGTAAACTCTTCATTTGGTCTCTCTTGGTGCAAAACAAAATACATTCTTTAAAATTTGGTTGTGTCCCCCACAGGAGCAAATGAATATGGGGTATTGCCAAACAACTGAGTAGGAATGGCTTCCTAAAATGTAGCTGGTATTTCATACGTGTTGTATATCGCTTTAAACTCAGTTATAGTCTCATTCTCACTTTTTATATTCCCTTTAAAAAAAAAAAAAAAAGAAAAAGAGAAAGCAAAGTATTTTTTATTTATTGAAAGTACACTGGTGATGTGAAGTAATCAGTAGACACCAGAGTCATGTTTATAAAAGTAGCTGTCTAATCATCTTTGCTTCCCAGTGTATTTACTGTAAAGAAATATATTTCATTTAAAAAGAGCAATTAACTTGTGCAATCACTATATACAGTAAGACATTGATTCTGCACAGTGCTACATTGCTATTAGACTCTAGCTGAATGCCGTAACTAACCCAAGGCTGACATATAACAGAGGAAGAAAATGGTTTTATTTCAGAGGAATCTGAGCAACTTTCAATTTCCCAATGATTACAGCAAAGATGCTCACTGCAAGGAATTGACACCATTAGTCATACATTTTATTTGATTGCCTTTTTTAATAAATCTCTTCATAGTGCTTGGATTTCCTTTTTCTAGTGAAAGTAGAGATAATTTAGGCTCAGACATGACTCGATGTGGTTGTTGTTCACAAACATACCAATATTAATCTACCAAAGTCTTATTTATTGTATCGAACAAATCAGGCAGAAGAAATCCGTAATGAAAAACAGTGTTAAATTTTATGACTATGAAATCCTCTCATAAAAATTTAAAGGCCAAAAAATATAAGGGTCAATGTCATAAATTTTATCCTCATCGGCTGCATTGTATTGGTTAGTATTAGTAGGAAGGTCTAGCAGCTACTGACCAGAAATGAGCAGAATGAGTAGGCAATATAAATCTGTACCTCTCCGTATCTGTGAACTATAAGCTCTCTCTCCCTTTTGTATAGATACACACATATATACACATGGGCATATACAAGTGTCACAAAGTTTTCTCACTTAGAAATCTCCAAATCTGTCACTTCAGCAAATTCAGTGCCAAAAAAAGCATTTTTTTCATTCCTTCCAAAATCACGTTCAGGATTTCTTGGGTGTTTGAGACCAACAATCACAGCCTTGATCCAAAACCTGGCTCCTGCATCTGTCACAAATAAGACCTGTTGGGTAACATTCACCCACAACTCAGTCATCAGACCTACTGTAGATTCTAATGGTTTCTAAATGTTTCAAGCCATTTATGGTCCAGAAGGATGGCATCTTTCCTGCCTATATGGAAAAATTCCTGTAGTGAATAAGTCGGTAGCTTACCTACAACAGCCACCAGGTCAGTTATCCTGGCTGCTTCTTCTCACCGAATATGCAGAAAGCCAAGTCCTGAATAGGAGAGAGTGAGGGTAAATTGCTTTTTTTGCCTCTCTTGACTTCAGACCTTCTGGTTATCAAAGCATATGTGTTGGGTGTGTATAGGAGATGATGTGAAAGCTAACCACACAACTTTAGCGTCAGCATGCCATGTTGCTTAAGCACCTCAAGCAATAGTCTCCAAAGTCTGCAGATTTTTTTTACGATGAAAATGATTTGATTGCTTCTCTGTTGAGCTGGAAAGAAAGTGTTTGGCTTTTCTTTTTGTTTCAGTAATGTCTCTGGTTATTACTGAAAAGCTTTTCACAAAGACAAACTGTTCATTCAGAAAATTAAATGCAACAAACTATTTTCTGTTTGTCTTAATAACTATTGGGAGGAAAATTACTTGTATCTTCACATATAAATGTGAAGTTCTTCCCAGTCTTGAGATCCACTAGTCTTACAAACTTTTTAACTTCACTCAAATTCCATTCTAAGAATTGAAATGTTTCTTAATTGCTAGGACAAGTTCAGGCACATCTTTTGAAAAGGGTTGGGAGGAAAAGAGTGTCTAAGAGAAAACTTGCCAGGTGTTGTGGGGTATTGTGTTGTAACATGGCATGTAGGTTTATGAATTCCACACATTTCTTAGGGCAATACACATACAATAGAGATGTTTGCTGACATCTGAAAAAGCAGAAGACTTAAGTCACATTATACTTCAAGCCACAGCAAGTTACACAATCTCATCATTTCTTGGTGGGACAGCAAAGAAAGACCAATACATTATGCCTCTGCTACCTTCTTGATTGCCAGATTGCCACATCCTACTCAGAGTTCACAGCTTGCACTCCGTATGATAAAATTGCCTGACATGCAAGACTTAGAGTTTTCACAAGTCATTTGTTTCTAAGCACATGCGTTTTATTGGTTCCTCATCATTGTTGCCGATCCTTATGCAATTGATTACCTAAATGCATAATCAGTTGGGTTTCAACAATTTGCAATGGCCCATCAATCATGTCTGTTAAAAGTTAACAATTCTGTTTGAATCTGAATAGGGTTTGGATTTTAATATCTTTTATGCAGCAAAAGACTATTCAGATTCTATTTTGGGCTGAAAAAAAAAATATAGCGCAGCCAATATACACGTCCTCACTTATGATAGCTTTTAATTCTGCCATGTACACTTATATTAAAAAATGAAAAATGTGAGTCATAGCTACTTGCTACTCTATGAGCATCACACTTTTGAATCACAGTAAGATCAGACAGAGAAGAGTTTGAAGAACATGTCTGGACACATAGTCAAAGCATTCAAAGAATAATTATCCACTTTTGGAAGATGGCTGGGCAATTTAAAGATTCATGGTTTTATGTTTTTGCCAAGTCTGGGTAAAATTTGAACACGCTTGCTTTCAGCTGAATTTTATTATGCTTAGAGTTAATTGAGAACTAAAACCTATTGGGAAACCTAGTGTATCCAAAGCTATAATTGTCAAATCTACGTCTAGGTTTGATTTGTAAACTCTTGAGAACAAAAATCGTTTTTTTCTCTTTCTGTTTGTATATAACACAGCCCAGTTCATAACTAAACTTGTAGATACAACTGCAACACAAATAAAGAGATATTACTAAAACCAAGGGGAATAAATACAATACAGTAGAAAGACCAGTACATCCACCCTGAACCAAGCTGAGCAGGGGTTGTGTTTTTTCACCCAGTTTTTATTGTGTCACGCCTGTTGACATCACATTGTTAATCCAGTAGCTTTTGTCATGCACTGGTAGAAAGGCTGAGCAGAATGATGGAGAACCTTCTAATTAATTTTCAAAGGGGGAACATTACACGCTCCCGTGTTACATATGACTTCCCTTAAATTCCTGCTCAAGAATAGACAGTGTCTTTTTGCCATTTTTTTTCCCCTCAAACCCATCCAAATTTCACTTCAGATAGATTGCCATCATAATGTGATTGTCACTGACGTTTTCAGTGTCAAATCTTCCACCAGCATTTGCTTCACAAGAACTTCCATTAGAATGGGTTGCAAGGTGCTGATGGATTGACTGGGAAAAACTGACCCATCTGAAAAGTAACATTTTTGTGGAAAATTACAATTTTCTAATTTTTATGGGAAAAATAAACACAAGTAATGCAAATATGGTGGGTTTTTTCTTTCAGTACTTAGAAGAAAATAGGAAAAAAAACATTTAACCACAGAAAAATTCAATTTCACTTTATTTCCCTTCACTTTTCTTGGGATATCCAGCGGAGACGTAATTACACTTTCCAGTCAAACTTGGAGCAGTGAAAGTTCAGAAATTCAGGGTGTGAACTTGGCACCAGTGTGCTTAGCCATATTTTCTCACTTCGAGCCAGCATGATCATACAAAGGCTTCAGAACCTTTCAGAGAGCTCAAGTCTTTCTTCCCCATTATGGCCACTTGTTGACAGATTGTTCTGGCACAGTAGCTACAAGACAATTGAACCCCAGCTGTAGGTTGAAACAATCCAGACTACTGAAACTGATATTAGTGATGTCCATCTTGGTGCCTAACTTGGGGCCAAGCTCCAAGATCTCCTCATTCCCTCAGTTCCCTGAGGAACAAGGTTTGTGTCTCATGACCTCCAGTCATGAAGATTTTGTTGTAAGGATGAAGAAATGCAGCCATCCCCTGCACTGTGGCCTGCCCGTGCCACCTTGCTTCCACTGCTGTGAGTAGTAAAGTGTGAAGCATGTGAGACTGAAATGAGCTTTGAGGAGAAGCATAAAGAGAAATTCCTCCTGCCCTGTCCACACGCATCCAACATGTTGGAGTATTGATTTCGATGACTCTGCAAAGCTGGCAACTAATGCTGCATATGTTCAGAGTGCAGGCTGATGTTTCCAAGTTAGTATACTGGAGTACAGCTGTGGTGGGTTAGCCTTGGCCACCAGCTAAACTCCCAGCCGCTCATTCACTCCTTCTCCCTAGTGGGACAGGGAAAGAAAATAAGACGAGAAACAGGAACAAGAAAGACTGTGGGTCAAGATAAATACACGGAGATCATTTACCAGTTATTGTTGCAGGCAAAACAGACACAACTCGGGGGAAACGAATTTAATTTATTGCCAATTAAAATAGATTCAGTAGTGATAAACAAAAAGACATACATATCTGCTTGGGCTGCAGGGAATTACCTGCTCCACCACTGTCTCCTCCATAGGCAGCGGCACCTGGAGCACCTCCTCCCCTGTCTTCCCCTCCAACCTTGGTGCCTGCAGGGTTGTTTCTCATTTTCTACCCTCTCCTCCTCTGCCTGACCAGTGTTTTCTGCTCTTTCTTAAATACATTGTCCCATTGGTGCCACGAGCGTGGCTGATGGGCTCATCTGTGTCCTGTGGTGAGGTTGTTGCAGAACCGGCAAGAATTGGCTGGAACTGGCTGTGTCCAGCATGGAGCAACCCCAGAGCTCTCCTCACAAAGGCTTCCCGGCAGCCCCACCCACCAAAATCTTGCCATGGACACACGATTAATTAACTGATTTCTGCTGATTATTGCTTACTGCCAGTGGGCGATGGGTTCATGGGAATTGCCAGATCCCTCTTTAAAGATTTCATCCTCAGCCATATACACAAAGTTGCTCAAGCTGATCCAAATGTTGTTTGCAGTGCCAAGAAAGAAATCTCACTGCTCTTGTGCAGAAATCAGAAATAAGCAGTCATGATTCCAGATCAAAAAATATATGCATTTCTCCTAAGTTGAGTTTGTGATGAAACACAGACTTTTGTTTTGAGGCCTGGGGGAAAGAGGCTATTGTTTCTAGTGTCGGCAGTTCACACCTTCTTGTTAACATAGTCATGCCTGCAAATATTTTTCTCTGTCTCCTGGGGAGAAGATGAGGGAAAATACTGCTCTGTTTTCTAAAAGACAAATCTGTAGCCTGCATGCTCCGGAGAGGAAATACTCCACTTGCTCCGCTTGTTCATTAATCTACCAGGCGTCATTACAACTGCACGGAGTCCCAGCTAGAGTTTATCGGCTCTGCTCTGTTCGTCAGCTTGATATTATACACTGAAATTGCTAGCCACTGTATTCAGGAAGGACAATCCTCCTAAAAAATGTTTGTCTGTACAGTGAACAGAACCTAAATCATATTCTCCCTTAAAAAAGCACGATCTGACTCATTGCAACCTTCAAATAGGATTTCTGGAGGCTGCTTTCATGGTTGCGTGGAAGATAAATAGTTTCTTTGATGTATAGGAGATGACTGGCTTCACTAGATTTATCAAAGGATAGGATGTAAAAAAGTTGACTAAACACAATAACTAGTTTCTGGTGTGGAACAAAACCTGTTGTTTGGTCTGCCTTAAAACTGGGAAGATGCACAGGTATTGAAGCATTTGAATGGTTTATTGACAAAGAAGCAAACAGGAATCAGTTCTGTTGAGATTGCTTGAACTTCTATGAACATAGTATATCAGTTGCCGTATATTGTCTGCATTCCTTAGAGACGGATATTGCAGGGGAAAAAAACCCCGACACAACTGGCTGTTACGGGGTTTCTTGGTGAGAATGACTGAACAATGTAGCTTAAAACTTTCACTTGTAAGACTTCAAAATAGGCTTGTCGGTTTCTAAAGCTTAAACTGTTCAGGATAATGTATCCTCTGTCAGATGTATGCTTCACAATACACGTGATTTTAAAAGTTTCAGATGACACAGTTCAGTCTTCTCCAATAAAAAGATTGAGAGGAGTGGAAGATTTTTTTTAAAATAGTTTACAGTCCAGTCACCTAAAATACTAGTGCTTCCAATCTTTGAAACAGGACGAAGAGTTTGAAAGGTGTCCTGTTGTCAAGGGCAGTGGTAAAGATCTTTACAATTCTGTAAATACATATATGTATAAAAAACCACAGTTGAAAATCAAGGATTGTACATGTTCAGAGTAAGCTTTGGGGGAGTTTGGTAATACGAACAAACCATTCTTCCTGCTCTGGATAACATCTTATATCATGTAGATACTGATGAGCCACAATTCATTGTATCTACCACCTTATTACAAAGCTGAAATGCTCTGTCAGCCCAGGGATTACTTTTGTTGCACCTAACCTTAATCACAAGAATCACTGAAATTCAAAATTAGTAGTCTATTTGCGACATAAATTCTCAAGAAACATAAAGGGAAAAAATAAACCCCAAAAGTTTGACTGGCTTGCTAAGAAGTGAAGAACTGAAGGTTGTACAGAGGTATACAGAAAATAAAAGTGAAGAAAACCTGAAACCAGTGAGAAGGATAACTGTTACAATGATATGCAGAATGATTAAAAAAAAATAAAATAAAGAAGGACTCATAACAAGAATAGATGTAGCTTGAAAAAGGTATTGAAAAGTATGGGAATGGAGGAAGAGAGAGAGGTTGTCATTACCAGGAAAAAGTGTAAACACAGACAGTGATAGGAACTGGTGCGTTGGGAGAAACTCCAGATTTCTTTTTCTTAGCCTTCATTTTTTTGTCAGTCAACATCAGTAAATCCCACCATCAAGCTGTATTTTTCTTCTTTTTCTAATCATTGGCCATGTGATGGAAAATGACCTCCTACAGCTGTCTGTCACTGAGGCAGCTGAAGTGACAGATGTTTGTTCTATGGATCTGAGGTCTCCAGTCTGTCCAATGACGCAAACTGGAACCATTCTGATGCCATGTGATGCAATAACACACAAAACCCCCTCTTCATATATTTCATGATTAAAAACTATTCTACAAGATATTCTCTAAGGCTGCAAATCCAGGCACTTAAAGCTGATTGCCAAAACTGACAGCTGCCTTTGCATCTAACCCGCTGGAGTGCTCACATTATGGTAGTTTCCCAACAAAATTCCATGACATTTTTCTCACAAGACATTTGCTTCTGTTAACTCATAAGTTGGAAGGAAATCATTACATAGATTGTTATTACATATTTTTTAAGTCATCATTTACTGAGTGGTACTTTAAGATTTACTGCCAGAACAGTAACAAAAACACTATATGAACTTCCCAACAATCATCTTTAAGACATTTATTCTCATTAACAGCTTTATTTTTACCATCCCTTTCCTTCCCTTTTGCTCTACCCTCTCTTCTTCAAGTCTCTCATAGGTCCTTTAGTATGGATAAGGAGAAGTAATTGCAAGTGGTTGAGTTACTGTGGCCTAATCAGTTACTCAAGTCACCTAAGTGATGTTTACTGAGCCAACAGCCTTTTCTAGTTTACCAATTACGTTTAAAAAAACACAACAGCAACTGTATTATCATAGTGGCTTGTGAAGACAGTATAAGCTAATACACTCTTTGGGGTTGAGATTAACGTGGTTTATGTAGTTTTGTTGCTCAGTTGATGGTGAGTCCTAACTTATTTAGGAAGGAGAATTCATTGCTTTAGAGCATCTGTCCATCTCTCCTCACATTTCAGTCTATGATGAAGAACAGGCTAAGGGACAGAAGATCTCTGCAATTGTTGCCATCTTCCCTAAATTCCATAAACTCCCATAGCTGTTGTTCAAACAAAAGATCTACCAAATTGTATGTTCTGAGCTGTATTTTTTTTTTATTAATTACAATGACAAGATTACATTTTAAAAAAATGAAAATAGCAGACTTTCTGTAAAAGCAAAGTGTTTTTTCATAAATGTATTCCTTTTTTTTTGAATGGGTTTAGGCATTTGCTCTCTCATCTAGACTTTCTATGGCTCTCGTTTTTGCCCCATGTGGTCTCTCCATTTCCCCTGCTGCTGCTGCTGCTGCTGTTGCTGCTCTAACAGCTCTGATTCTCTCTACTGCTGAGAAGTGAACCCAAAGCAAATGCACAGCCCAATTCCCTAATCAGGGAGATCAAACACACAGCCCTGAGCAGACCCACATGAGTCTGACCCTCTCTGCCTCCAAGTCACCTTTCTTCCCTTTGGACAGTGAAACTCAGCTTGACTTCCATATCTGGCCTCTCTCTGGGTGACTAACTGATATTTATTACCTTGTTAAGGGATAGACACAATGGAAGCGAGAGGGAGTTACACTCTGTGCAGAGTAATAGATTTTTATATCCTATCAACTCAAAGTGTTTAATGTGTTCAAGAGGGGAGATGTGATAACCTGAATCTTGGAATAAAAAAAAAAGAAAATGAAACTGCAAGTCTGCTGGCAAGGATTGTTCTATTTAACAAGGCATAGTTCCGTATAAGTGAAGACTGGCACACATAGTGTCCATAAAAACATGAGAAAAAAATTATTAAGGTCTATACTAGCCTGTTAATGTGATCTCAGTAGCATGGCTGTTTGGAAATAATGTGGAAGTCCAGACATTTCACCAAACTCTGCTTCATTCAGTAAAATCGTTCTAACACTCTTAGCATACCTGCCCATTTTGAAGGTTTACTACAAAGTTTGTGTCGATTGAATTAATCTAGGCAAATAGATAAAAATTCAACCTCGTGTACTGACGATAAATCATATTATATTATGTTTCTTCAGTATCTGATCTTTATACAAAAAAAGTATATCTAACCTTCCAAAAGACCTAACTTTACCAAAAAACCCCACGACTTTTCTTTCTATCTTCATCAGAACAGGAACTAGAGCTTTATTTTAAAGAAAGCCAGCCTACAGGTCTAACTCAGAGCCCAAATGACTGGGCAGGATGTACAGACCTGTAGGCAATCAGGCAGTACTGGCAGAACATAAACTATAATAAATTTATATATAATTATATAAATATAAATATATATATTTATAATTTGGACTGCAAACAGGAACACTTCTGACCATCAACAGAGTTAGTCTCTATAGCTTTTCACAGAATCACAGAATGGTGGGGTTGGGAGGGACCTTTAGGGATCATCTAGTCCAACCCCCCTGCCAAAGCAGGGTCACCGACAGCAGATTGCACAGGAATGCATCCAGGTAGGTTTTGAATATCTCTAGAGAAGGAGACTCCACAACCTCCCTGGGCAGCCCGTTCCAGTGCTCTGTCACCTTCAAAATAAAGAAGTTTTTCCTCATGTTCAGACTGAACTTCCTGTGTTCCAGCTTGTGCCCGTTGCCCCTTGTCCTGTCACTGGGCACTACTGAAAAGATTCCAGCCCCATCCTATTGACACCCGCCCTTTAGATATTTCTAAGCATTGATGAGATCCCTTCTCAGTCTTTTCTTCTCCAGGCTAAACAGACCCAGGGCTCTCAGCCTTTCTTCATAAGAGAGATACTTAGCTCCCATGATCATCTTCATAGCCCTCTGCTGGACTCTCTTCAGTAGTTCCTTGTCTTTCTTGAACTGGGGACCCCAGAACTGGACACAGTACTCCAGATGTGGCCTCACCAGGGCAGAGTAGAGGGGGAGGATTATTTCCCTTGACCTGCTGGCCATGCTCTTTAATGCACCCCAGGATGCCATTGGTGTTCTTGGCCACAGGGACGTATTGCTGCCTCATGGTCAACTTGTTTCCACCAGGGCTCCCAGGTCCCTCTCTGCAGAGCTGCTTTCCAGCAGGTCAACCTCTAACCTGTACTGGTACATGGTATTATCCTTCCTAGGTGCAGGACTCTACACTTGCCCTTCATTAAGTTTCTCTCGCCCAACACTCTAGCCTGTCCATGTCTCGCTGTATGACAGCACAACCATACAGCCATACCTTTTACTGAGGTATATAAAAGGCAAACACTACAACTTATTTTAACATAAAATTTGGTAAGTTTAGGATAGAAATTTCATACTATAGTTGTCTCTAATAAAAACAGAAAAGCGCTAGTCTTGATGGAGCCAGGCATCTCTTTTGGTCCTGTGTACTTTTTCCTTATGATGGCAAGTGAACTGCTACAGGTCTGAATTTTTATTTCTCTAAGGTAAGGTTAAAAATTCTAAAGTTTTTCCAATGGTTAACCAAGGTGTCCCAGAATGTATCTCCACTGTAATGTTTTCCTTCTCATTTTTTTGCTTGGTGGTGTCTTCAAAAGCATTGGAAATTGACTGAAAAAGTAGATGTGCTATGGGAATGGAATCCTGGGTCTTATGCTATTCCAGTGCCTTAATCGAGAAAGTATTTTTATCCCTAACACATTGTGGTTTTGCTCTTAAAAGCCAACTCATCTTCACTGGTAGAGTAGATGTGTATGAGTTCATCTTTGCATGATCTCTCTCTAAGACAGCCTGTCTCCAACAAGCAGAAAGCATCAGGAGCTGTAAGAATTGAGAACCATGTGGTAGCATATGATGTTATTCAACAAAGCCTTGCTTACCCTGAGTAAAAAAGTCTTTAAAGAATACAAGATTCTATTACAAACACAGATAAGCTTATTTACATTGGCCTCACAGAAGTAGGGCATGGGTTTGTTCAAAGTACAATCTGGGGTCTCTTCTAGTTGTTTTTAGATACTATGTCCTTTGTGCACCTATCAAAAATGTTAGTGCCTTTTTTAGCTCCCAGAAGCAGCGAGAGGTTTTTTCAAAGCAAACTATACCATACAGATAAACGGATAAAGCAGGACACAAGCAATTTCTGTTTTTTCTTTGTGATACCATTGAACTTAAAGCACTTCAAGGCTTTTACTTGTATGAAACGCGTTTGAACTGTAGTGTAAATTCATTCTTATTTTGTAGGTCTTGAGCAATTTTGTGTAGGGACTTAAACAACGTGATTTGCATCACCTGCTTTAGCCATCTAAATGTTTTGGTGTCTTAGCACAAGCTAATCTGTTAGGCTTTGAAATGTGCAATTTAGGAACCTGAAAAGGACAGTTTAATTCCAAATATCTTAAGATCTCTCTGTCTTGACACTTAGAAGAAGCCTAGCTGACTAAATTATAGTAGACTCTAAATTTTATCCACCTAAAGTCAGAGGAATTCCAGAGGTCACCCAAGGCAGACCGGTCATGTATTTTTTAAAGCAAATCAGTGGTTTTTACTTTGTCACCCGTGAAAAACTGGAGCCTTTTCAGGGTCTATGACAGGTTAAGAAGAAAATCAAACCTCATGTCTGTAAACTCATACAAGTAACTACAACTTCCTTGGGAAATGTTGGAGAGTTCAAAATCAAAAAAAGTGTAATGCCATCTATATTACCAAGACACCAAGCCTTAGTGTCATTAATCTGACAGATGAGTCAGCCATTTACTATTTGCTTTCCAATTTCTGTGGTTTTAAAATACCACAGAAAGATTTGACAGGAATCCAAAGTGTTTGATGGCAGGAAGCATAAATACGTGTTCTCATTGGTGTTCTTTAAAGTCTTTTTCACATTTTAAAATTGAAAACTCCCTATTATACCCCACCTAAAATAGCTAGTAGTCTTTCAGAGTTCTTTGCTCTTAATTAATTTTCTGAAAGGTATCGTCATTGATTTGCTCTTTGTGACACAAGTATAAAATTATTTGACTGGTGGCTGAGAAGAGAACATGGAGGCATTTCACAAGTCGAAGCTTTTCTATTTAATTCAGAAGATACTTTTTATACCTCTTACCTTGAAACAACAAAATACTTAAAATTCAAAACTCATGTGCTTCAGAATGGGTTTGGGAATTCATTTCGTTATCGTCTTCGATTCTTGTTGTTAAAGCGATCTAGGAATTGAGAAATGCATTAGCTTAACCCTAGGGAAATGCATATATATGCTAAAAGCTGAAAGAAAGCAGAAGGCTAGAGAGATAATGAATTCACTAAAGGGCATATTTTTTCAACTGTATCTGAAAGTTATTTGATACTTTGAGAAAGCAACCCTTACCATTGGTCCAGCTCACAGATTAAACCGGCCAACAGACCAGTTTGTTTTATGTCTAAACCTGTCAGTCGTCCACTGTCTGGTACATGCTCTGTAATTGAACAAAAGGAGACTCGAAACAACTGTTTAATACTATTTTTATCTATAATAGTTGTCATGTAGCTGGGAACATGGGATAAGTAAGGCACTGATCGTCTACATTATTTTTTAAAGACTTGTGCTTGTGACACCAAGAACTTAACCATAAATTTTTAGAACTGTACAGGAGTGGGAATCATACTGCAACTTTCATTCAAAGGCCCTAATAATACACATTAGACTCAGTGTTGAAAACTTGTCATGGCCCTTGTTTTTATCTGTTGGATATCACTGAAGCAACCATTAAATGAGAAAAAAAAAACACCCAAACACCAAAAGAATAAAACCACTTTCAATTTGATTGTGTAAGTTGCCAAATTTAAATTTCTGTGGTATTTTTTATCCTTTCAGATTTTCAGCATGTATATGACTTGATTATTTGTCTGTAATGACATCCCCATCAAATTTTTCTCTGTAATAGTCAACTTTGACTATATATAATGCACCAGAAGTTCAAATTATACTGGTATGAATATTTTATACTTTTTGGTCTGGAAACACAGAATGCAGTGGCACCATAGTAAACAAAACTTTGACAACAATTAAAGCCCTATCATGACCTGTTACAAAATAGCCCATATTAAAGGAACGTTTCTTCTGAACCGGAAGATAAATCTTTGATTTCAGATCAGCTCAAAGCTTCCCAAAATTGTGGTGAAACAGCCCGTATAGTGAAGTGCTAAACCATTCTTTTTAAATTCCTACTCACACATTCATTCTAAATGTCTACACACGCTGAAAAAAAAGGAGATTATGTCCTAAAAAAGGTGTTTCCTCCATATGATTAAAAAGCATTGGGTTCTGGCATTAGGCTTACATAATTTAGTGGAGTCATATTTGAGGCAAATTAACTAACTAAGCTTTATAATACATGTTCTACCCAACATCAGTTTGTTTTTTTTTTTTTTTAAATTGCCTTTAATTTAATAAACCATCACCTCATATCAATATGTATTTTAAAGATGATGTGAATTTGCAGAAAACATGAAATAGTGTTGGCTTGACATGCATTCAAATAGCCTTTTTTGTTAATAAAACCGCAAGCTTTTATTTAATACCTATGTAAGATCTGTTAATGGAACAAATACCTTTCTGCATTGTGGTTCATTCAGATTTATGTGACTCTGTTCTGGCATGTTTTACAGATAATCTCTCTGTCTCACTCTGTGACTTTCCTTCTGAACTCTGTTACCAAGCACTGTTTATCTCAAAGCTCTTTTAAATAAGCATTCAACAGTAAAGTAATTTGCTTTGGTGAGGACATGTGTTCCTTTAATTTCATCATCAGTTTCTACGTGTGATACAAATCAGCCCAGCATTTTCAGGAATAAAGTTTTGCAGATACCTGGTGAAATCCTGGCCTAAGAGAAGTCAAAGAAAAATTCACTTTAACTTAAAAAAGAGGAGAATTTCACCTTTTGAGTTTCAAACTAAGAACATCCATTGCCACAGCCACAACCTAGTCATACCTCAAATAGACTGTGTAATTTTAGCAAGTGAACACTAGTCATGTGTGGAATTAAAGCATATATGTGAAAAAGATGTCCACTCTTGATGTGAAGACTTCAAGTGACCAAATCGCATCCCTTGATAAACTGTTCCAGTGGTTAGTTACTGTCATTGCTGAAATACATGCTTTTGCTTGAATTTGGCAAGCCTCGCTTTCACCCACTGAATCCTGATATCCCTTTATCTAGTGGATTATAAAGCAGTGTAGGAACAGAAAAGTGGTCCAGTGCATTAGTTTCCTCCTTCCCACTTTACAGGCATTGATTATTGCCCATTAGTATTCGGCAGGATATATTGTAACAGATCTAGTTAAGTTTCTTCTGTCAGATACTTCCTATAAGGTTGCGTGAGGTCCCAATCTAAAGGAGGTTTGTGCTAGAAACTTCTCTTAGCCTGCATGCCATAGTTCAAGGTCGCAGTTTCTTTTTCCACCTAGGAATTTTTCTACTGTGCTTTCACTAACCTTGGACACTTCTGCTACTACAGCAGTCTTTCCCACTACAGAAGACTATATCTTTCTACCTCCTGTCTAGAGCTCCCTGTGCTGCCTTTAAATTTTTTCCTTTTCAAAATCCTTCTTTGAACCCTTAAACTCTTCACATATCACCTCAATCCCTCTGACTTTCTTGAAGTATTTCTGGATCTCCAGTCCCTTCTTTTCAGGGAGGTAAGAAAAATTTAGTATTCCTGGCTTGTTTCAGCTGCAGTAAATGACCAGTTAAGATTTAGTGACCAGCTATTGCCACTAGTTTGACAGTAACGTAGCACAACCATTATAAGCAGTATTTGGCAAGTACTCACATAGATGTATCCAAGATTATAATAGGCCCATATTAGCAGCTTCAGAAGACTGACCAGAATTCATTAATGTGCAGTAAGAACTCTCAATTCATCATGGTGGGGCAGAAACGGGAATTTTCTCCCCTATTCTATGACACAGGGTTGCGTGAATATATCTGAGATTCTTCCAGAACCACAGCCATTCTCATTTTCTTGCCAATCGTGTCCCAGCTTTATATCTCCCGTGACCTGGAGAAGTAAATCCTATAGCCTTGTAAAAAAATATACTCTGCGCTTTGCTTTGGAGGACATAGTACAAGAGGTTGAGAGAAATGGATTTGTTTTGCCTTAGGAATGTAAGTCTAGCAAGAGGTCATATGGCTGTCTTCAACTATCTGATGGGAGAATATAGATGTGACAGAGCCAGACTCTTCTTGGATGAGCACAGGGAAAAGACAAGGGACAACAGACACAAACTGAAATCCAGAAAATTCTAATTAAATATGAGGAAAAGATTTTCTCCATGACATGCTATTAAATCTCCACCCTTTGAGATATTAAAAGCTTGACTGGACAAGGCCATGTGCAGCATTTAAACTTGCTTTCAAGGGGTTGGAGCAGACACCTTCACAGGTCCCTTACAAGCTAAATTATTGTGATTCCACGATAATCTTTTTCTGAATTAATTTTCCTATGCCATTATTTCTTTTGCATGGTCTTTCTGTATTCAAGAGTAGATACAGCATTTTAAAAAAGAAAACACCTGTGTGACTATTGGTGGTGTGAAGTGCTCAGTGGGCAGTTCAAGGCACTGCTGTTCTATCTACCTATATATAGGCTAGTTGTAGGTCCCAGTTCCCATGCCTACCTCACCTTTAGTAGACCACCAAGTACAGTGGTGTATACTTACTTCAGGCTGAATATTAATTAGAAATCTAAATGTAAAAGATAATCTATTTGTATTGCCCATTAATACATGATTTAGTTAATATGTATCAATTTATTGATGGAAAAACAGCTTTATAGAATTCTAATTTCCCTCCAACACTCTGTATTGAAAAATTCCTAATTTTAACTTATTGAACTCATCTACCGATGAACCAAAGAGTAAAATATTTTTCATTCTCTTGTTTAGTGTTATACCAAAGTGCTTCAGAGAATATTTTAATCAAATACAGAAGCTTGGGTAACTTTTAAGATTAATAGTTTGTGTTTGCCAATATTGTAAGTGCCATTGTGTTAACATTGCAATGTCAATTACAAGAATACATTATGTGACACAGAACTTAAATATATATTTCAATGAATAAAAATCTGTGGTTTTTTTTCCCCAGAACTATGAAGCAAGAAACAAAAAGAGTGGACAATAAATAACTACACATAAAAAACCACAAGGCAGGATTTTTCATAGATTCATAGATTTTAGGCACAAAAGGGACCAATATCATCATCTCAGTTGCCCTGCAGCTTAAGAGGCTTCAAATTGCACCTCCTGACTCTTGCATAGAACCAACAACTAGTTGTTCAAATAAGACAATATTCTCTCTTCAGAGAATATTCTTCAGAGAATATTCTGTCTTCAGAGATTATCCAGGCATTACTTCAAAACTTCACGTGACAGAAGATCAGTCATATCCCTAGGTAAATTCTTCCAGTGGTCAATTATTTTCACAGTAAGAATGTAGAGGGTTGCTTCATGCTTGGATGTTTGTAGCTCTCTAGCAAAACAAGGGAGGGCTTGTCATAGGCACTTGTCCCAAGATGGAAAATGAAGTAATAGTGTCTAACTACCCTTTGCTGTGTAGCCACATCATTCAGGTGCTCACCTGGGAATGGGAGATCAAGGTTTAATACTCTCATCTTGCTGAGAGTGCTCTGTTCATACAGTGAAGCTTATTTTACCATAGGGCACTCACAGTCTTTCCAGTTGGTGCTGTTTATTAAACCACTGTGAGAGAATAAGGGAAAATAACTCCATCACTTAGGGATTAGAAACTAATCTAGAGTGCCAGGATTTGAGTCCTAATTTCAATGAATAGTAACCACCATGAAAGCGAGTGGAGTGCTATCAGTGGGATAACTTCAGAGAAAGGCATAGCATAACTGCAGATTGCAAGTTAACTGGGAAACACTTGTGAGTAATGAGAGATCTGGGATTGAATCTCTACAAGTAAAGAAGAAAATTGAATTACATACCCTACCTCTTGTTCGAGTGCCTGAAACAGTGGATTACTGACTAAAAGACAGGTGATGTTCCTTCCTTCGACGTGTCCAATTGGTGCCCAGAGAATTTAAACCAGGTCTAGATGATTGCAAATTTCACTCAAAACTAGTTGGCTTCTTTTTGCAGGTAGTGAAAGCAAGAGCTATTTTTCATCTGTCTATACTAAAATATGGAACCTCTCAACATGAAGTAGAAATTACAGCAAATGCATCTATTCAGCAGAAATTTAGACCAGGTTTGGTAAAGAGTATTAAAAAGTCATGTAAAGGAGGTAAAACGGATGATAACCTGGTCTGGGGACGATTCTTTCCTGTATTATTAGTCAAGTCCAACATAATGGATTTCAGTGTGACTCCATGCTTTTTCTTTTCTCTCACTGATTTAATTTTAGCACAGTCCATTCAATTTCGATTTCATACATGTATGAAGAGGCAAAGGCTTTCTTTGCACAGTCTTGGAAGTGCAGCTGTATTAACTGTTTCTGAATTGATGCAGATCTCAAAGCTCAAATTCAAATTGTGCTGATCATTTAAGAGAAACCCCACATAAATTGAGTATATAGTTCTTATTTATATGTATGACAGGAGAGGAACAACACCTCTGTCTTTCAGAAATTTGTCTATTCTCAACATCTATTGTATCTTTAAAACAGAGACCTGAGCTACACTATTTCTATTTACCAATCTCTCTTTTCTAATGAACATGAATGTTCATTAAAAGTTCAATATACATTCTTGTACTTGAAAATAAAATAAATTTTTCAAGGTAATTCATGTGTCCTATGGGAGTAGGGGAGTATATGTTTAATGGTCTGAAATGACAATAAATAGTAAGAATAAATAACACAATCTGCTTTGCCTTACTGTTGTATAAGCTGTTCAAAACTTAACAGAAGTATTCTGAACTGAATAAGCTTTCAGCAGCGTGCTGTGCATAGAATTCATAAACAAGAAGGATTTCAAAGCTGTATAGAAAAACAGTCAAATATTTGTGATCCATCCAGTTCTGCTAGATAGTGAAGTTACCCAAAATTTGACCTAACATCGATAGATGCACACACACACAACCCTCTTTCTCACTATATATATGCATATATATATCTCATATATATATAGTGAAGTCCAACTGAATATAGTAATACTGATTATCTTTCTTACCCTAACCACTCTATAGACTATGCTAATGGAAATCATAGCACTGCCTTAGAATTCTGAATATTTTTCTTAAAAAAAGACGTTACACTTGTGGTTTTTAGAGCACATTTTCCGAGCCTTAGTACATTTTGAAAGGAATCATTTTTTTTTTTTTTTCCACAGTAATGTCCTGGTGTATTCAGAAAAAGGAAAAGAAAAAGACAGACAACGGGCCACAGATTATTGTACAACTGAAGACCTAAATTGTGGACTTCTCTTAATGAGAAATCCAAGAAAATGTATTCTTTGTTTTTCATGTAACTTAAAACACTTACAATGTTCTGTCTTCTAATGCCAAATATAATACCAGTTGTAATTATTTATTTCCTCTGACCTTTTCACTAGTATTTAGTGACATTATCATTTTGACACATCTGGGTAGGATAATTGCGAAATTAGTTGGTTTTTTTACAAACAAGAACTATCTTAAATTAATTTAGCCAAAGCAAGACAGCTGTGTTTAGAAGTGCAGTCAGACACTGACAAATAAGTACCTTGCCTTGAGTGAAGACCCAAACATAACAAGCAGGCATGTTTTCACAGGAAAGAAGCTAGGCAACTGGTTTCAATGGTTCTAAATTATTATACAACCATGAGGGAAGTAGGACAGCTACGTAAGGATTTATTCCATTAAATTGTAAGGTTGTCATATATTGTCTTCCTATCTGTTTGCAAACCAGTGACTATATTCCTCTACACAGATAGAATTCTGTATGTGATACATTGACAAAAAACACAGCATAAGCAGGAATGCCCCCTCTAGACTCTGCAGTAAAAGCTTCAATGAACTTTAATCAGTAGATCCATTTTGGTTAAAATTCCAATATGAAGCATTTCACTTTATGGAGGACTGATCAGTTTTATCACTTTGCACAAGAAAGTATTATCTACCAAAAAATCATACAGAGGTTGAGTGAAATACTCCCTCTACTTCCTATTGTGTCCTTAGTTTTGGTGGGGAGATGTTTAGCGCAAATAAGTACTGTGCTGAACTTTACAGTGGTTAAAATTATTTAAGGCACGTTGATATCAAAGCAACATTGACATTCCCTCCTATGTAACTGGGAGATATTTGCAGATAGAGATTTGAAATCACAAGTGGATTAATTTCCCACCTTCTCACTCCATAATTCTTTTTTCTAACATAATATGCAATGCTCTAGGTTAGTTCAGTCAGTCTATATCTGATTTACATTTAGTAAAGTTTATTGTGAATAATTATTTATGTGTAGACTCCATCAAGCCTATTTTATTTCAATATCAATATATCCTCAATTAATTTTTGTCCGCAAAGTACCTGCCTTGTACAATTTATATACAAATGCTGAAGTAAATTTATTTTAAAACAAAAATACTTTATCTGATCAGCAGATTAAACCTAGATGCAACTCAGAAAAACCTGTGAGATCAACTGATAACATTATTACTGCACCAATGCCCCAATTAATTTCTCTACAGCATCTCTCATTGTAGATTGCTGTGTGAATAAATCATTTCTTTGAAAAATTAAGCAGCACACAGCAACACTAGATTGTCATAAGCAAGGAAAGCTGTGATGGTCATTAGCTGTTACAACATTTAATATTTAAAAAACAGCAAGAAATTGCAATGTTTTTTTTCATTTTTGCTTAGTCCAAAACTTGATAGCTGTTCCATTTTTTAAAAATTTGAAATATGTGTTTAAACATTACTGGAAGTGAGGGTTTTTTACTACATTATGTACCCTAATAATTGTTTTATAATTTAAAAATCTGTAATAATTTTAGTGAAAAAATCATGTCCAAAAAAAGGTTATTTTTCATTCTCAGATTTTCAGCTGGTACTATTAGCTGTCACTTACTTTTGGGTCAAACACACCTCAGCAGTGCCAACCCTCAAATCTTTACGTACATGTAGTCATGTGCAATCAACTTTTATATGTGGGCTCTTTATGAGAAGATGAGTTGATTTAAGTCACACAGACAATTATCTTCAGCTGTGCATAGTTTGCAGCAAGTCCTACTTTCTTTTTTTAATCCTCAGTCTATTGAATCTTTGCATGATATGAATGAATTGCATTATGTAAAATGCAAAAGACAAATATTATAATGGCTGTATTACAATGGCTAAGCACATAGCTCAGATGTCACCACATACCTCCATATACCTCCATCCTAAAAAGTACTTAGAAATTCACATTTTGTGTGAGTTGAAACAAAAATTACCTTTTGTTGGGCTGTGTCTAGTCATATCAAGGCAATATGACTATGAAAGTAAGTATCACCCTACTGACAGTTATACTATTTATATTTAGTTCAGAGACCTCTGGAAAAAAAAAAAAGAAAAAAGTTTTAAAACTCCTGGAATAACTAATCCTGCTGGTCCATCATCCTGAAATGTTGAGAAGCTGAATTATTTGATGCAGTATCACTTGTATCAATGTAGAAAGGGAACGTTTTCTATTCATCTTCTCCTGAGCTTCAGAACGGGCACACAGTTTTCATCACAAGTTGCCTCATAAATAGGAATCTCAGTTATCAAAATCTCTAAGGCATGTCACACCATCTGCCTTATCTCATTGAAACATCCCATGCCATGGGATGTTTCGAAGAACATCAGTGCCCATTCAAAACTTCAAAATGTTGCACAGCTTTGTGGTATGCCATTCTTAAAGGTAGCCAGAAGTTATTGTCTTATCACTGTTTCATTTTTCCGAAGGACAGTTTTATCATTCTCATGATTTGGCACGACCATTTAAAAGGAAAACCTCCCAAAAGGTTCAAAACGGCCTTTGTTTCATTCAAGCATCATGCAGTGACTGCTTTTCCCTTTTCTTGAACAGCTGAGTCCTGTAGCCTGTGATCGCGGCTCAAACAAAACAGCATGGGCATCACTGAGTACCTCCTTGGAGCACAGAAGTAACCACCCCTGGTGCACAGAGCAATTACATTTGCTGGGCTTGTTCAGCAGCATTTTACATCATGATCATACCACAAACTCCACCAGTGGCCTTTCTTACCTGACCTAAATGCTTCACAATTTTAGGCAATTTTGACTAATGCCTTAGAAATTACAGAAGCTTGCAGTCATTTGATTCCTTTATTTCAAAGACTCTTTGTATTCTCAGAAGGTTATTCAAAATGATAATTGAGTGGTGGAGCAGGCCACCAATCTGTATACGTTGTACGAATATGGAAATTTCAGTTAGCCTTGAGCGTACTTTGCATTGGCATCATCTTATTTAAAAATGCCTTTGCGTAGCCCGTTGCTGCTGCAGCCCAGAAACAATTTGCCAGTTGAGACCTTAACCCACGCATGACCTGGGAGGAGACAGAAGAAGAGAGGACTCAGTCTGTGTGAACAGAATAAGAATGGTCTTTTCGTCCATAGTAGTTAGCAGTAAAGTGCAAACTGGACACTATGGAGTTAAGGTGGGAAAGTTGCACAAGACCTAAAGGCAACATAAAGCTGCAGAAAATGGCTTGACCAAAATAGCTGAGACATGAGGCAGAAACCATTCAGCAAATTGGAAATTGTGAGTCATTAATGATGCATATTGTTCAATTTACAAATTAAATTAATTGTGTTAAAAGTTCATGGTTGTGAGTCAAGTAATTTTTCAGAGTACGCATCATATTTAGAACCATTAAGGAATTTCTGTGGATGGAAAGTGAGCTGTTATTTGATGATTATGTCTCTTTCCTAAGAACCTTAAATTAAATTTTTAAAATGTCAGGCAAATTACCCGTGTGTGCATTTCTGAGGCACAAAAACCTTTTAAGGATGTTATTTCTTCATCTGGTAAGACCCGCTATGCTATGCCTGAATATACGCAGCACGGTACAGCATCTGGCCTTTTAAGCATTAAAAGCTTCTGAAACTTCTCAGAGGATAAAGTCATTATGAGGTGTATTTTAAAATTAATCCAATAAATTAACCAAGAGCTTATTCAATTTAATTTACATTTACTTTTTTTTTTTTTTTTCTGGTCCATAGCTGTGAAAGAAAAAAAAAAACAGCATTGCTTCTGTTCCCTGTTCATTAACTACTGCGCTGCGAGTGTCTAGATGGCAAGCATGTAACATTCGCTTAACAGCATTCTTTCTTTCAAGGCATTAATTTGTTGGTTTGTTGGGTTTTTTTGATAGCTATTTACTTTTTGCGGACCAGTACAAAGGGAATATATTCTTTGAATGTGTTAGTGTTTTACTCACGTATTTACATTTTATGCATGCAGGGAATATAATACCTGATAAAAGATCTTTCCTGAGAGAAATGCATATGGTGTGTTCTTGTTTTGTATTACATTTCGCTCTGTGGTCCTGGTTGTATCAGCTCCTTTTAGGTGATGTGATGGTTTCGGTTTAGAAGACAGATTTTCATCTGGAGGCTGAAGAAAGCTTTATCTCAAAGTTCATCATTATTTCTGCTTAGACGGTGAAATTAGCTGCCAGAGGAGTTTGTGAAATTGCTTTCGCTGGAAGTATTCAGAACAAAACTCAACATTAAACTGGGGAAGTTTGCAGAGAGTGAAATCGGTTATATGATTAAGTGGCAGACACCTAGGGAGATGCAGGAAGATTTCTCACCAAGGTACAGCACATAGTTCACCTCGGCTGGTGTTTCTTTATAATCCCCAAGTCACAGTCTCTGGGGAAATACTCTGGTACAGAAAGGCAGTGCCGCCTTTTCTGATTCGAAGTCTGATCCTATTCTAACTTAGCTACCAGTGTGCTGATGGTTCCTCACTCTTCCCTGGCCCTATAAACAGGAGACAGAGTGTAGGCTTTTATAAGTAGCAGGAGTAACAAAAAAAAAAAAAAAAGAGATTCTGCAAGCATCCCAGTGTGAAGAGTCCTAAGGCAACTGCCAGAGGAGCAAGGTAGAACAAGAAGGACCTTTATGGTGAGTTTAAAACACCGTCAGGATGAATTGCCTTTGAAACCCATTAAAACCTTTTCAAATGTAGGCACTTCCATTAAGTTAGTCGAGTCTCCTGAGCCTCCAGGAAACCCTCTGCCAATGGTACCCAACATTTATGGGCCAGTGAGCACTGGTGTTTAGCAAAAACTGCGCTGCAGGAAACACTGCAGTTTAATGCCCCTCAGTGCCTTTTTTTTTTTTTTTTTAATAAAAAGCTCTTTGACTGTCCAGTGACTATGAGCATCGTTGGCTCACAAGCCGCGAGATGATAACATCCGATTCTTCAATACAAACCTGGCATTTCTGTCTATGTGCTAAGTGGCTGTTATGCCAAAGCAAAGATTTCTGTTTTGCAGGAGCGACTCGCAGGAAACAGTTGGGTGGAAGACTATAAATATTCATTCCGAAAATGCCAGAATATGTCAGTCTCACCAGCCTGTTTCAAAATTAAAGCATACTGCTTGTATTGAAGAATAGAGTCCAGGATACTGGATAATGAAGGCTGCCCTCCCCTTTACTTGGAAACAGAGCTGAGCAGTCACTGTTGTCTTGCCATTCTGACATGGAAATTTAAAACCAAGGTGCTTCACCTTAAACACATCTTAGGAATCTTTCATGTGAAAAATCACACCAGCATGTGCTAATATATGGTGGTATTAGTTGTCACGGCATGAACAGGGTGCGAGGGTGCTATTTTTTATTCAGTCTGGCAAGCGAAAAAGATGGATACTGAGTTAATAATTAGTTCCAGGATTAAACACGCCTCTTTCTTAGCTTCACGCTGGATGGCACTTTCATGTTTTATAAATTCCTACTGTCTACACTTGAGGAGGTGTGGATTTTTTTATTTTTTTTTATTTTCACCCGTGTCTGTTGTGAGTAACTTAAGGGGAAGACAAAAACATTTATTTTTCCTTTTACTTCACAAAATGATTGATTCATTCAAAAAGCAACAGCTATGGGCAGATTTTAACTGTGACTGCTTGAAAAATTGAAATAACAGTTAAAATGTTTGGCTTGGTGCATGTATTCTGGGTGGTTCGTACTTTTAATGCATCCACAGATATAGTTTTACAAATATTCTTACAGATGATAATTCTTTCCACAGAAATTATTATTAGTAGTAGTATTGATTAGTAGCAAATGGAATACTATATGCAAGCAGCATGCAGATTGCTGCCAAACAGATAACTCAGCTCTCCTCTACAGGATAATAATGAAAAGATGGAGATAAATTTCTATAGTGCATGGCTGTTGGTGCTCCCAAGCTTTGTTGATATCATTTGGGTAGAAGAAAAACAGAGGAGGGTCTGGATATGTGGCAACTCGCTGGAGTTCCCTGCTCTGCAACATATTTCCTGGATGACCTTGGCACGTCATTAAGCATCTTTGGTCTCACCCGTACAGTATAGTGGGAGCAGCTTTGAGGCCAGCTGTGCAGTAACACAGCTCACACAGTTACCATCTGTCTTATTAATATTGCCTGGAGGGAATACAAATACTACAAAGGTGCATGACAGTATTTTTCCTGTTGCTCTACACACCTTCTCAGTACCTTGTTTTGCCCAGGATCAGGATGAAATTTTCAGAAATCAGGATTTGGGAGCCTACCCATTTGTAAAAATTGAACATGCCTATACAAAGAAAAGTGTCACAGTAGTTCAGTGATCAGTAGTTGAGACGAAAGTGCTTAGTGGCACTTGAGATGCTGTCTGATCTCCAGCTGCCAATCCAGAAAGACAGAGGAATCGTGTCAGCTCACACCAGTCAGCTCCACTTGGAAACCTTGGGTTCCATACCAAGTCTTCACTGGCCCTACCAGCCATTAAGTGGGCAACTGAATTTAACCCTAAGATTTCTCTTCTAACTTTAGGAACTTAAATCAGTTGCTGAAAGAGTCCTTTAAAATGCCAGTGTCATATTTGTCAACTCCACAGCATCACGGAATCATGGAATTTTCAGACTTGGAAGGGACGTCTAGAGATCATCCAGTCCAACTCCCCTGCTAAAGCAGGATTGCCTAGAGCACATTACTCAGGACTGCATCCAGGCGGGTCTTGAAAATCTCCAGGGAAGGGGACTCCACAACCTCCCTGGGCAGCCTGTGCCAGTGCTCTGTCACCCTCACCATAAAGAAGCTTTTCTGTGTATTTGAACGGAACTTCCTGTGTTCTAACTTGTGCCCATTACCCCTCGTCCTGTCACTGGGAGCCATTGGAAAGAGTCTGGCTCCATCCTCCTTCAACCCACCCTTTAGATACTTGTACGCCGTAATAAGGTCTCCCCTCAGCCTTCTCTTCTCCAGGCTAAAGAGTCCCAGCTCTCTCAGCCTTTCCTCATAAGGGAGATACTCCAATCCCTTAATCATCTTAGTTGCCCTTCGCTGGACTTGCTCCAGCAGTTCCCTGTCCCTCTTGAACTGGGGAGCCCAAAACTGGACACAGTATTCCAGTTGTGGCCTCACCAGTGCAGAGTAGAGGGGGAGAATGACCTCCCTCGACCTACTGGCCACACTCTTCCCTATGCAGCCCAGGATTCCACTGGCCTTTTTTGGCGACAAGGGCACATTGCTGGGTCATGGATAATTTACTGTCTCCTAGGACCCCCAGATCCTTCTCCTCAGAGCTACTTCCCAGCAGGTCCACCCCTAACCTGTACTGGTGCTTTACGTTCTTCCTCCCCAGGTGCAGGACCTTGCACTTGCAAGAACCTCATTAGGTTCTTCTCTGCCCAGCTATCCAGCCTGTCCAGGTCACGCTGGATGGCAGCACGGCCCTCTGGGGTGTCAGCCACCCCTCCCAGTTTGGTATCATCAGCGGACTTGCTGAGGATACACTCTGTCCCCTCATCCAGGTCATTAATGAATATATTAAACAAAATTGGACCGAGTATTGACCCCTGGGGGACACCACTGGTTACAGGCCTCCAACTAGACTCTGTGCCGCTGATCACAACCCTCTGAGTTCTGTCCCGCAGCCAACTCTCAATCCACCTCGCTGTCACCTCATCTAGCCCATACTTTCTCAGCTTCCTAATGAGGATGTTATGAGAGACAGTGTCAAAAGCCTTTCTAAAGTCAAGGTAGGTGACATCTACGGCTCTCCCCTCATCCAGCCAACCAGTTATAACATCATAGAAAGGTATCAGATGGGTCAAGCATGATTTACCCTTGGTAAATCCATGTTGACCACTTCCAATAACTTCCTGTTCCTCAACGTGTTTGGAGATGACATCCAGAATGAGTCGCTCCATTACCTTCCCAGGGACAGAGGTGAGACTAACAGGTCTGTAGTTCCCTGGGTCCTCCTTCTTGCCTTTTTTGAAGATCAGAGTGATGTCAGCCTTCCTCCAGTCCTCAGACACCTCTCCTGTTCTCCATGACCTTTCAAAGACGATGGAGAGTGGTCTAGCAATAACATCCGCCAGCTCTCTCAGCAATCGCGGGTGCATCCCGTCAGGGCCCATGGATTTATGAATGTCCAGCTTGGCCAAGTAGTCTCTGACCCGGTCCTCCTCGGCTGAGGGAAAATCTTCCTCTCTCCAGACCTTCCCCTTTGCCTTCAGAGTATGGGATTCGTGAGGGACAGCTTTAGCAGCGAAGACCGAAGAAAAGAAGGCATTCAGTAACTCTGCCTTCTCTGTGTCTTCCACCACTAGGGCACCCGTCTCATTCATCAGTGGGCCTATATTTTCCCTAGTCTTCCTTTTTCTATTGATATACTGAAAGAATCTTCTTATTGTCTTTAACTGCAGTGGCCAAGCTGAGTTCTGATTGAGCTTTGGCCCCTACATAGATTTGTTATATCTTGATAGTCCTCATAAGTTGCCAACCCCCTTTTCCAGAGAATGTAAACTTTCCTTTTTTTTCCTGCGGTCCAGCCAAAGCTCTTTATTTAGCCAGGCTGGTCTTCTTCTCTCTCTGCTCGTTTTTTGAGACACGGGGATGGCCTTCTCCTGTGCTCTAAGAGCACCTGCTTGAAGTATGCCCAGCCTTCCTGGGCACCTTTGCTCTTCAAAACTGCCTCCCAAGGGACACTTGTGGGTTGGGTGATTACATTACATACAGTGTACCCTGGTAGAATACTCAGAGGGGATTAGAGAGCTACTCAGTTTACCCTGGAGTAGATTCCTACATTCATTCAGTCAGATGAACTTCTCTCTACATGTCAGTGGGTAAATCAATCAGGGGCTTGATAACATTACAAAAACATCGGCTTCTGCTGTCATGTAAGATTTGCCAGAGTTCCTGAGGTGTTTTCTCAGGCTGGTAGATGTGATACCAAAAGATGTCAAGGAAAACAACTTCATTGCCTTCAGAAATAAGACTCTGTTAGAGTCCTGGCAAAGAAGAAAAATAGAATTTGTATTTCTTCATTATATCTTCATCCATATGGGTGGATATATGGAAATAGTGGTGCTCAAAGTTGATGGGACCATAACTTAGCTCCACTGACTTCAGCTAAAAATCTACTTTATACCAAGTAAACCTACAAAAACATGATATTCTCTTTTCCTCTCAAAAAATGTGAAATTCAGTAGAACTGAAAGAGGCTAAAATACAACCTTATATTTAGAATTTTTAGGACTACACTGTGGGTATCAGTAACACCTGGATACAATGCAAAGGACTACGTGTAAAAGTGTATGGACACCAAAAGCTGCAATAGTCTGCCAATGGTACTGGTCTCCCTGGTACAGGCTTAGGCCAGCCTCCTTTGTGCTCTCCCTGAGGATAAATTATTCTATAGCTTCAAGACAGTGCCTTCAACTCTTACTGAGGGTATAGGTACCAGGCACTGTTAGATACAGGACATTAATTTAGAGATAGATTTCTCAAAGTTATCTAAATTCAACTATTCTGTGATTCTGAAAATGGCATAGAGTTCAAAGCTCTCTTTTCTACAGCACTGTTTGATTCCCTCTCTTTCATTCATGCTGACCTTATTTATCATTATCTGAAACACTGATATGACTCCATGTTCTTGGTTAAATCCATTGCTCAAACCACAGCTAGCTGTATTTCTACATGACTACATTAAGTAGACTTCTCATTGAGTTAACCATAGGAATGTAACAATCTGTAAAGCCATTACTAAAGGAGCAACTGAGGAGTCAGGGCTGGAAAACAGAGCACTTCTAGGTCAAGGAGCTGAAAGTGGATTATAGGAAAGTCAATGACTGAAGGAAAAAAGTTGCATTTCTGGCAGTGGATCTGCCAACTACCCTTATAATAAAGAATTTGACAAGATCCTGTCATGATTCTTCTCCAAGCTGCATTTCACTGAAGATGATGCCAAAGGCAATGAAGATGGGAGGTTTCTATGGTTCTCATTCTGAGGAGGATGCTTCTCTTGCTACAGTCTCTCTCTGAATTACAAGGGAGCAGAAGATATCTGAGGACACCAACTTGAAGACATCAGTTTGTTACTCACCCTGGAAGTCCTGTGGACTTCAAAAAGAAAGGCTTTCTCATGTGACCATTAAATAGAATTTATTTTAAGTATTTTTAAATTATTAAGTATTTTTAAACGTTAGTTCTGTTGTAGTGGCTTCAGCCTTTGGGGCAAATACAAACAGAAAAGTTACTTCCCTGGGTAGCCTGTCCAAAGATTTTATCCCATTCTCAGCCACATGCTCAAAATAAACATGCTGGGTGTCTCAGCTGAAAAAAATATTACTGCTTTGAGAACAAGCTGTTCAGTAACCCCTCACGGGTCCTTCTTCCTGCTAATCCATTCCGTTGCACATAAGTCCAACTTTCAGTCTCCTGTCCTACTGCCCGATCCCCCATTGTACCTTCAAATTCTAGTGGTAAAAAGTCAGCTGCAAACACATTTACCAAGTACTGCAAAAACTAGACACCATCCAAATAAATTTCCCTTGTCATTTGATCAGTGTTTTGCTTCGGGTAACAGGTTTCGTAGAATTTCTTTTTAAGATGCTTTTCAAAGCATCATGTCACAGAACTGCATGAGATGTAATCCACAGTATTTCATCTTTGCATGCGATAAGGTACATTTCAGACTACTGCACCATATCACTGTGTGGGGTATATTTTATAGCATTTTATCATACCGTTCAACATATGTATTTTAAAGACATTTATGTAGACATTTCATTCAGTACAAAGCATAGCTTTTTAGCAGCAGGTAAACTCTACAGGGGAAATATTTCAGAGTGTAAGCTTGAACACATGTGAAAGTACAGAAATACGATAGAGCACAAATGAGGAAGGAACCTGAGAACACTGTTAACCCCTCTGCTTCTGACAATATGTATTTCACATGTTTGTCTACCAGAAATAGCAAGTACAGTAAAAACTACAGCAGTTCTTTACAGTGGGTATTCCATTACAAAGCACAAGTGTCCTGGCTGTTTTTCCAGCATAGACAAGCTGGGAGCATCCCATAAGGAAACATTTTGGTTACTGGAAGTCCCGTTAACTTTTAGTCATCTCTCCAGCTTTCTAAAAAAAAAAAATTAAAAAATTTAAAAATTGGGTTTTTTTTCCACTGATAAGAGATTTGCTCTACCACCATGAGAAATGCCTACAAAGCTTTACTTTTCTTCTGCAAGTCCCAACTGCCATAGCCCCAGAAGGCCAATATAGCTCACAGTACATAAACCATCTTAGCCCCATTCTGCCCAATTCCTGGTGAAAAAAAAGCTATAAAAGTGACATTTCAAAACTGAATGAGAAAAAATGTTCACATACTTATTTTCTGATTTGCTTGATAATCAGTACCATCTTTCACCTCTGAAGCACAACATCTCTCGGCAGCACCTGGCTCAGCCAAGGGGAAGACACAGTTTGCTTTCTGGAAACTTATCCATAGGTGTCTACTCTTCATCCCTGGACACAACCCAGGCCAGCAACATAAGCAGATAAGCAAGCTTAGAAATCGTACTCAAGTTCTCAAGTTCAAGGAAGAACCTTCTACTGCAGTGTTTCAACAACTTACCAGAGGACAAACTGTGCTGAAATCACATAAATAACATAAAGATGGAACTAGTGATAGAGAGCAATTTACATTAAATATTTGCATATTTTCACTTAAAAATAAATAATGGTTATGCTGAAATGTGATCAGTTATGCTTTTACAAATGCTTCGAATAAAGTGTCTTATACAGGCTTATTTCCAAACACAGAAGAGGATTTTCACAGAGTAGAAAAAAATCGTAAAAGTAATTATGAAGTAGTTCATGAAATACTCAGGAAATATCTTCTTAAATTTTGATGGAATATTACATAAAGATTAAAGAAAGTATTCCAACCATAAGTTTAATAAAATATAAGATTAAGATCACAAAAATGGTCCCCATGAAATTATCTTGAAATACATCATGAACTATCATTATATTGCATAGAATATTAATGAAATTTTATTCCTGAAAATTATAATATTCATGAAGTTTCATAGAAATATTATCAAAATGTCAAACAAAGCATAAAGAAGAGATCACAGCCACACACACACACACAAAATTAGACATGAAAGTCACTTTTCCATACCTAAAAGATGTCCTTTAAGAGTACACTTCTTAAACTCATATAAATAGTATACTTGGATTTTCAAAGAGCTTTTGAACACACTTTTCCTAAAAGGAAGCCAAGTTGTCATGGGATAAAAAGAAAAGTCCTCCCATGGATTAACTAGTGATTAATGAATAGGAAAACAGGTAGGAAATAATTACAGTTTTCACAATGAAGGGAAGTTGCCAACTTCATAATACCAAAGGATCTGTGCTAAAACCTGTGCCTTTCGATGTGTTCACAGGTAATCTGGAAAAGGATACAGACAGTGAGCTGACAAATGTTACTGATGATTCTTACCGAGCCAAAGGAGTAAAAGGGAAAGTTGACTGTAGGAATGGCAGGAGGACATCACCGTTTTGAGTGACTGAAAAATAAAAAATGAAATTAGATGTTGATGAGTTAAAAGCATTGTAGGAAAAAAGCAGCCCAAAGTATGCAAATCAGAGTTTTATTAACACCCAAAACAGATTATCTTAGAGTTATTTGAGATAATTCTGAGAAAATGTTACTTAATATGCAGTAGTAAGCCAAAAAGCAAAACAATGCCAGGTTATTGGGAAAGAAGTAGAAAATAATAAAAAAAAAAGTTATTAAGCCACAGTGTAACTTCTTAGGAGTGGTCACATCTTGAATACTACCTCTTCTTACATCAAAAATCATGAAGTAAAAGTAGAAAAGGTACTGAAAAGAAAGAAGCAAATGACCAAATGCGTACAGGCATACGGCAGTGTCTGTGCGAGAGATCAGCATGAGTAGGGAGTTTAAACTTCAAAATGGAGCAATGGAAAGTGCTATGGAGAGGGATCCTACAAATGCAGGATTTCCATGTTGGTCCATTAACTAAAGTATGTCCATCGGGTAAGGATTTAAGCTTAGCTGAAAATAAGGACAACCTCCTTTTAAAATTGGTACTTGGGAATTTCCCTCCTCCTGCTATCATCAGTGAAAATTTCTACATCATGTACATGGTCAAATTTGTTGTGCTATTTTTACCTGGAGAAATAACAGATTTTAAGTATTGCAACAAAAGCTATACATCCAACATCTGGTCTTTATGGAGCAAGTTTGCAGGGCTGTAACTTCTGCGATGTCTCTCCTACACAGCATTCGCACAACATTATAAAAAATGGATCACCTTGTGAAAAATCTCTACGCACCACTGTATAGAATTCTTTGTGCCTGGAGAAGTGTCGTGGTTTAGGCCAAAATCCACTATTGGGGACCCAAGGAACCCCAGATGAGACCGACAGATGCTCCCCTCTACCCCTCTTCAAAGAGAGAGGCAGAGGAGAAAAAAGAGACTTATGAGTTTAGAAGGAACTAAACTACTTTAATGAAATATTAATAACAAAATAAAAAGAAATAATGAAATATATATAAACCCGTATCAAGCTCCTGAGATGACAATCACGTCACCGGCTGGCACTGGGGCAGTCCCAGGCTGGACTCAGTGATGGACGGGAACTGGATTCCGGATCTGGATTCAGGATGGGGATCACAGGCAGACGAACAGAGTCCTCCTCAGATGTCGGCCATTGAAGGAAGAGCCCGTGACCCTTTGATCCCTCAGCTTTTATGCTGAGCATGAGGCAGATGGGATGGAATACTCTGTTGGTCAGTTTTGGGTCACCTGTCCTGTCCGCTCCTCCCTCCAGGTGGGACCCCACTATGCTTTTCCGCTTCCGACCCTCCAACGTGGCAAATAACAAAGTTGGTTGGCCTTGGGGGTGATAGCAATAAGTATAAGCAGGAGCCCCTCTGCATCCCATGCCTGGGCATCAGCTATAAACAATTGGTCTTATCACTCTGAGAGAGTGAACACTGTCTGCACAATGTGCAGTTAATTTCAGTAGTTAGAAGAGGCCCAGCTAAGAAGCGAAGTGACTGAACAAAATTGGTTCTGTTTTACCTCAAACCAGGACAAGAAGGCAAAAGAAAGGGTAACTGCTTAGCTGATGCAAAACGAGGCTCAAGGCTACAACTACTTAAACAGTGCTGCCTGCTAGCCATGCCTTCAGCTACTAGACAGAGCTGCTTTCCTTCCTTATATCAGGTAAACTTGCAAAGGACTGAATATGTTAGTTATAAACATGTGTCTTTTTCGTTCTGAATAAAGTTGTAGTTACATAACTGATGAAAGAGTGAGTTCGTTTGGAAATGCTGCATACACAGTAGAACATTTACTCATTATTAGAAACAAGCCTTGATTGAAAGCCTAAATTGAAAGCAATCTTTCAATCTTTCAGTTTACTCTCATTTTTACTTGCTTTTTTTGGTAGATTTTCCTGTGTGGTGAGACTAACTATATTTAATCATATTTGTGGAACTTCACTGGACTCACTCCAGTATGTCCGTGTCTCTCTTGTACTGGGAAGCCCAGCACTGGATGTAGCAATCCAGGTGTATCTCACCAGTGCTTATTAGAGGGGAAGGACCACCTCCTATCACCTGCTGGCAAAGCTCCGTCTAAAGCGAATTTTTTAAAAGGTTTTGTGTTATTGATCAGGATTCTTATGAATATAGAATTTATAAATGGTTCTGGATCACTATCTAGATGCACATCAGCAACTAAAAGCACTGTTTTCTTTGAAAGGAAGCTTCTTTATTCTGAAGTGCTTTCGTAATTTGTTACTTTTTCTCCCCCCATTCTCTTCCCAATGAGTCTAATATATTTTTGAAAAGTGTCTATTTTAAGAAATGTAAAAGCACAATTTTTCTTTTTTGGTATTAAGGGAGATAAATAGCACAGTACTATACGAAACGATGGGAACAGTATGAAATGACACGGTAGAGTAAAAGTCAACATGATAACGTATTTGATTTACACACCTGAGTTGAAATGAGTGCTGACATGCAAAAACAAAAGGCTGAAAAACTCATACTGTTCATATGCTATCATCTGTAGTTATTTTGTGTTCTGGTACCACTTAGGATTCTTATTGTGCAAGGTGCAGCCCAAATGTAACACAAATGAGCATTCTGTGCTCCCAGATAACAGAGATCATGTTCATTTTCAATTTATTTGAAACCTTCACTATTTTCCAGAGGTAGTTTAAATCTGTATTTATTAGGGGATTTCTTGTAATACTTGTGAAATATGTAAAATCTTTATGTATGCAAAATAACTTTGATGATGAAGTCCATAAATTCTCTTTACTGTGATGTCTTTTATAACTACAGTCAGTGACTCAACAGCTATTTTGAGACAAAGGGCAGGTACTTCCGAATTTTCATAAAATGTAAAGCTAAAGGAGGCAAAGGTACTAATATGATCATCTAGACTAACCTTTTTATCTTGGCCGAGTCATTTCTCCCAGTTAGAGAACCCTGCACTGATTCCAAAGACTCGAGATCAAATGAGAACATCTGTAGAAAGATACTCTGTACCATAAAAATTATCTCAAACGCCTGGATTCTAACTTAGCTGTCAGAAAGGCATCTAGTATAAGCTACACAAACACAGACTCTCTCTTACAATCAGTGAAGTACAATAATTTGAAAATAGCTGTCTAGGCTAGATGGAATAAATGATCCAAGAAGTATCCATTTTTCTAGATAACTAAATTTTTGAAGTCTAAAATTAGGTGAAATGCAGCCCTCCAAATACGAACATTTAGGGTTTTGTCCTCTGCATCCATGATAAGGTAATTGATTATACCCCTCCACTGACTGAAACGGGATAATGAATTCCCAAGCCTAACTTGGCTCCTAAGACAGGCTAGGTGGAAAGGTTCTCCCGTCTCTTTGCATTTAAAGGCTTTCTGAAGATCACAGGCAGAAACTTTGTCAGAGCTGAAAAGGAAACCCGGATTTTCTTTCCTGCACTCCCCTGTACTACTTAAAGCTTTCCGAGGTGACATACCAGGATGCACTTGTAACATTCTCAGTGGTTTGTCAGACATGCAGATAGAAAAGTCAAGCTTCTGCTTCATAGCTAGGCAAGTGGTTTTTGCAACCCAGTGACTACCAGCAACTGTGCTTCACAAGGCAGTCTCTCCCAGTTTGCTTTCTATTTGCAGAGCAGGAACTGGAGCCGTAATGTGATCCCACTGTTAAAATCTCTCCCCTCCCAGCTCCCAGCCCCAAGACTCCCAGATAATATTTTACTCAAAATCATCCCACAATGATTTGCAGACTCCATACTGTCATGCTCCAAACCTGACCACTACATAGAATCAACGAGCAGATGACACCACATATGTGTGCGGGAATACATTCAATATACGAGGCTAAAAATTAATTAAGGAAGTAGCTACCTAAGAAATGCATGCATACAGCCAGCTAAGCAACAAAAGCTACAAGTAAAGAAGCATCCACAGAACAGCGTGGGGTTGCTTGAATAGTTGTAAGAGCGGAGTGGCAGGAAAGGGACGCCAGCATCTGCAATTGTTCTGGCACAGGCTGGCTATTAGAAGGACAAAGCTATCATACGACAGGGGAATCTTTCAAATTACTGCGATGCTATCTGACCAAATTCCATGGTTCTTCTGTTAAATACATGCTCTAGTCTTCAAGCTGAATACATAGTATGTGATTTCTTAAATTTTAAGAGTTGTGGGGTAGGGCAACAGGTATGGGGCAGTTTACAGAAATATTTTAATTAACACCTAAAGGTGTCTAGAAACATTTGTTCCCTTTGTACACCTTCAGGCTTTAGTCCCTGAGATTTTTTTTCTTTAAAGCATGAAACTTAAATAGCAGTAAAAACGTTAAAGCAGCCTAAAGAGAAAAGTGTTTTTGTGTTATAATCATTTCACTGAACACCTGTGAACTGTTGAGTTTAATTGGGTTACAGCTGGTGCTGACTCTGTGCTTGGAGAGAGGGAGAAATATGTGTGAGGAGGTGTTTAATGACTTATTTGCCATGTATTTACAGTGTGATGCCTTGATTGTTTCTAGCCATGCCCGCTGCTCCCACCTTCCGCTTTGGTGGCAGCAGATTCGAGCAGCCTGGACAGCAGAGTAGCAGTAACTTAGCTTGCATAAACATTCGCCAGTCTTTGCAAAAGATTATAATAATTATTATAATAATGACACTCATTTGTAGCTCGAAAGCTAAAATGGGTTGGGTGCTTCTAGTGGGACACAAACAGGAGTTGAATTGCCATGTTCATTTTCCCTAGCCTCTTCAGATTGTAGCCTTCAATGATGGTAATTAAGGTAAAGGGTAACATGACCCCATCTGCAGTACTGAGTCCAGCTCTGGGGCCCTCAACATAAGAAGAACATGGACCTGTTGGTGTGAGTCCAGAGGAGGGCCATGAAGATGATCAAAGGTATGGAACACGTCTCCTATGAAGACAGGCTGAGACAGTTGGGGCTATTCAGCCTGCAGAAGAGAAGGCTCCGCAGAGACCTTATAGTGGCCTTCCAGTACCTAAAGGGGGCCTACAGGAAAAATGGAGAGGGACTATTTGTCAGGGATTGTAGGGACAGGATGAGGCGTAACGGTTTTAAACTGAAAGAGGGTAGATTTAGATTAGATACTAGGAAGAAATTCTTTACTGTGAGGGAAGTAATGCACTGGAACAGGTTGCCCAGAGGAGTTGTGGAGGCCCCATCCCTGGAAGTGTTCAAGGCCAGGTTGGATGGGGCTTTGAGCAACCTGGTCTAGTGGAAGGTGTCTCTTCCCAAGGCAGGGGGGTTGGAACTAGATGATCTTTAAGGTCCCTTCCAATCCAAACTATTATATAATTGTATGATTCTGTGTTTCAGTTATTCCCATGGGAGCGGACAGTGCTTATATGGTTCAGGTCATACAAGGAGTATGCAACAGGGAATGAGCATGACTTCAAAGCCTGGCTGGTACTGCCCACTTCCAGAGCCATAGTTGAGTGTAGCACTATCAGACTTACTACCTTCAAACTCTTTACTCAGCTAGTGACTTCCCGGTATGTGGAAATGTTTTTTAAATGTTTCTATATGGACAGTTCTCTAGATCTGTAACGGATGATGGTCCTGGGAAAGTGCAGTCCAAAACCAGATGAATTTATTAATGCAGTTCTGAAACTGGTATGTTCTATACCTATTCATAGTTTCCTTAAATTTGTAAGTATTTCTAGATAGAGTCTTAGCACTATCGTAATTGTGTGCAAAAATCAGTGCTACATAGAATGTGAGTTTAGATAATCATCATGGGCCTTCCTGATCTTAGTGGAATACTAACAAAAGGTTTGCCAGAGGATTTCAGTACATTAGCTGTATCAAAAAGTCAAGGCAGTTGATACAGAAAGTCAGTAAGAAAGGACCATCCTGAGAGCATGCTGAGAGGATACACCTTATTGTAACCATATATCACAGCTTTCAAAAGCCAAACATATCATGTTCCTTGGCCAAGAATCTGAGTAATGATACCATGAAATAAGAGCTATTTGATTGCAGCAGAAATGTACAAAATATCTCACCATTTACTCCTTTTATTTGTAACCATGAGAGATTTCATAATGAGCTGCTTTGCTAATTATACTATGACACAAAGAAAAGGATTTTCTGAAATAGGCAGACCCCATGAGACATTTAGGAAGAAAGCTGACATGCAGCCTACTGCAGTTTCAGTTTCTAAAATCATTTGAGGTCTGAGCCATTGTATGCAGAACACGCTACAGCGGAGTATCTTTCAAGTACAAGAACATTGTCACAAACTGCCAGTTTTAAAATGAAAAATAAAATGGGCCTCCTGGTAACTAGATGAACATCTAACATAGATGGAATTTCAATATATGTAGGAGATAATACTTATTCCTATTTTTGTTCAGAAATAGATTAAATCCTCACTTTGTCTTTGATTGCTCCTTCTGATTTGCTGCATTATTTCCACTTTCTCACTCTAAAGTTTTAACTGCCATTCAATTCAGTACTGAGATGAAATAGCCATAGATCAAGTTCTGATTAAATTATCGACCTTAATCATCATGAGTTAAAATTATCAATTCATAGACTTACATACTATCTTAATCAGGAACTTGACGCAACCAGCAGGCAGAAATTGAATAAGCCAATATAGAAGCAGTTGGCTATGTCTTAAGCCATGTATGTTCCTGAAAACTCACTTATCTAAATGAAAATCTAGCACATGAGAAGACAGTGTTGTGTCTATTTTACAAGTTTCTTTGGATAGCTTTGAGAACATTTGCATTCGGTTGCAGAACACATACAGCAATGAAGCCATATGTGTTGCCATCCTCGTTCCTCAAAGAGGCTGCTGTATAGGAAAGCACCTCTGTTCAGACACAGCCACAGTTTCTTGTAAGTTCTGTCTTCTGCACTGCAATGGCACTTCCGTGAAAAAAGAGTGGATGAGACTGAACTTTGAAACTCAGCCCTGCAAAAGTAAAGGAAAGATCACGAAATTAGTCTGTTTAAGAACTCGATAATTAAGGTTTTCATCCATAATTTTCATAGAGTTATACAATCATAGAATGGTTTGGGTTGGAAAGGACTTTACAGATCATCTAGTTCCAAACCCCCTGCCATGGGCAGGGGTACCTTCTGCTAAATAAGGTTACTCAAAACCCCATCAAACCTGGTCTTAAACACTTCCAGTGAGGGGGCATCCACAATTTCTCTGGGCAACTTGTTCCAGTATCTCACCACCCACACAGTAAAGAATCTCTTCCTAATATCTAATCTAAATCTACCTTCTTTCAGTTTAAAAACGTTGCCCCTCATCCTATTGCTAAACTCCCTGATAAAGAGTCCTTCTCCACCTTTTCTGTAGGCTCCCTTTAAGGACTGGAAGGCTGCTATTAGGTCTCTGTGGAGCCTTCTCTTCTCTAGGCTGAACAACCCCAACTCACTCAGACTGTCCTTGTAGGAGAGGTGCTCCAGTCCCCTGATCATCTTTGTGGCCCTCCTCTGGGCCCGCTCAAGCACATCTATGTCTTTCTTAAGCTGTGGCTCCAGAGCTGAACACAGTACTCCAGGTTGTGTCTCACGAGATTGGAGTAGAGGAGGAGAATCATTTCACTTGACCTGCTGGCCACAGTTCTTATGCAGCCCAGGATACAGTTGGCCTTCTGGGCTGTGAGTGCACATCACCAGCTCATATTCAGGTTTTCATCCACCAATACCCCCGAGTCGTCCTCTGCAGGGCTGCTGTCAATCCACTCGTTGCCCTGTTTGTATCCATGTTTGGGATTGCCTCTATCCACATGCAAGACATTGCTCTTGGGTGTTTTGGACTTCATGAGGTTTGCATGGGCCCACCTCTCTAGCCTGTCAAGGTCTCTCTGGATGCATCCTTTCCTTCTAGAGTATCAACCACAACACTCAACTTGATGTCAACTGCAAACTTGCCAAGGATGCACTCACTTCCCACCATCAATGTCCCTTACAGAGATGTTAAATAATACTGGTCCCAATATGGACCCCTGAGGGACACCACTCATCACTGGTCTCCACCTGGACATTAAGCTGTTGACCGCAACTCTTTGAGTGCAACTGTCCAGCCAATTCCTTATCCACTGAGAGGTGGACCCGTCAAATCCATGTCTCTCTAATTTAGAGACAAGGACGTTGTACAGGACAGTATCAAATGCTTTGCAGAAATCCAGATAGATGATGTCAGTCATTCTTCCCTTATCCACCAGTGCTGCTACCAGGTTTGTCAGGCACAATTTGCCCTTAGTGAAGCCATGTTGGCTGTCACCGATCACCTCTCTGTTTTCCACATGCCTTAGTAGAGTTTCCAGAAGGATCTGCTGCATGATCTTACTGGGCAGAGGTGAGAATGACTGGCCTGTAGTTCCCCGTGTCTTCCTTTTTTTCCTTTCTGAAAATGGGGGTATGTTTCCTCTTTTCCAATCAGCAGGAACTTCACCAGTCTGCCACAACTTGTCAAATAGGAGGGACAGTGGCTTAACAACTTCATCTACCATCTACCTTCAGAACCCTCGGGTGCACTTCATCAGGTCCAACAGACTTGTGCACATTCAGGTTCCTTACATGATCTTGTTATCAGTGAGTGATTAGAACACACGTCCTTTTTGAAGGGTGATAAAAAAACAAGGAGTGACAAAATAGTAGGGAGCTATGTGTAAGTATTTTTAAATCTTAAAAATACAAACTGTCTCAGTGAGCGCACTGCACCCTGTACCTTTTTACAGGATGGCTGCTTAACTGAGCTATACCCTTTCTCCATTTAGAAAGGCATTACATAAACAAACAAAAATCATATTCAAAGGATTGAATAGAATGACAAAGTTTCTATTTATTTTGTCAGGAAGAAAAAAGAAAGTAGCTTTGCATTTGGATATGCGTATTGATAGTAGAGACGGCTTAGAGAAAGAAATTAGACTACACTTCCAACAACTAATTTAAGAGGGGTGAATATGACCCTTGTCAGACCATCTCATGCCTTTTTAGTAAAGGGTACCAGTTTCATTTACATGCACAACTCTAATTTTAAGTGAACTCATGATGAAAGCATCTTGGTATGCTCTTCTCTTCTTACAAGATGCAGGACACATTCATGACATTTCTTAATACTCAAAGGGATTGAATTGAACTTTATCCCAGTGGAAAGGGATTTAGGTATTACTGAAGTAGATTAGTGCAAAGCAGGGACTATTTGAAGAAAAAAAACACATCATTTACAAAGAAAATAACAGATAGTGACACTAATTGCTAGACTCTGTTCTGCCTATTAAATGTTGAATGAGGCAGCTTGACAGATGATTTTATAATGATTCACATGGGATTTTTTGGTGGTGGTTTTATTTCTAATATACTCAGGGTCTTGTTGGCCTAATTTGGTTTCAGCCTTTGTAATGTGCAGCATGGTATCCCAGATCAGATAACTAGACACTGCAATAACGTTTTATCAGCTGCCAATACCTAACAGTTAAAAGAATATAAAAATTAGAGTTAACAGTGTTGTAATAGTAAACCCATCACATCACAGGCAAAGGCAAAATAATAACCAGTACAGGTTAGGGGTGGACCTGCTGGGAAGTAGCTTGGAGGAGAAGGATCTGGGGGTCATGGTAGATAGTAAATTATCCATGGCCCAGCAATGTGCCCTTGTTGCCAAAAAGGCCAATGGAATCCTGGGCTGCATAGGGAAGAGTGTGGCCAGTAGGTCGAAGGAGGTCATTCTCCCCCTCTACTCTGCACTGGTGAGGCCACAACTGGAATACTGTGTCCAGTTTTGGGCTCCCCAGTTCAAGAGGGACAGGGAACTGCTGGAGCAAGTCCAGTGAAGAGCAACTAAGATGATTAAGGGCTTGGAGCATCTCCCTTATGAGGAAAGGCTGAGAGAGCTGGGACTCTTTAGCCTGGAGAAGAGAAGGCTGAGGGGAGACCTTATTATGGCGTACAAGTATCTAAAGGGTGGGTTGAAGGAGGATGGAGCCAGGCTCTTTTCAATGGTTCCCAGTGACAGGACGAGGGGCAACGGACACAAGTTAGAACACAGGAAGTTCCGTTCAAATACACGGAAACACTTCTTTACGGTGAGGGTGACAGAGCACTGGCACAGGCTGCCCAGGGAGGTTGTGGAGTCCCCTTCCCTGGAGATTTTCAAGACCCGCCTGGATGCAGTCCTGAGTAATGTGCTCTGGGCAATCCCGCTTTAGCAGGGGAGTTGGACTAGATGATCTCTAGAGGTCCCTTCCAACTCTGAAAACTCTGTGATTCCGTGATTCTGTGAATTTCTTCCTCCTGTGGCTGGACCATGAGAAACTTTTTGTTGTGGTAACTACAATACAAAAAGATTACTAGTACACTGACAGTGTGCTGACATAACTGTCAAATATCCTGATAAGCATCCTCTGGTTGTTTATTTATGCTTTCCGTCTTTCTGATCTTCCAATTCTTTTCTTTTGTCCTGTACTTTGAGTGCAAGTGCTTTAGAGACATGGTTAATTGAATATGATAGGAAAGGATTGTATTTAATAACCCAGGGGATCTTTCTCAGTCCCATGTTCCTTCTTTGATGATACACAGGGTATTTTTGAACTTTGTTTTATGGAGCTTCTAAGAAATAAAAATTATTAGTAGTAACATGTCCATAAGGAGATTTTTCCTCTGCCAAGTCATCTATCTACAGTTTGAAAAAGCTAGATGCCGGGGGGGGGGGGGGGGGGGGGGGGGGGAGGAGGGTGAGGGAGCACACTGAGGGTAACTAATGTAAAAATTCTGGTTTTAGTAGGATTATAACGATTTACTAAAGTCTCTGTGCCCAGGGTTTCTTTTAGGACTTGACCAAAATCCCACTGAGGTCAATTGTAGTCAGCATAAAAACTGAACTTGAAATAGTAAGCTTGAGTTTAAAACAGTAAGAGCTGGCACTGAAGGCAATAAAGCTCACACCAGCCTAATGCACAGATTGCCCCACTCTTCATCAGAAGCCATTAGAAGGATTTAAATGAAAAGCTTGCATTTAAAATAGCCCTTATAGGAAAAAAGCAACATAGAGGACAAACACATAGGAAGAGTGTATTTAAAATAAAAAAAACGAAAAGATTTTCTGTATGGGATGTAATTAAATTATTTAGATGATAAAAATGTTCTGACACTGACGGTGTTCCATAGGAAGCTATTTTGATATTAAAATATGGCAAAACAAATGTTGTTTATCAGGAAGAGTTTTTAAGTGATGATATGAGGAGGTGTTTGCTATACATTTTATTTCCTGTCTAAAATGCTTTTAAAGATATGGGTTGTAAATGTAATGGGTTGTGGGGGAGTGAAGAAAAACAATTACTTTGGAATTCAATTTGTAAAATATTTATATTTGTTCACTTTTTTCCCAATTTTATATTATCCCTGTTTAAGTCAGTCTTTCACAATTGGAGCTCTTAACACTGCAGAAACATGGAGCTTAAAATGATCACATAGCCAAATTAACAATTTGTGCTCTTGCTCCCCCAAAACATACATTAAAAGACATGACCTCCACACAGGAAGGATTATACATCAAGAAAGAATGCTTCTGGGTACAGCTAATTTAATTAGTAAACAAAAAATAAAAAATCAACAAAACAAACGAAAACAGCACAAAAGAAAGCCTAACCTCAGATTAGGACAGGGACCTCAATGTTTTCCACGAAGTATCCAGCTTCTGGTTTGCACAATCTCAGCAGTCGCAGACACAGAAGCCCCTCTTTCTGGGTCTCTTGCAGCTATGCTCTACTAACTTTACTTAAAGACATGGATCGAAATAATGAATATCAAAGAAATTTATCTAAAACTTGAGCAGGGATGACCCATGTAGAGGAAAATAACTTTATCAAAGTTCCTCACATCATGAGGGCTCTCCTGCTTGTGCCCATAGTGCAGAAGCTTCAAAACTAGGCACAGTGAAATTGTTCTTGGATAAAAAGACAGAGTACTCAAAATTTATACTGTTCAGGTTTTCTGCCTGCAGTGTTTTTTATCTTAGTGAAATTACCTGGACAAAGAATATTATACTTGAAGGTCATTCCTATGTACACAAAACTACATCACACTGACCTAATGAAAAATGCAGATTTGTCTCAGCTCTACCACATAGAAAAGTTTCACTGAGGAAAAAATAACGTGAATTCAGTTTTAATGTCTTATTCCCAGGAAGTTCACAAGGGCAATCCCTCAAATTGTGCTGTCTGCTTCCCTCAGAGCAATATATCTCAGCAGGTAGTCCCAGTTTATTTCTGTCCATTTGTCCCTCACCTTCATCTTCCCAGTGCCAGTTATCCGTATTCCCTTGTTGTGTCTGAGACATTCCACACTAAAAATTCCATGTGAACACTACTGCAGAACGATGTGGAAGGAGAAATCCAGGTGTCTTGGTTCTCCCACAGCTCCTCCATCATATTGCCAGCCAGCCCCATGCAGATTTCTTTGTCCGCAGAGATATTTAAAATGGCACCAGACCCCTAGGTTTAGGCACTTGTGCCACTCTCTGAATATACTCCTTTGGCAGTCACTCATGGCCAAATGTGTCCCAAGCATGAAAAAGGAAACACTGGACAAATATAGTTCAGGATGATCTTGAGTGAGACTTACAAGTTTCTCTAAAAAAATGACTGGGTAGTTATCTACAGGTCAAGGATTGATATATGTTTTCGAGAAAAATCTGACCACAAAATATTTCAAGTTCAACATTTAATCATTACATTTAGCAATTAGTGAGTTAACTACACATAACATTGTTGGAATTGTGGACTTCCATTTGAATTGCCTTCAGTGCTCGCTAGATTTCTGCATTAATAGCACTAAGTATAATTAGTTCTGTTACCACCTGTAGTGTACTAATTTAAATCTGGTCCCATCCCAGCACCCATCTGCTCATAAACATCAGTTACAACAGCCTGAAGGCTTCTCTGTAGTGTGCCAAGTTCAGGTGTATACATGACAGTATTATAGTAGGTGCAAAATAACTGATAGAGAATATTTGTCTGTGCTGGGATGAGATGGCCACAGTTCTACTCTCTGAATCAATAAAACCTTGCAAGTGGAATGCATGTGATTAAGTGGCATGAATAGTCACATATAAGTTTCTATTAAACCAAAAGACAAACTGTTGCATGACACCAAAACGTCTTATCAAGTACGGTGTGCAAAACCGATTTACTTGCACAAAAAGGCTTATGCTGAATTACAACGTAAAAGTACAAGTCAACTTCTTGTTTGGAAGGAAGAATCATAGAATCATAGAATCATAGAGTAGTTTGGGTTGCAAGGCACCTTTAAAGGCCATCTAGTCCATCATTCCTGCAATGAGAAGGGACATCAATTAGATGAGGTTGCTTAGAGCCCTGCCCAACCTGACCTTGAATATTTCCAGGGATGGGGGAATCTACCACCCCTCTGTGCAACCGGTTATAATGTTTCACCAAGGATGAAATGAAGTGTACAAGAAGCACTTTAAGATCTTTCTCTACTTCTGTAAGAGATTCACTGCCAGATAAGTTCTAGAGTTTTCATTTATTCTTCTGTTAGACAATACACGGCAACAACAAAAAAAAGATGACAATAAGAAAGGTACCTTGTATTAATAGAAAAATGAGAGGCGTGATCTGAAATTTAATTTACATTTGACAGCAGACAAGATAAAAGTAAAAATATGAAACAAAACCCAGGGATATGAAGTCAGAGATTGAAAATTACGCTGAAAAACACTGCTCTTTTTATTTGGTAGTAAAGCCCCACCAAACAGGAGTTTTAACTTCCTGCTAGACACATCAGAAAGAAATCTAAAATCATAGCTATAAGTAGACTACCATATCAGTATGCACACAATATTTGGTTTTATGTGTTTCTTATGTAAATGTGTTTCCAACTTTATAAACAAAACTGTAATCTTTCCATGTTTTTTCAATAAAACACATTTACTTTATACTTTAAGCTTACACAATGCTTAAAGTGGAGTCAGGTGCATTTCATACTCACAGAACAGCAAAGATTTCAAATAAGTCAGCATAGAGAGACAATCACTCCCTGTCTTATTTTCGTATCTTGAATATAGAGGTATTTTTCTCATTAAAGGGAAAGAATCCATTTGCCTGTTGCTAGTGGCAAGCATGAAAAGAAAGACAGAGGTACTGCCAGGCATGATCTATGTCATTTTGGCAAGGGGCAAACCCACAATACTTGGACATGCCTGTAGTGTCTCAGGGAAGATACTCAAGGGAGAATGAAGTAGGAATGCAAAGGACTTATCTTGGGCACAAAAAGCGCCATCAGTGTTTAAGTATTAAGTGAATTGTCACTTTTTGATACATGCAGACTGAGTTTTCACAGATACCTAGAGAGCTTAGACTTTTATGTTTTGAATTTTGAGACCCAAGCATCCTTAACCTCCTGCAAAGCTGTGCACATTTCAGAATCAATTTCCCAAACGATAACATTGTTTTATGACTCAATTTAATAGGTTTAAATTAAAGTTACCCATGTTTTATCTGTCAACTTCCACTGATGTGAATTCAGTGCTGTGAAATCCAGCATTACCATTTGCTATCCAATCCTCCCTGCAAGAAGCTCTGAGTATCTATTTAACACATATCATTTCTTCCTTTTCAGCAAAGCTGAACACACACACTTCCCTCGAGACCATTAAAATAGCCACATGCTGGAAAGATTAGGCTCTGTTAGTTTTGTATTTTCTGAATAGAAGGTGAGATCTTTTTCTGGGTTTGTTTGTTTATTTAAGGAAGCACTGTGTTCAAGGGAAGGGATCATGACATTCCATGAAGATATAACAGGCTTTGTGTCTCAGCTTTCAAAGTTGACCCCATCATCTCCATTGAATTACAGAAAGTTTCCAGACTTAGCATGTGGAACCAGTGAAATTGCAAATCCTTGGTATATAGTAAGCTGTTTACCTTCAAGGTTCTCTTCATGACCGATAGCACGCTTGAGCTGTTGTTTGGATCCTTCCACTGTATGATAGATGTAGCCTCATATGCCAAAATGCATTTATTCCAATTAATATTTATGTTCTATAAGAGGTACAGTTAGCAGTTCACTAGATGGCATTCAATAAGAATCAATACGAATTCTTAGTCTAACACAATATTATGTGTAGGGACACAGCCTTGTTAGGAGAAATCTGTTCATCACAGACTTCAACAGTAATCTCTTCCCACGCCTCTGAAGCCCCTGAAGCTCAGGGCAGCGACTGGGGGAATGAACTTATTGAACAGAATATTGCAGTTGGAAGGGACCTACAATGATCATCTAGTCCAACTGCCTGACCAATTCAGGGCTGAGCAAAAGTTAAAGCATGTTGTTAAGGGCATTGTCCAAATGCCTCTTAAACACCGACAGGCTTGGGGTATTCACCACAAAGCTGGTGGTGGTAATCAAACTTGGTGCCCTTTGGACCACAGTCGTACAACCTGGTTGCTCATCTAACTGAGATTTCAATGATTTACTCCTGATTTACACCACAGTAAATGATATATGAATCGGCATTTCCAAAAGATTAATGAATATTAGGGACCTTTCAAAGCTAATATAAATCTGCATCTTCAGCTCCTGGAACTTTCAGTTTGTGGTGCTGCTTGGGTAAGATTTTGGTGGTTTTGTTTGCCATAAGCATTTGATTCCTGAATTCAGCCTGAGAAGATATAATTTTGGTCAGCCTCAGAATGCAAGGCTCTATTAGGATGCATAGTTACGCTTCCTATTGACAATGTAAGTAATGGTCAGTGTATCTTATTTCCACAGTTATACCTTTCCTAACTTCAAATTCCTGAATACATCTAAAATAAGTACTATACATGCAGGACATACAGGTCACAGTGCCTGGATAATGCTGTTAGTCATACGGCTTAGTTTTAGGTAGTCCTGCGAGGAGCAGGGTGTTGGACTTAATGATCCCTTCCAACTTGAGATATTCTATGATTCTATGATCCTAGCCAAGTTTTTGAAGTGACTCATGATTTTTGTGAGCACAAATTAAAAAGCTTATAAGTGTCTAATTCAAAAAATGCCAATCCTTCTGAAAAATTAAATTTCTTGGTTAAAGTTTTCTTAAGTTATTCACTGTCCAACAAACACTGGTTACTTTTAAGAACTGTGTCTTCTTCATATCTGGTGCTCACTCCTGTCACCTTTTCAGGAATCTCACTGAAAGTGGAATTAAGGCACTTGGTGGGTCTGTGCCACAGATTCAATACAAACTGAATTATTTGAGCCAAACAGAACTGCTAAGAGCCAGGCTTCATCACATGCCACTCAGACCTGAGCGCTGCATTAACTGTGGGAAGTGCAGTGACAGGGATACTGCAGTCTGCCAGGAGAAATCATGGAAAGGCACGGAATGCTACATGGAAATTAAAAAAATTATTTCTGAAAGTGGTCAGGAGTGCACTTAGGAAGCAATTTTTCAAGGGCCACAGGAAAGAATAAATGTTTTTTCCCTTCCTCGTATCTCCGATTATCTGATCTTTTGCCATTCAGAGAAATATATGTGAACTTTTCTTTTCTGTAGTAAAGTTGTTAATGTTATTTACAAATCCTTGCTTAGATTTTCTTTTGTTTCCTTTATGGTTTGCATCCTTGTGCTGGTTTGAGATAGAACAGAACCAATTTTCTATTTAGTGATTTTTACTTTTCAGTTAAGTCTCTTCTAACTGACTACTCTCTAAAATTAATGGCATGTTTTTCAGACAGTGTGTGCTTCTGGTAGTGATAATGCCTGATGTTTTTAGTTAATATCAAGGAATGGCATGCAGAGACACTCTTGCTTATACTTATTGCTATAACACCCAAGGCCAACTAACTTTGTTATTTGCCCTGTTAGGGGGTTGGAAGTGGAAAAATGTAGAGGGGTTGCACCTGTGGGAAGGAGTGGACAGGACAGGTGACCCTAAACAGACCAGTGGGGTACTCTATCCCATCTGCCTCGCGCTCAGTATAAAAGCTGAGGGATCAAAGGGGTCAGCCCTCTCTTCTTCAATGGCCGGTGTTTGAGGAGGACTCTGTCTGTTGTTCTGCCTTTGACTCTGATCCATGTGTTCCTGAATCCAGTTCCCACCTGCTGTTGAGTCCAGTCTGGGACTTCCTCAGTGCTGGCTGGTAATGTGATCATCATCCTGGGACCTCGATATTGGTATTGTATAGATTTCGTTATTTTCTTATTAATATTATTGTCTTTTCTTTTTATTGTTAATTTATCTTTAAAGCTGTTTCAGGTGTTCCCCCTTCCGACCCTTAAGTATCTCTCCTTTCCCCTTCTAGGAAGAGAGAGGGTTTGATAGAAAACATCTGTCATTCATTTAGTGGCCTGCCCAACCTAAATCTTGACAATCCCCAGCAGGGAAACTCAGAGCATTCATATAAACAAAGATACAAAACATCTGGGCAAACAACATGTATGCCCTTTTTTTGTAACTGGCCTTTTACATATCCTATACCCTATTATACATGACACTGTTTTTCCATTCAACTCCCCTAAAAAGGAGTTAGTTTCACATTAAGTATGGTAATTCATCCTAGAAGTAGAAAATGACAATTTGACAATTTTTCGGCAGGACTACACAATTATTTTTATTATTGTACTAATTCTCAGCAGTCAAGTGTTAACTCTGAGAAATGGCATCTGTTATGAAAAAAACTCTGTTTTACAGTATGCATTATTCACGTGTGTCGCCCTTTAAAATCATCTGGCACATAACCAGGAAGGCTAAAGTCACTAAAGAGACGTACTTTAAGATGATATGTCATTGTAGTCCTTTGCTAACTTTGCAATAAATGTTTTAATTAAAGAGTAACGTCAGACAGTCCAACATCTGGATCACATTTAATTGTAATTCCTAATTTTCACAATTCCCTATGTTCAGCTCTGAGAGAGTTGAAACACTCAGTTAATTATCTCTTGCTATTTGGTATTCTGCAAATGCATTATAAATAAAACTTAAATTTTTAAGGTGCAGTGTTATATAAAAGGCAAGGGGACTGTACTGTTCAGATTATACAGCTAACAGTGCCCTTTAAAATAGAAAAAAAGCCAGATTTGTTAAAATAAAGTATGAAATAGCAAAGTACACCATGATCTCATAAAGGCCTTCAGTGACATCTTACAGTCATTTGTCTGCTGAAATACAGACAGATATTTATTGTAGAAAGGACAATGCTGACTCCAAAATTTCAGGCAAATTTGTTCTGATGCTTTGACTGTAAACATTTTGGATCCACGTTGGCCCTCTTTTACTGGTTTCTAAATTGTGTGGAACAATAGGATAGCTGAAGCACCCATGATCTATCTCAATAAGAGAGACCTTGACAGGCTGGAGAAGTGGGCCCATGTGAAACTCATGAAGTTCAAAAAGACCATGTCCAAGGTCCTACACCTGGGTTGGGGCAGTGCCCCATGTGAGTACAGATTGGGTGATGAATGGGTTGAGAGCAGCCCTGAGGAGAAGAATTTGGGGATATTGGTAGATGAAAAATTGGACATGAGCTGGCAACATATGTTTGCAGCCCAGAAACCCAACCATATCCTGGGCTGCATCAACAAAAGCATGGCCACCAGGTCAAGGGAGGTGTTTCTCCCTCTTTACGGTGCTCTGCTGAGACCCGTATCCACCTCTGGGGCACTCAGCACAAGAAAGACATGGACCTATTGGAGCAGGTCAATAGGAGGGCCACAAAAATGGACAGAGGGCTGGAACACCTTTCCTATGAGGAAAAGTTGAGACAGTTGGGGTTGTTCAGCCTGGAGAAGAGAAGGCTCTGGGGACACATTATTGTGGCCTATGAATACTTAAAGGGGGCTTATAAGAAAGATGGAGAGAGACTTTTTTACCACAGCCTGTAGTGATATGACAAGGATTAATGGTTTTTAAACTAAAAGAAGCTAGATTTAGATTAGATATAAGGAAGAAATTCTTTATCATGAGGGTAGTGAGACACTGGAACAGGTTGCCTATGGAGACATTGTGGATGTCGAATCCCTGGAAGTGTTCAAAATCACATTGGACAGGGCTTTGAGCAACCTGATCTAGTAACAGATGGCCCTGTCCATGGCAGGGGGGGGTGCATTTGATGATCTTTGAAGGTCCCTTCCAACACAAACAACTCTGATTCTGTGTTCTGCTATCAGAGGTTCTGTATGCTATTCTAGTTATTCCAAGAGAAAAAAGGAAAAGGCTGCAGCAATTTTAGTAAATCAGGCTGAAGCTCCTAAAAAATCACCTTTATTGCGGTTGCAAAAAACAGTAAGGCTGTTCTTCCCCTTGCCACATACTTTAAAGCTCTTTGAAGATTTTTAAAATGTGGAAGGTATAGAAGGAAAGGAATATGAAGTCCCAGTATTTCAAATCAAAACTTAACTGATAATCAGTTAGGGGATTAGCTGGGGAAGGACTTTTTACTAGGGCATGTAGCAATAGGACGAGGGGGAATGCCTTTAAACTAGAAGAGGGCAGGTTCATATTTAACATGAGGAAGAAGTTTTTCACTTTAAGGGTGGTGAGGCACTGGAACAGGTTGTCCAGAGAGGTTTTTGAGGCCCCATCCCTGGAGGTGTTGAAGGCCAGGCTGGACATGGCCTTGGGCAACCCGGTCTAGTGGGAGGTGTCCCTGCCTACGGCAGGGGGGTTGGAACTCAATGATCTTCAAGGTCCTTTCCAACCTAAACCATTCTGTGATTCTATGAATCAGTTTTAGACCAATATGACATAAAAATATTTTTACTGAAAGTTATGAGAAGAGGTTTAAGTCCTTAGAAGACACATTGTGTTTACCAGCAAAATGCAAAAATGTAATGTACTGTACTACATCCAGTAGGTTCATATCTGCACACTTTAAAAAAGCAGAAAGTAGTTTAAATTTATGTCCTACATTCAACAGACCACCTTGAAGTCCGTGGAGCCTGTCAGTTGAACCCCTAAGAAATTTAAGCATTCTCTGGCATTTCTAAATAAGAAGCAACAAGGCTTGTTAGTAATGTAGGCTAAAAGGATGTTCAAAAGGATGCAAAAGAGAAAGAAATGTGTTATCCTTTTTAATATAAAAAAAAAAAAAATTTGAAAGATCCTCTTCCATGCCCTATAATTTCCTATTTTTCTACCATGTTTCCTCACAGAGCTCAGGAAAAATGGTTGATTAGTTAAAGAAAGTGTACCAGAAAAGTAAAATCTGAGCAGATGAGAGGGGAAGACTTCCCTATTATACTAGACAGCTAGAGACTATGCAACTTTTTGCTCTGTGTTTTAGTTAGAATGAGAAAAAGAATAACAATGAGAAGACAAGATGAAATACATAATAGTCTGGAGAAAAGGAGGCTGAGGGGAGACCTTATCACTATCTACAACTACCTGAAAGGAGGTTGTAGCGAGGTGGGTGTCGGTCTCTTCTCCCAAATAACAAGTGATAGAACAAGAGGAAATGGCCTCAAGTTGCACCAGGGGAGGTTTAGGATGGATATTAGGAAAAATTTCTCCACCAAAAGGGTTATCAAGCATTGGAACAGGCTGCCCAGGGAAGTGGTTGAGTCGCCATCCCTGGAGGTATTTAAAAGACATGTAGATGTGGTACTTAGGGACATGGTTTAGTGGTGAACTTGGCAGTGCTATGTTAACGGTTGGACTTGGTGGTTTTAGAGGTCTTTTCTAACCTAAACCATTATATGATTCTATGATACTATGATTCTATGATACAAGCTTAGGTCTCGTGCTTTTACCATATTGTGTGAATTTTGAATGACTACATGGGGAAGGTTTAGAAATATACCTGGCATTCTTGCTATATTCCAGTTTATGGAATTAGTTGGCAAGTTCTTCTTACCCCGCTTTTAAATGATGGATTTGTTACTAATTTTTGATGGATGTTTACCCCAGAAGTAGCTGCATTTTATATTATCATTAAAATCTCATTGGAAAATATCTCAGGAGACTGGGACAGAATAGGAGATATAAATGGAATATCTTATTAATATTCCATTAAGTTAATAATATCTGTCCAACTGAATCACAGTTATATTTCCTACCAGCTTTTAAATACAGTTTAGTTTATTTTGGTGTTTAAATTCCCATTGTGTAGAGCTGTGCTAGTTTCTTTCTAGTGCTACTTTTTTGCTGTTTATCTTGTGTTCTTCTATTGTGTGACAGATAAATTATTGAACTGGAGGCAGAGGTATAAGAAACAGAAAAGTCTAAAGCAAAATAATGACTTTGACATTGTGTCCAAAGCATAACCACACATCTCAGTGAATTCCAGACTCTGTCTGATTACACATTCACACACTGCTGGATGGTTGTCTATCTGCTTTGACAGTGGGTCCAGAGGAGTATTCGATGAGCCTTAATTGTGTTAATTTATATAGATTGGGGGCCTTTTCTGGGATTACATTTCTCATCAGGTTCCAGCCAAACCTCTTCACGCTGGTCACTTCGCATTTGTACAGAATATGTGCCGCTTCATCAAATATTCCAACAGGTTTGAAGAGGCGAATAATTACAAAGACCAATAAGAGGGCATCCAATTCCTTCCAACTGTAAGTGAAATAGAAATAACCATAGCTGTGGTAAAAACCTGGAGAAAGTTAAGCAATTAATGTTATCTGCTTTTCTCATTTTTAAAAAATTCATTTTATTACTGTTGTTATTAAATGCAGATACTTTCACTCTAGGTTTTCAGTGGAAAATATTCCCTTTTTTACAGATGTACAACCAAAAATCTAAGCTAAAATTCCAGGGATTTCTTGTGGACCTATGGGCTACATGTCTTTAGTTCTGATTCCCATATAAGTCTGTAGGTATTTTTTAGTTATAATTGGAAGAAGAGTAGTCTTGGTAATTTCAGTTTGGATCAGCTTTACTGCTATCCTTCTTGCCATGATCTCAGTGTTACCCAGGGAGTTTCCTGATATCAATAACTGATTGTACCTAAGTAAGATCAAAATTAAATCTGGATAGATTAACAAATCAATGCCTAGAAAAGGAACAACAGAAATTATGACAAAAGTTCATTATATGAAGGTAATGCTATAAGCTGTGGTATAAAGCAACACAGTAGAAGAAATCTACAATGAAAAGCCAGAAGCCCTGCAGGAAAGGGGAAAGTAGGTATTGATTGCTTCAGAAAGAAAGACAGGGAGATTCAAGAATACGGTAAACAGGCAAACAAATTGGGAATGATGGCAGAACAGAAGTGTTTGACCAAAGTACTGATTGCTCTTCCCTAAGTAGGGGAAGAACTCATCAGTTCTTTGCCGTGGTTGTTTCTATAAATCACTTATGTATATATTATCCATATATGCCACTTTTTTTTTTTTTTTTTAACTCCAGTCTATGATCTCCAGCTGGAAACCTTAAAGTTAAAAATACAGAGTATTGTGTAGCTTTAAGTCACTGAAAGCAGTAAAGGCAGATGGAGCTTCCAAAGGAAACCTAGTACTAACCTACAGATGGTAAGCACTGTGCAGACAGCAGGATTTCAGCTCTCGAGCAGTGCTTCCTAGAAAAAGCACTTTGCTCTGGTGTCTCTGCTAAGTTTCCAGGGAAACTAATGGCTGAAGTGAATATGTACAGTCTGTTCTCTGAGGTGGAGACATTATTTTTGTAGATTCACAGCTCCAGCTAAAATTTCCCAGAGGACAAGTGAGCCGGAACAGAAGAGCTTAGCTGCTTACACTGGGATTTCAGTGGCTCATGTTAGTGTAATTTCCAGCTTTTCCAGCTCACCTGTCTCATAGGAGAATAATCTAAAGGATTTGATTCTACGCTCTATTGTCTGGGATCTCTGATATGAGAGATCTTAAAATACATATAAAAAAAGAGAAAAGTTATGCATGAGTTTAAAAGGCACTTCAGCATTGTAGAGGAGAGAGGAAAGCATTAAGGACAGCTTAACTGCCACCTATTCTTTAATTTTGACATCAAGTAATATAAACTCCAAAGACCCATGTCTCTGCGAAAATGAACAGACATCACTCTGCTCTTGTTGAAATTTTAGGTCTTATTTTCATAACTGATATTTTAAAGAGATCACGGAGATCTTAATCGGGATCATTTGTTGGTGTTCAAGAATATATAGATAATATCTCAGTCAATAGTTTCCTTCCAGTCAGAATATTACTCCTAAAGTGTCATCTTAATCACACCAAAAGTTTTGAAAAGTCTATTTTATAGCAATTCTTCCAACATGAAATAGGTAAAATAATTTAGAGGGCACTGGAACACAGTGCATCCCTTAATTTTCCTTTCCAAGCTAGATACCTCAACCATTAGGCTACACTGTAATGATAATACTGTTTGCTTGATAACTTAAACTTTAATTATTCTGCACAAATTCAAAGTAGTTCATTAAAGGAAGTTCAAAGATATTTACCTCCTGACACAGAGGAATAGCTCATTTACTGATGATTAGAAGAAACTTGAAGATGGTAGGGGTTATGGCACTGAAGTCCCTAGCAGTCAAAAATCAATAAATCCACATCCTGCGTAAGATTTCATTCCTGTCACTAATGACAGGCATAGCAAATCTCGGTCTGTGATTCTGAGAAAGATTAGGCATCTGACAGATGCAAAAGATCAGTTTTATCAGGAATAAGCTGGTTTTGGAAATACTCCAGAAGAAATCTTAGACTTCTGGGGAACCTCTGCATCACAAATCACATTGCCTAAACATCTTTGGTTTAGGAAACACAGGAGAGGACTGTCATAGGGAGGTGTAGATATCTCAGTTTGAGGTTTATGTTTTGAATGCAAGAGTCAGACTTGACACTTTAACTTCCTTTATGGATTCAACCCTAAATAACTCCCTTTTATGATTAAGCTGTTATGTTCACAGCAGTCTTGTTGCAAAGCAGTGAATTTGACATAACATACAGGTAGTAGTCTACAGACGGGGCTATCTCTCCTTGTCAAAGATGCTGAATACATTTAAAAAAAAAGAGAGAGAAAAAATGTTCACTTATAATGAAAAAGCCAAAAGCCAATTTAGCTTCCTGCCAGAAGTGCCATAACATATGACATGAAATTACTGCCATAAGTGAAGCAACTTATGGCTAGTTTATTACTGATTTAGAATTAACAGTGTCCTTCACAATTAAAAAGAAAAAAAAAAAAAAAGAAAAATCCCAGTACATAAATAGCTGCCTGACCCCAAATTCTCTCCTACTTATGATTCTCCCATCCTCCAGTCCTGCGTTTGGGATTTTTGGATATTTTGGAGAGGCTTGAATATTTTTGAGACCTATGTTTTGTCATGCACATGTTTTGTGGCTGCAATTTACTCTAATGATATTCCAATATCACTGACCTTGAGTCTGTAGGCCAGGATGTACATTGGATCAGAACTCTGTGCTCAGAATAACAAAATTATTAAGGTTAAGAACAGACTTTTATACCACAGAAGCCAAATTAGAATCAGAATGTAAATTGCCACTGGATGTAACATACTTGGCAACTTGCTTAAGAAAAAACTGAATGCATTAACCTGCTTAGAGTATAAAATTATCATCAGCAATTGTCACTGTTAAAAAGCATTACTCTGGAAATGGGAATTTAAACCAAAGTGACTGGTGACTGAAGTCTAGTTCAAAAGCATGACAGAAAGAGAGAGAGAGGAGATGGATATAATTTAGTCACACTGTACAGTCAATATCTATCTGCAGAAACATTTGCTGTTTACTGTAATTTCCACAAGATTCTTACAGACTTTGCATTTTAAAATGGAGACATGCATAGGTTTTCTTATGCATAAAGTTTGTGAGATTCTATTCTGCTTTACAGCATTTATTTATCAGAATACCTAAATATAAGAATATACATACAGAGAACAAGTATGAGAATTTATGTTGCCATTCTTAAAATTATGCAAGATAGGTAAGATTTTTGAATAGGAACACACAAACTTTATGACAAAAGAAATCAATAAAATAGGAAGATAAGTTTTTGGACTTATTACATTCCAAATTTATGATGCATGAAATATATTAAAGAGTTCAAGCCATATCTTCGGGTGATTTAAATTGATAAAGTTCTAGGAAAAGGAAGAAATCTGCCGATTTCCATGATCTGAGGATCCACCTCACGCAGAGATGCCAAGTTTCCTTCTTCACATTGCTGTCATAGGTCACATAAAGGGAGAAAAGCTGACTTTCCCACAAAAATCAGATTATACAAGGAAGCTGATCTGAATTGACATGATTTGATTTGGCCTAGAAGATTAATCCAGACTTCAGCTGCCAGAGGCTTTTAGATAAATAGCACTTAGCCCACTTATACTGAATGGATTTTTTTTTTTTGGTAAATGAAGGATTATTAATTAGAACAGAGGTAACTGGAAGTGTAAGAAATCTGCAAAGACTTAGGATTCATGTGACAAAGGCTATGAAATACTGCTGTCTTCATAAATTCTTGTATCGACATTCAAAATGGGTTATGTGTTTCCATGATCTGGTTTGTGACTGTACTTGTGTCTCATCTGATGAGAAAAAGAATGTGGTATCTAAAAACACTGAGGAGAAAGCAAAATAGTTTAGGGGACTTTGAAAGGACTATGAAGACAAAGGTTTTGAAACTGCTTCAAATGCCAGTCCTGACCTGAGGCTGAGTAAAACCTTAATCCAAAATAGAAGCATTGCGACAACTTAACATTTCAATGCACTGAGTGGGTGACATGAGTTTCATGTTGCCAGCAGTCAGATGTGCTCCTTCTACATGCATTTCCTTCTGATATATCCTCTCTGAAATATTTTTGATTTGAACACTTCATTATCCAAGTCTCTTGTTAGAGCTGGTTGTTCCCTTGATATCAGAATCTTCTGCTAGGTTCCCCCTAAATTTTAAAAAAGGTAATTTATTGTCATTTGGAGAAGCCTGCAGTTTAAAATCTTTGGCTTGGAGAGGCAGAGCATGGGATTTTACTGCAAGAAAAATGACAGAGTAAAACTTTATTTGAAGAAGGTTCTCTCCAAATATCAGCCAGGAAAAACATCAGAGGGATGGAACACCTCTCCTATGAGGAAAAACTGAGACAGTTGGGGTTGTTCAGCCTGGAGAAGAGAAGGCTCCAGGGAGACCTTATAGTGGCCTTCCAGTGCTTAAAGGGGGCCTACAGGAAGGATGGGGAGGGATGCTTTATGAGGGAGTGTAGCGATAGGGCGAGGGGTAATGGTTTTAAACTGAAAGAGGGTAGATTCAGACTAGATATTAGGAAGAGATTCTTTACTGTGAGGTTGATGAGACACTAGAACAGGCTTCCCAGAGAGGTGCCATCCATGGAAACACTCAAGGTGAGGTTGGACGGGGCTCTGAGCAACCTGATGTAGTTGAAGATGTCCCTGCTTATTGCAGTTGGGTTGGATTTGATAGCCTTTAAAGGTCCCTTCCAACCCAAACTATTCTATGATTCTAAGGTCTCAAAGGAGGTCTGAGGGAAAGAACAGATACAGCTGAAACAGCTTGTGACACAACCCCAAAGTGAATTGGAATGCACAGTTAATTGGTAACACTGCAGTAATGCTTTAAGGCTGTGATGACTGTCAAAATCCACTGTCTTAAACTTTGAAGAAACACAGTTCCATTCATATATTCTAAAAAGATACAGTGCAGCCAAGAGCAATGCAGGGACTTTATTCCTGTTGATAACAGAAATTAATTGCATTTTCTAGAGTCACGCAACAAATCTGTGGCAGAACAAGAATTTTGGTTTTCTAAAACTCGGTTATCAGCCCATCCATAAAATGCTGAAAGACTAATGTTCTTTGGGATTTTGAAATATTATATTAAAACACTGTTCAAAAAGATAAAATTATTGTCAGTTTCTGTAAAACCGAGGACACTGACACCTAGCTTCATTTTGCTCATGTCAAGAGTTTAGTCTAAGGTAATACTGAGAGCTTCCTGTGGAAAATCACTGGAGACGGATGACTCGGGGACATGCACCCATCCTATGTGCGTATGATAGGTAAGCAGATGTGGGTGTATGAAAAATGTCCAATAGAACTGTCAAACTTCTTTCTAGATATTTCTGAAACATCTGAAACTGAACTTGGACACTGTAATGAATCACCCACACTGAGATTATGCCATTTTTCTAGGTTGAGGTAATGCTATATACTTGTACGCACACTGACACTATGGTTGAACAATATTAATTTGTGCAGTAGTGTAATTGGATGGAAATTCCATTGACTTCAAAGAGATTTGCATAATCCACTGAACACAATTAATTAGATATATTCTTTCAGGTGCTCACCATCCGGTGGAGAAAGTCTGCAATGTGTAGTTACTCAGTCTTAAGAAATTTTAAATTTTAAACTCTGCACTATGTTTGATGGATTCACTGTCTGTCAGCCAAGAAAGCTAGACATCTACAAAAGCGAAAACCCTTTCGGAATGCTGGACTCCTGGAAGCCATGTCTAGGCAGGTGAAGCATCCCTTCTAACACAAATTATTCTGTGAGTCTAAGAGTTGAGTCTCATGCTTTATTATCCAAGCCTTATATTAAATTTACATGAACAAGTATTGTCCAGCTCTTAGGACATCTGGTTCATTTTGGGGAGTTTGGATAGGTCCTATCCAACTTGTTTGTGTTGTCCCATTCTCTTTATGCAATGGTCATGAACAAAGAATTTATTTCAGTCAATTCAAGTTTTGTAACTCCATATAGTCCTTTCCGTCTTATACTTGCTCAACATTTAATTACTTAAGGAAGAATTAATTAGGGAAGATTTCAATCCCTTTTGAATTACCAAGTGGCATAATTCTATCAACCAGTTCTGAAAATACTGGCTTTTTTAATCTCAGCGTTTATTTAAAACATTAAGGTAGAGATCATTCTATCAATTCATTGTTCTACTGAAGTGTAAAACCTCATTAGCCATTGCAAAGGCAGAAATACATAGCTTACACACGGTTTTTTATTAGTATCAAAGAAATTCTAATATCAATAGAACTTTTATGAGATGTGTAAGCACAAAAATCCCCCCTTTGTAAAAAGTGACTCTGACTTAATGACAAAACTAAGGGTACAAAGAAAGTTTCTTCACTGATAGTCTGATACCTCTTGAATTTATTTCAAAGAGGGCTCAGGTAAGACTGAGTCCTGGGTATGTCTGTAGCTATCTTGGACCAAAAGATGTTGTCAGGGAAAGGTGAGAAAATAATGGAAGTATAAGTGACAACATACTTGTGAATAAAATTTGGAACAACTGGGGGAATATGATTTCTCAATGAAAAGTTTTCTGAAGACTCAACTCCTTGCCCAATGAGTGAATCCTTTCTAGAGAGAACAAATTATTGTGTAATAAACTTGCAAAGCTGAGATGTGCTTTACGTGCTTTATGATGGCATATTATAGATTCTTCAAAGCTGCCATGGAAGAATTAATTTTTTTCATTCCTTACAAGTTAGATATTAATTTTGTAGATACAGCTCTATCTAAATACACATGCACTTATGTGAGATACACACACATGCATGTATAGATGAGTGAGTGACTGTGTGTGTATATATATATATATAGGTACTATTTTTTATTATCTATTGGTAAAAAAAAAAAATCTCGAATAAGAAATATATAATAGCATTTCCTGTCCATGATCTTATTTTCAATAGATAATCCCATTCACATTCGTTCTCCTTATAGAATAGAATTTGAGCCATAACATCCCATGGTTTACTGCCCAAGTAAATTGCAGTTAGGTAATCTTTCATTAGAATTTGCATGTGAAAGAAATATTAAAAGTTTCTTTTTTTTTTTCCTTCTCTTTTCTGGAGAAGTAAGTTTATTACAGAAAACTTTTATACTATGCTTTTTTTTTTTCCCCTCAAGAAAGCGGATGTGGAACTAATAGTTAAGTTTTAAAGTACAAATATCTTTAACACCAACAAAATTAATTTTTTGGAAATTATTTTTGGAAGGGCTGTTGAGTTATGACAAGCTTTTTCTGAAAGCTCCGACAGACAGCCTCACACATTTTCTTTTTAAGATGTTTTATGATTAGAGCCCTCTGTGTAAATCAAGGAAAAAAGGTGACAATATTCGTGGGCCAGAAACAGTAAATATAATCAAGGTTCTCTGTGGTCTGCCAAGATAAATACATAGGTAAGAAAACTATTAATCTGCACATTTTTACTATTAACAGTGATTTCACATTTTCAAGCAATACAAGGTATATGAAAACAGAAATCTGTGATGTTCTTCAGCACATAATAATAAAAGTTTTTCAGATCTCCTGTCTCGTGTGTTTATAATAATATTCAGCTACTACCTAGTGTGCTTTTCATCAGTAAACATCAAAGTATTTTTCAAAGCAGGTAATCTTGAGAAGGGTTTGGAAAAATATCAGCTAAAATAGGTTTTCATCAGGTTTTGCATAAGAAGGAAAAGTAAAACAATTTGATTTCCACCAATTTTTCCAGACGTCAGGTAGGTTATTCATTGAAAGTGCAAACTACAGCTCAGTTTTATATCTTGCAATGCTTTGTGTTAGCACAGACATCACAATTGCCTGAAACATCATTTGAGAAGGAATTAGCAATTTGTTTACTACTTCTTTAAAATTACTACTTGTCCAACAAGATTATAGGGAAATAACTTGTTTTTAAAGAAATCAATATGTGGTTGTAATTAAGGGCTTTACATGTATAAGTATTCTCTAACTGCAGATCACAGTGATTAATGTAGGGAAAGAAAAGGGGGGTGTGCCCAGGTCACAAGACTACTTGGAGAGGATAAAGAAAGTTCACTATCAGGTCCTACAGGTAACTGGGGAATAAAATTTTTAAAAGTAAGCTATTGAAAAAGCAAAATCACTTCATTCCTCAGATGCTCATGTATCTCCCAATGCACGGACAGTTCTAGTGTCAGTGTTATCCTGCAATTTGTGAAATACTCTTTCTTTATTTAAAGTCTGAATATTTTATTATTCCATGTCAAGAAGCTGAAAGGTGAAAAGACCAAACTAAAGCCATTCAATAAGGTCCTGGCAGAAGCGCTTTCACTGACCATCATCTGATTGCTGGAGAGGATTATTGCCAAGCAAAGAGAAGGAAAAAAAAAAACACTCCACCTCTTTAATAGAAAGGTTTTCAATGTATAAAAGATTTTTGTGTGTGTGTGTGTGATATGGATGCAGAATGCAGTTTTTGATGACACCAGAGATGTCCTCTTCTCCTAAGATATATGACGCTGTCTTTTACTCTAGTCTGAATAGAGTAAAGGTCTATGTTTCTGCAGAGCTGTTGCACTGAGGAGAGGAGATGTATTAATGATGGTGGCTTTAGTGCTGACTACGTGCTGCAAATAGGAACTGAACTGAAATCTCCATATTCATTTCACAAAGGTCAGTGAACAGATACCATTGCAATACATCTTTTTAAGCCTGAGGGATCTGATTCAATGTTGTATCGTTTTAAGTTTATGTCAGTTTAACTTCTCCAAAATCAGGCTGACACTGAAATCAGTGGAGTTAGAAATGGCATAAAGCTGGAAGAAAGTAGAGGTGAGTCATGCCTTTTTAATTTCAAATATGGGAGCCGAGTGTTTACGGTGGTTTCACCATGAAGCTAGAATAAATGGGGACATCTGAAGAGGGTTTCGATGACTTGTCTGAACCTGTAGCTCAGAGGGCATGAATCCATGCAAACCAAAACCACAATACACTGCGTGCACACATCCCATTGAACAAAACCTGCTGACTTTCACACAGCTTTAGCTACGAAGTCACATTCATTTGACATTTTTTCCTTGATGAATTGTTCACAAAAATCTGCAAGGAGTCAGATACAGAGTGTTTGCAGGGAAGAATGGTCTCATAGAAAGAATGTGATCAGAACAGATTTGCTGGTATATACAGCAGGTGAAAAGAAAACAAATAAATAAATAAATAAATAAAAACCTGAAAACAAAAGTAGTATTCTCTTCATCTATTTGTGACTTTAGAAATTGATCAGGCAACTGCCAGCCTTGAAGCTCGAGCGCCTTCTGTAGATTGTCGTCTTTCTGAATTAGTGGTAAAATCTCCAGACTCTATGTATTGAATTCATACATTTAGTGATGTGCAGTCAAGCATGCTATTTCTTTGCAATACAGCCCACAGGTATTGTTCCCTTATCAGTCATACAGGTAGTGATTTAGAGCCGAATGCCAGTACGTGTTGAGTCAATATCCCCTCCATGAGTATTGGAGTACTACCATATTAGTTGGAGAGTGATGAAATTACAAGCCTCTTTTTTACTCCTCTGAAATATAGCTAGGTCCTGGCCTTAAAGCACTGCAGTGAGAGTGTAAGTGTTGGCATGATATACCGTACACTCAGCCAATTTGTGAACACTAAGTGTGTTGTAAAGTTAGTGCACTACTTCTAACCACTGCAGTAAATCTGGATCAATAAAGGTAGAAGTCCTCACTGTGTTTTGGGGAAAAAAAAAACCAGCACACTGTTTTTGCACATTTCTGGATGGAAAGTCTTTTGCTTTCCTTCTCTTTTCATACACCCAATGCACAGAGTGAATTTCAATAAAAAAAAAAAAATTACATGAAATTAATCTTTGCCTCCTAGTTTACCTATAATTAGTGTCCTAAACTTCATCTAGTCTATCCCATCCTAAGACTGGCAAATATTTTATAGGTGTATTTTTACCACAGACATGTTCTATATCAATACTATTGTCACTGTTTTATAAAAACAGCAACTGAGGAGCAAACCTTTCCTCAAGCCATAGAAGACCAGGGCAGAGGCAATCAGAGAATCCAGAACTGCCAAATCACAGCCCCACTCTTTTTCCCTTTGAAAACATGTAGTGCAAAGAGTGAAGTCCAGCAAGACTGCCGAGAGAATATTTTGAAAGCTGTGAAGGCTGTAGGTATGGCTGAATACCGTCTGGGATACACAGCTTGCTCATGTGAAATTTTTACTCATTCAGGTAGTCCCATGGAAGACAATAATAATGTTAAACAAGGAGTGCTTTGGGGAACATAAGCATATTGAGCTGTCGAATGTAGAACTGCACATCCAATAGTTATTTTTTAAAGTACTTGCTTTCACAGTGGTAGCTTAAATCAACAGCTAAAACTCTTATTAAAAAAACAACAACCAAAGCTATATCAGGTGCTAATTTTCTAATATAGAATTACCCAGACTACTGATCACACCATATACTATAGATCATTAATTTAAATATATTGCAAAGTACAAAAAGTTTAGATCCTACATCAAGAGAGAGAGGCTATGGGGAACACTGTAATGCAGAGCACCTAAGATTTGCTGATGTTGATGAGCAGACTGATCAAGATTCAAAAACTACCTTGGAAAGGGGAATCTGCTCTTACACAGGCAAAGAATGAAGACATAACACTAAAGGAAAATGGTTAGTAAATGAACTCGCGATACAGGGGCTATAGCTTTCAAACTTTGAACGGGAACCAAAAAAAAAAAAAAAAAAAAGACAGACATACGTCTACACTAAGAAAAAGAGAATTGGCAAAAAGCCAAGGCAGTAGGAGGGTGCCAGAAGCCTCATAGTTGTATGGATTGTGTGTTCCTTTTGTAGAAACACTTGAGAACAGATTTCTTCTAATATTTTCCTCTTCAGCAGGAAATGAGGCAGAGAGGCTCTTCATGGAGATGGACGGCTACAGGAGATGGTCCTGGACTGTGAAGGCGTTTGGCTGTCAGCAGAGGATAAATACAAGACACGGGGAAAGGAAGTACTTAAGAATAAATTATATTACTCTTGCTGGCCTATTTTTTTTTTTTTTTTAATTCTTAGATGGTTTCCTGTTTTATCCCAGATCACTCAGACATACAGATCTACATGGCTGGAAGGGCCAAAAATCATACAGTTTTTCTGCCTTCTTTAAAGTAGGTTCGGTTGTTCCTGTTATTCCTAAGAGATGTTTGTATAACCTGTTCATAATGATCTCACGTGTTGGCAACTCCATGGCTTGCCTAGTCAATATATCCCCGTGTATCACAGCCCTGACAGTCTTTTTGCTCCTAATATTTAACCTGAATTTTCCTTGCTATGTTAAACACAATACTCTTGTCCTACCTTTCAAGGACACAGAACAGAGAATTTCTTTTCCCTTTGCTGAATTAGCCCCCCCCCAGGGGGTGATTGCATGATGCCTGTGGTCTATAAGCATCACTGGACTAAGAATAAGAACTGTAAATATCTAAAATTTAGCTTCAGACAGACCAGAGCCCAGCGCAATTCTCTCTTTTCCTGCGTCTTTGAGGTGTAATCTTAGAATCATAATATCATAGGATCATTTATGTTGGAAAGACCTTTAAATCATCAAGTCCAACCATAAACCTAACACTGCGAAGTCCACCACTAAACCATGTCTACATGTCTTTTAAATACCTCCAGGGATGGTGACTCCACCGCTTCCCTGGGCAGCCTGTTCCAATGCTTGACAACACTTCTGGTGAAGAATTTTTTCCCTAATATCCAATCTAAACCTCCCCTGGCACAACTTGAGGCCATTTCCTCTTGTCCTATCGCTTGTTACTTGGGAGAAGAGATCTACCCCCACCTCTCTACAACCTGCTTTCAAGTAGTTGTAGAGAGTCCCATAAGGTCTCCCCTCAGCCTCCCTTTCTCCAGGCTAAACAACCCCAGGTCCCTCAGCTACTCTTCATAAGACTTTTGCTCTAGACCCTTCACCACCACCAGCACCATTGCTCTTCTTTGGACACGCTCCAGTGCCTCAATGTTTTTCTTCCCATGAGAGGCCCAAATCTTATTGACATCTTTGGCATGTAGATTTCGAAATTGACACCGTATGATGTGCCTCTTAACAGGAAAAAACATTGTGTGTGATTCTTACCTGTTTGCTCTCAGTTTTTATGACATTAATACAACCCTCAATTTATTTCTCCATCTAAGTTTAAATTTCCCCCCCATCATATATGCTAAATGTCTTTATCCCAGCTGCTGCTTGTTCCCAAAGTGCTGAGATCTCAGAGTGTCTGCAACACTTTCTATGTGAATACAGAATAAAACACCAATTTGTTCATTCATCCCTAATGCTTAGCTTTTCCAATTTTTTTTTTCAAATAAAAATTTGTTTGCTCACAGTCCCCATAAAAGCAAGCAGAGATGAAAATGTTCACAGAATGAATTTTCCAGTTTTGTTCCAATTCTTCTGTTTACAGGGGTTTTTTTGCTTTATTTACCTTTCTAGATCCTCATCTACAGTGCTGCACAGAATTTGTTGTGGCACAACAAATTCCTCCATGTAACTCAAGTCACATGAGCTCTGTAATGCAACATGGTATACGTGGGGTTCAGTTAGAGATAGAATTGCCTGCCTTCCCCTGAAACTCACTGGTGTACACTAAAACCTGTCTTACTTCTTCCCCTCGTTACCAGGTTAATGAAATTGAATGAGAAAACTGTGGAAATGGGCCCGAGAGAAAAAACAATTATTGAGCCTGGAGGTCACGACCTCGCAAAAACACTGTGTGTCCTCATTTCTGGAAAAAATGAAGGCTCAGTAAGAGGAAAATGTCACAAATGCAGGGTCATGATGGAGAAACAAGTTTTATCACTTGACTTTCGGGGTTTAGGATGACATGGTCATGACATCTCACAGGAGTACATGTATCAATCATTCTTCCACAGCACAGAAGAGGCTGCAAGTTCCCCACAGCAAGAGACATACAGCTGTGTATCACAGGATATAAATGACACTTCACCCCATCTTTAAGAATGATGTCACCAAGCAGCTTCTCTAAACAGCACAATACTAGTTTTGTGGCAAAACACTAAGATGCTTGGCAGCACTATGCATACTGAAATGCCCCTGCCAGGTCTTGAAAGACTGCTGAATTTTTCCCCCTTCCTTTTCCAGCAGGAAAAAAATGTACATTTTTTCCTGTGCAAGTCATTCCAGTGCAGCTGAAACTTTTCCTGTACCAAAGCAAGCGATACTGGCAACAAATCTTTGTGACTGTATTATAAACTAATTGTTCTCTGTGGCTGTGAGAAGGATGGGAAGACTATACTTCAGAAGCAAATACTTTTAGTGTGGTCTTGATAGCTCTCTCATTTGCCTGTAGTCACAGTGAATCAGTCATATATTGTTAAACTACATCCAGACAGCAAGATTATGTTTACTACATCCCTGCTTAGACAGGTACTCCTTTTTCCAGGCAGATGTTACAGTACTCATCACAAAGAAGACAGCGCCTGTCAACAAAGGTTGCATAACTGAATCAGAAATATTAATTTATACATTCTTAGTTAAAATGCGTGGGTACTGCAGTAACTCGTCTGTGCTGACAGATATCTCCTGCTCGCTGTAGCAAATTAATTAACAGATTCACTCATACTGTAATAGGAGATTTACCTAAAGAAGGAGTGAGGACTGGGATTTAAAGAGTACAAGCTTCTGGTTTCAGTCACAGTCACATTATTGACCGCAAAATCAAGCTGTGTTTTCATCTAGGTGTTGGTTGGAGCTGTTCTCTGCTTACATCACCAGGAACATATGAAACACAGCAGTTTCTTGACGAGAAGATTGCAGAGAAGAAAAATGACAATTCCAGGAGAGCAATGCCCCTCCTGCGCTGAAAGCTGCATCAGGCAGGGACCACAGTACTGACACATGACTCCAACAGTACAATGCATATTGACTGTGCAAATGGATATTGATCATACAAACAACAATCACAATATTTAGATTCTGTCATTATTTAGTTGCAACACAGTGAGGAAACATGACTACCAGAAAAGACAAAGAGATATACTGAACGGATGATGCTACTGCCTGATAAAACATAGACATTTGTGACAATGGGAAGATCAAGACATAAGTCTCAAAGAGTTTAATGCAGAGCTGAATATTTATGCAGAACACTGAGGATCATCACTGTTTAGTCCAGTGTCAGGCATAGGTTCTGTAAACAGCTACACAGAAAAAAGCTAGGAGCAGCAAAACAGGGTAAGTATCAGTCAGTGCAGCCCAATTCTGGCCATGCATCAGTCACTCATTCGCCTCCTCCTAGGACAGGAGGATGGATCGCAGAAAAGAGAGCAACCGTTCAGTGCAACGCTGAGCAGTCCAACACCGCTTTGTTTCTCCTCCCCTGTTTGAATGGCCACTAGAGATGGAGCAAAAGGGTTGAAAAAGGTGATATTTTCGATTTCCACAGCTCTGCCAATTTCCTTGTGAGCCCATTAGCTGTAGATGCAAGACGTCTTATACTCTTAGGAGGAAGAGAGCTTTGCTTTGTACCAGTGGGGAAATATGGACGGACTTTAATGGAGAGAATTGTACCACAAAATGGAGAGCCTTTCCCATAAGTTGGGTTTTATTTCCTTCAACCAAGAGTAGCATCCTTTTTTTCTCCTCCTGTGTTGCTGTGAAACACTGAAAAAATTATGGTTTGTTTGATTCATCATGTAATTGTAAGGCTTCTATTGAGTGAGGGTGTTTCCTTGAAAATTATGCACTGGGGGAGCGGAGTGAGAATTTTTGCTGTGGGATATATAACAGTTTGTATGGTTTGGGGAAGGAAAGGTAAACTATTGAAGGAGAATATGAAAGTCCAGATATGTTGGAGTAACTTAAATTGCAAATCAGTATTTCTTCAAATATAATCCAACAACTGTGAAGAAGGAAAAAATTCAAAATGTTTCTCTCTTTCTTCAATATAACTGCTAACACACCAGAAAATAAGCAAAATATGAAAATAGGTGAAACCTAAAAAAATATGTAAAATAATAATTTATGATCGCAGAATACAGTCTACTTGTTATTAAAGCTCTTTTAAGAGATGTGAATCTAAAGAGATTCCCCACGTGCCTTTGATTGTCTAGGTAAATGACCTGATTTTATTTTTTTTAAAGGACAAGAACAATATTCCTGACAGATTTCTAAGATCTGTCTCTTTCTAGCTGAAACAGAAGTTTAAGCACATATTTTATTGTTCTGTTCAGCAATGTCCTCTTTTGACTTTGAATAGTATTAAGAATCAACAAGAAAGAGAAAAGCAAGAGAATTAACCAGCCTTTCTGAAATCTAAGACTAAAGAAAAGGACAGAAATAAAGACTGTAACATGAAAAGAGAGTCTTATTTACCTCATTAATGACATATTTCTTTCTCTAGATAAAATCAGAAATTCTTTAAGTATGTTTGTTCTAAATTGAAACATAGAGTTAAAGTTTCTAAAAAAATAAAACAAACCAACCATAAAAATTGCTTTAAAAAAGTAAAATAAATGTAGGGTTTTGTTATTTTCAGGAAAAGAAATGGACACTGGCTGCCTGATGCATGGAGACTCTATAGCTAGCTTATAAAAGCCCTCTGGAGTTAGAGATTTTCCCTACACATTGGAAATAACCTAGAAATCAGACAGCCCTGCCTTTGAATCATTTCCCTGCATGATAGTTCAGAAACTGATGACAACTTGAAATACGAGGATACCTAGAATGACCTTTGAAAATTCATTCCTTACAAGTTGAACAGATGGGTGTAAAAATCTTGTTATTTTGAAAAACATTAGTTTAAATCAATGCTTCAATAAAACGTTTTTACACATGAATTACATCATTACAGTGAATCCTCTGTTTCCAATGAAAATACACAGCATAACGTTCTAGAAAAGCTCTCTGGTTGCAACAGAAACTGCTCTGTTTCTTCCCGTGTTTTCAAATTCCAAAATAAGATGCAGAAAAGAGAAAAAAATACCTACTAAAGTATGATAAAAACTATTTAATAATCTTCTAGGAGAACTTATATCTGTAATTAGGAGAGAAAATACCAGCTGTGTTGGTTTAAAAATCAGCACAACTCTCACGATAACACATACAAAAGGTCTGCCATGAAAATGGAGTTGGCATTTCTGGGCTTCTTCTATGTTTACGCACGGTACCTCCAGGCATACTTATGCATGATACTTTCTTGACATGAAGCCTTAGCAAATATGTCATTTGCCCAATTTAGAACTAAAGAACTGTAGGAAAGATCTGTACAGAATTAGAATTTCCAGTGTATTGCTTCATCCCCAAGACTATGCTTTGCTTCTCTCCCTTCTCAAACACTAACAGGTGTTGTGCAAAAGGCAGAGGGAGGCCTTATTAATCAACAGCAAAGTACATTAAAGAAAACTGTCTAAGCACCTAAATAACTTGTTTATACAAATGATCTGCTCCACTGTAAGCGATGAGGTCAAGAGTCCCATTTGTTGTGGTGTGCCATTTTATTGATGCGGCAGGATGCATCGGCAACTGTACTTTTGTCATTCCTCCAAAGAATAATCCTTCTTGGGCCGTCAGACGCATCGAATATCTTAGTGCATGTTGCATGTTTGATAGAGCACTGCCTTGCTCATTAATCATGCATGGAGTTAAATTTCCTCCGTCAATACAATAATTCTGCAAGGACAAGAATGTGTTATCAATTTTTATTGAAGAAATGACAACAAAAAAGTGGGTCAGCGTGAGGTTGCTTTAAAGCAGTTTCTTAAAATTAAAATGATACTGACTAGATAAATTTCATAATATCATTTAACTTTAAAATATTTTCCATATCCTGTTACAAGGTTCAGTCTTTTTTTTTTGTTTTGTTTTCAAAAGTGCATCCCTTTCTTAGAGTGTAATATCACTTCAGGAAGAAAAAAAGGAGGATTTTAAACATTATGACAAGCTCATTGATCATGGAAATAAAATAAAAAAACTTCAGGGTCTTACAGGTTTTGGAAAATATTTTAGAAAAACAGTTATTTTGTCAAGGACACTTATAAATCCCCCAAACTTTCAATAGTCATTCAGATTATCAAACAGATGTAAATACTAAAGTAAAGAAATATGAAATATGTCATTTCAACTTTACATTCCTGTATTCATGTAGTGTAAGAGTCAAAAAAGTTATGAAAAATCAGATCAACTTCAATAACATCAGAATTCAACTTATAGAATTATGGATGATCAGTATTAACACAAAAAGTTTTCTGAGGGAAGAGACCTCTTTGATCTAGCAGACATAAGTATAATGAGATGCTATGGCTGGAAGCTGAAGTTAGACATACTCAGAACAGAAAAAAGGGAAACATTTTTAACGATGAATGTAATTAACCATTGGAACATTATACTTAGGAGCACACTGGTTTTTTCATCACTTGACATTTTGGAATCAGTCATTTTCTAAAAGAAACACATTAGTACACTTACAAGTTGTTATGAACTTGACACAGGAATCAACCTGGTGGGGAGCAAAAATAGGCAGATGTGGAGTATCTGTTAGAATTCTGTTCATAGATACAGTATCCTGTTACTAATCAAGCACATTTGTTTTTTTCCTTGTATATTCTGCTTATTATAATGCTAAGAACAACTACCCTTTTTTTTTTTTCCTTTCTCTTAATTCTATTAATATGGCAACAGAAGAAGGGTTAATTCTGTTGAAGATATTTCATCATCAGTAGTTAAATTAAGGAACTGTGGGAAGGGATACAGTTATCTGTAGGAGCAGTGTTCCATGATACCGAAAATAGCAACTGACACTGGTGATGATGATCACCCACACTACGAGAAGATCAGGTTGAAGACCTTCTAAGGAACCTGAAGGTGCACAAGTCCATGGGACCTGATGAGATGCATACAAGGGTCCAGAGGAAACTGGCAGATGAAGATGCTAAGCCACCATCCATCATATTTGAGAAGCTGTGGCAGTCCACTGAAGTTCCCACTGAATGGAAAAGGGGAAATAAACCCCATTTTTAAAAAGGGAAAAAAGGAAGACCTGGACAATCACAGGCCCATCAGTCTCACCTCTGTGCCCAGCAAGATCACGCAGCTGATACTTCTGGAAACTATGCTGAGGTACGTGGAAAATAAGGAGGTGATCGGTGACAGCCAACATGGCTTCACTAAGGGCAAATTGTGCCTGACAAATTTTTTGGCCTTTTACGATGGCATTACAGCATTGACGGATAAGGGTGACACCATCTACCTAGACTTGTGAAAAGCTTTTGACACTGTCCTGCGTGACATCCTTGTCTATAAATTGGAGAGACATGGTTTTGATGGATGGACCACTTGGTAGATAAGGAATTAGCTGGATGGATGCATTCAAAGAGTTGTGGTCAACAGCTTGATGTTCAGGTGGAGACCAGTGACGAGTGATGTTCCCCAGGGGTCCATATTGGGACTGGTGCGTTTTAACAACTTTGTCAGAGACATGGACATTGTAATTGAGTGCACTCTCAGCATGTTTGCCAACACCACCAAGCTGTGTGGTGTGGTTGACACACTGGAGGGAAGGGATGACATCCAGAGGGACGTGGACAGGCTTGAGACAGGGGCCCGTGCAAACCTCATGAAGTTCAAAAAGACTGAGCAGAAGTTCCTTCACCTGGGTCAGAGCAATCCCATGCACAAATAGAGGCTGGGTGGAGAATGTGTTGAGAGCAGTGCTGAGGAGAAGGGCTTGGGGGTGTTGGTTGATGAGAAGCTCAACATGAGCTGGCAACGTGTGCTTGTAGCTCAGAAAGCAAACCTCATTCTGGGCTGCTTCAAAAGAAGTGTGGCCAGCAGACCAAGGGAGGTGACTCTGCCCCCCTACTCCACTCTCATGAGACCCCACCTGGAGTACTGCATTCAGCTCTGGAGTCCTCAGCACAGCAAAAACATGGACCTGTTGGAGCTGGTCCAGAGAAGGGCCACAAAGATGATCAGAGGGACGGAACACTGCTCCTATGAAGACAGGCTGAGAGACTTGGGGTTGTTTAGCCTGGATAAGAGAAGGTTCTGAGGAGACCTTATAGCAGCCTTTCAGTACTATAAAGGGGGCCTACAGGAAAGATGGGGAGGAACTGTTTATCAGGGAGTGTAGTGATTGGACAAGGGGTAACGGTTTTAACCTGAAAGAGGGTAGATCTAGATTATATATTAGGAAAGGATTTTTTACTGTGAGGATGGTGAGACATTGGAACAGGTTGCCCGGAGAAGCTGTGGATACCCCATTCCTGGAAGTGTTCAAGGCCAGGTTGGATGGGGCTTTGAGCAACCTGGTCTAATGGAGGTGTCCCTTCCCATGGCAGGTGGGTTGAAACTAGATGATCCTTAAGGTCACTTCCGACCCAAACCATTTTATGATTCTGTGATACACAAACCTTAGAGCATGTATTTTTTGTTTCCAGTAGGGAGTAACTAGCTTGTAGGATACGTTTGGGACATAGAGACGTTAGCAAATATGGTAAACATCATCTGTAGTAATTAAAATTAAGGAGTGTGGATATCATTCCAGCAAAATCACTTTGAAAAATTGTTTTTTTTTTTCTCAAAGGATAGTTAACTGGTAAATTCTTTGCCTCTGAAGACCCTCCGCTCATCTTCCTGTGGAAGATTTGAATAATCACAGCATGCAACACTTTCATTTGCAGTTTGTGAAGTTATGCACAGAAGAAAATTCACCTGAAATTAATAAAATATTTATTTTCATGTTTATGCTTTCTTACATTCTCTCTACTTTTACACTAAGATATTGGCCAATGCTAAAGAAATCTCACAGTTTCCATCAAACAAAAGCCAACTTAATCCTACCGCTAGTAGAAGTAGTAGTCAAACAATACATTATGCTTTATTTAGTTGCATATGTGATAAGAGTTTCACATGCCACTGAGAAATACAACTTGCCAATATTCCCTAAACATGACAAGACAAGAAACAGATTAGGATCAGACGTGGAACTGCTTATTCGGGGAAGGATTTTTTGTTTTGCTTTGTTTCTTAGTTGCCTCTGTAAACTATTATTGAACCAGAAGTAGTACATGAGAGGGTCACAGGCTTGAACTGTTTTCTCTTTACATATTTCAGTTAATGTTTCTTTGAGTGGGAAAAATCTGAATCTGCCAATCCCAGGGCTGAGCATGATTAGATTGATGTCTTTATTCTTTGTGCTAGCAAGTGACCTTAATTCACATATTCTGTTTATTTTAATAAATTGTATTATTTACTGCACTGACTCACTATAGTATTTTTTAAATATTTATGAAAGAAGCCTTTACATACATACCACTGATGTTTATCCTTGGGCTGCTGCCAGAGAATGAGCAGTGTACGGCTCGAACAATGAGTTCAGATTATGCAGTACTTATTGCTTTTCTATTTTATCTCTTTCATACAATAGACAGAAGCTTTCATCTGCTATAAAGTACAATACTGTTTTCTCCACATGATAGTATTACTGCCTTACTAGTTTTTTTTCCTAACCCACCCTGTCATTTCTGGTTTTTGAATCTTCCTTTATGCATCTACACCTCTTTTTGTGTTAATAGAACACAAATATTTTACTATTTTCTTGACGTCCCATGTTCTACTAATATTTTAAGAATGTCACACTCCATTTAAGTGTCAGGATGAAGACATCTAGTATAATCTCTTCTTCCTTTTTTGTCTGTTTAATTCTGTCTTGCAAGGAGCCTTTTGCAAACTGATGTTCTTAAGAATACTGGAGATGAAAACAGCGCACCTATGGCATTATAAAGAAATGAAACTGGCAGTGGACGAATAGCTGGGGAAGCGAGATATTAGAAAGAAAGAGAAGTAATTTAACTACAGTGAAGCAGTCTACAAGCTCACAGCTGAAATGTAGGATAATGAATTAAAAATGAGTAATATGTATTTCTTCTAAGCGAGCTAAATTCTGGTTAGAGCTACCAGATTGACAGTTCTGAAGAAGTAAGTTCCCCATGAAAAGGATGCTAGGACTAGAAAACTGCAAGTTTTTCTCCATCACTGGGTATTCGATCTGGTCTGGGGAGGTCTTAGTAAGGGCAAAGTATGCAGTTAGTTTTCTGCATGCATTCAGCCTTTCTCTTGATGATTTGGATCTATCAAACATTGATCAGGAATGATCAATTAATTTCATATAGAGTCACCTTCAGGTTGTAATTGGTGGTGGTTATTTGCATCCTACTGCACAGATTCGTATCTCCTAAGGAATGCTAAACCTTTGTTCAGGTACACAGAAATAGGAACAAAATTATTAACAACAATAACAATAACAATATTATATGACTTTATCTAGGAGGACCTTTGGGGAATACCTTCTCAGTGTGGTGAAGATGTGTGGGGATTATGCTAGAAAACCAAAGTTTTAACTTTTCCCATTTATTTTGTTTACCAGACTTGTGTAAGACGTTTCAAAGGAATCTGTTGATGATAACACCTCAAGCTTTAACATTTCACCATAAAAATGTAAAAATGCCTGATACACTAAAATAACTTTCTGTCTATGAAAAACAGGAGCATAGTAAAGTAGTGATAATAACCACATGAAGGTAGCTATATTTTTACAGTTTGAAACTGTGGGTAATTATTTCACTAAATTCACAAAATGATGACTATTATTATTTAACACAGCAAAATTTGCCACTGTGAAAACTGCATGTAAACCCCACAAATATATTGTACAAAATTTCCCAGAAAATAGCATTTGGTCTTGTTGGAATGTGTTTGTATTTTCAGGATTGATGTTGATAGAAATACTGTTTTGGGAACAGTATTATTCATGCACTTTCTTTTGAAGGAAAATGTAAAAGGAGTTGTTAAAAGGTTGATAGAAATAAGCTGAGGATTTACAGGAAGACATTGAACAAAGTAGGCTTTAAAGAGTGGAATTAAGAGAAATTTTGTGCATGTTTAAAGACTGGAGACAGAAATTATCGAGTTCACCCCTTGATAAATAGAAAAGTTTTGAAATTCATGAAATAGTAAAAATAATTAGATTTTCACGAGTATCTTGGGAGTGACAGATTTTTGGTGCCAAACTAAAATGGTTTCAGGGATGAGGAGAGACAGGTCCTTTTTACTCTCTGGTACACTGATATTTTTCAGTGTAATTTAAACTATCTTAATGTTGACAATCTGAGTATGCGTATTGGAAACATTTCAATCAGTGATGGATGGGCCAATAAATTCTTACATGAGACCTAAAAAAATAATACTTATCTTAGGCCTCCTGGACCACAGCTCTGTACAATCAGTTATTCTACTGACAAAAACATAAAATAGAGAACCTGAAGAATCACATGCGAAGCTAAAATTTTGCCCCTACCTCCAGGGAACCAGATTGTCTCCAACAATATATTTGCTATTCTCTTTTTCTAGAACACTGGCACTGACTGATACCGGTATTCAACCTATATAGTAGATGTTATCCTATTCCTTCTATCCACAGCTTTCTACCCTTCTGACCCCGAGGGCAGATGACATGCATTATAAACTGAGATCAAAATTTTACTTTCTTTAAATTTTGCCCATCTCTTCCCTCAGAAAACAAAACCTATTCCTTAGATATTTTCTAATTAGTACAAGAAGGTAGGTAACAAAGTCCCAATAACTAATAAAGTCTTCACTACATGAAGGAAAAGTGATTCCATAAGGATACAATAAACATATATAATAAAACAATAAACATATATAATAAATTGTGCAGCAAAAGACCAACACCAAAATCATGGCTTAGACATTAGTAGGATACTTATTTTATAAAGCTTAAAGCAAATGGCTCCTTTACTTTTATTTGAATTACAAAAAGAACAATAATCTTTCAGTGAGTAATGGCATAACCCTGCAGTTTGCAAATATCCATTAATGGAATTATAAGCTATTGTTCATTTTTATTTATTCTGTTTTACTCTTTCCTTCTGTTTTGGTAGGAAAAAGAATCAATTTAACAATGCAAATTAATTCTACATTTACATAAAATCATTCCCAAACATGATTTTTAATCCTGGAATTAAACATATATTGCAGTTAAGAATAGCAGAAAATACATTTCTGTGTGTAGATAGGTACTCTATAAATTGTTAACTATTTTATGAGTCAAAATAATCAAAAGCAATAAACTGACTCTAAAAGGTCTACACAGCAGAACTATTTGATGCTTCTTATCCTTGTATAACTTCCATCACCATGCAGTGGTTTGAGATAATCGCTCCTCATTCTACAAGTGGAGTCGTTTATTAGAGTTAGAAGAAAAAAGGCATCTAGAAAAAATATGATTTCCATCATCCCAAATAAAACAAAGTAAAGGTTTCCCCATCTAACCTATTAACTTTTTGGTTTCTTCCTCGACATTAAGTGGGTTTTTTTGCAGCAATAGCCTGCAAACTTTATCAAAGAGGCCACTTTCTGCCTGTTAGCCATTGGGAAGAGAGGAGTGGTAATAGTGCATCCTGCATGTCATCCTGGGATTTACTTAGGACATACAAGGGGTGATCTGGCCAGGCACCCAGGAGCTGAGAAACACTTCTTGGTCTCCAGTGTCGGTATGCCCTTATTAGAGGAGCAGTTGCAAATTGAGCTGTACATTTTAAGATTATTAGAAAAAAAAAGAGAAACGAGAAATTAAGTCCCCCACAACCGAACAAAATGTGTCTCCTCAGTGATATTTCTGAAGGAAAATAATAAAAAAACTAAATCTAGTCTGCTGTACAGAGAGTGTTACGTTAGTCCAGTGTGGAAACAAGAGAAAGTCTTTTAAAAAAATTGTATAAATAATTGTTTTGGGTTAACCTTGGTAGGTAGCTAAATTGAAATTAGTCTTAGAGTTTGTGGGATTTATCATTTGAAATGTTTCTATTTACAAACAATTCATGTTTTAGATAATTTAAAAGCAATTTAAAGGCTACAGGCAGGAATGTGCTGGATTGGACATCCTTTAGCTTGTGGCATCCACAAACTTAATCATAAAGTTTTCTTCTGACTTGAAGTCTTTGCTTCTTTGGGGTTTTTTTTTAGCTTGTTTGTTTAGTTCCTCTAATTAAATGAATGTAATGTAACCATAAGCAAAAATCCTTACTATTTCACACTGTGTACTGCAGGCCTACTTGTCTTTATTAATATAAACCCATGTTTGTAACATAAACAGGTTCAAGACTATATTTATTCATATTTCTGTGCCCACATTGGTGTAAATGCACAAGAGTCAGGAATACCACTTTACCTTCAGGAAGGACAGGAGGAAATGTCCTCCAGCCGTCACACGTGTGTTCAATCAAAATATGTCTTACTGAAATGAGAATGTGTAAAGCGCATAAAACTTAGAGCGCCACTCACTTTCAACAGTTTACCTAACAATCAAGAATGTGTTTGCCAAAAAGTATTAACAATGTTAAGAAAGTAAGACCTCAGCTTCTTGTACGCAAAGCCTATTCCACACACTGCTATGGTTTATTGACTAGAAGCACGACACTGATAGATTTTGAGCTCTCTGTGGGATGAATCTGAAAAAAAAAGAATACAGCATGGGTTAATTAGAAAAGTAGAGGGGCCTTGGAATATAATACTATACGTAAAGCAATATCTCCTTCAGACAACTTTACTCTCAAATGTAGCGACGAAGGAAAAGAATGGCTAAAGCCTGGAAGTTGAGCTCTTTTTTTCTTTTTGTGGTTGATAAGAAATGCCATCAACTGTACAGGAAAGCTTACGAAGCAAGGGATTTTTAAGCAAAATTTTCATCACCAGAAATCATCATTACCTCGGCTACCATAGTGCATAGTATTACCGCAGAAGCAACTATGCAAAAAAAGAGTAAGTTGCCCTAAAGACAAGAACCAAGCCTTACAACATCCCCATCGTATGCAGGTTTATCATCTACACATAAATGTCATACAGGGAAGCGCCGAGTGATCTCAGTCTGATCAAGTTTTATGGATATGCACCATATGGATGAAGGGGAAATGTCTACATTGACAATAGAAACCACTGAACAAACAAAATGTTTTCTCTGGGGCCCAAAGATAGACAAATTTACATAAGAAATGAGTTGCACATTTTAAGAAGAAGGTTAATTAACCATTTCAAAAGTTTATCTAAAAACACAATCAGTTCCATCAGCTAATGTCTCCAAATCAAAATTAGAAGCCTTTTTAAGTGATATTAGCAAGTGTAACCAGAAGTTTTTAGGGAATTAATAGAGGCATCACTGAATAAAATGCTATGAGCAGAGCATTCTGGCTTTAGAGTCTATAAATATAAGAAAAAAAGGCTTAATGATAGTGGATGATTTGTCAAATGAGACTCCCACTGGTATGGAAAATGACCCCAAAAGCTAATTGCAAGCATAAAATATTACGTAGCTCTTGCCAAATATTTGCCTAAGTGGTATCTTTGCTTTGGAAAGACTGCATTAACATCTCCTCACTGCGCTGTCTTTTACAATTCATAAATAAGTATGCATATTTGAATGCATATCTGAATACACTCAGACAGAATGAGTGGGCTGTAGCTTTTTATGTTTGCCTAACCCTAACTATGATTAATGATATAGCGAATCTGAGAAGGTTTGAAGGTTTACTGATGTAAGCGTGCAAAAATATTTGAGCCTACTTGAACCTATCCATAACTATCTGATCCATAAACTGTGGTGGAAACAGGATAAACAAGCTATCCCATGAGACCTTCAGATTGCGGTTTCCTAATATATTTTGCCATGCCCTATTTAATATGATTTTCATGCTTAATATTAAGAATATTTTTCATTTATTTTCTTTTTTAATTTAGTACTTTTAGAGAGCATTTTTTTTTTCTGATATATATACTAACAGACTAGTGTCTTTGCACCTGGAAGCTGTATTCCTCCCCCTGGTATTATTACAGATGCATGACTTAAAGCTATATATATGTCATCTAAGTCTCAGAGAGCTATCTATTCTGGTTTCTTGAACCTACCTTTGCTCCTGAAAGAAAGTAAAATTAAGATTGCTAGAAGTGATATGTACAAAGAAAGCAAAGAAACTGGCAGGGTCAATTGTCTTAGCCATAAAATGTGTGTGAGCATTCAGCAACACTTTCTAATACTCGTATAGCAGCACTTTGGCTTTGGGATCAAGTTCAAAGCTGCTTTTGTATTCTTAGGGATTGATGTTAGGGATAGGGATCTTTCAACCTGCCTCAAACTTTGGTTATGCTACCAATTTTCTCTGTGGTCCACCCTGACATCTTCCATATTTCTCAGCATTGTTCAGGCTTCCTGGTTCCTCTACTTCACAGTATCCTGGAACAGCCTACCCAAACTCTTTTCATAGCTTTAAAAGTTTCAAGTTATTAGGTCATCCAGTCAGATTCCAATATACCACAGACCACTTAATGTCATTGAATTATCTTTTGACTGGCAGCAGTCACTTTTTATTCCATACACTTGTACAATTTTGAGGATTTTGGGACACTGAGAAGTTTTTGTAGTTTGCTGCAATTATTTTCCATGTTAAGGATTTGTGCTTTGTTTTGAATTTGTGTTAATCTATTTCTGAATTCCAACCATTATACCTGATTAGAGTAAAGGTCCTTTAATACTTGGCATTTTCTTCAGTGAGAGTATTTATGTGCTCTAATGAAGTCACCTCTCAATCTCCTTGTGAAAACCCAAATATTTATCACTCTATGGCATTTCTCCAGTCTTCAAAACCCTTTATTTGTGCCTCCTGTCTGCACATTTTTCAACTTTTTAATATCCTACTGAAATCACTGGGCACTCACTGAGTACACATTATTCCAATAGTGGGCTCACATATGCCACACACAAAGCTACTGTTAACTTTCATTTTTAACAAACTAATCCTGCTTTCTACATCAGGAATCACAGTCACATTATTGGATAAAAAGCTTGATTTTCTTGACTACCATAACTCTTAAATCCTTATACCTCCTTATAAATATCCAGCACGCAGTCTCCCATTCTGCATGACTGGCATTCGTTGTTCCATGATCTCTAATGCTTTATTCAGCTGTGCTGACACACACTTTGTTTGAGAGATCCAAAGTTACCATGTAAAACAAACTTCATGTGATCAGTGCACCCCCTTTTTACTTAATATAATACAAATCTTTGGGTCATCTCTAAATTCTCTCAGGAGTAATTTCAGATCCGTCTCCAGGTGATTGATCAACATATTCCATATCATATAGGCATATTTGCTGTGAACATCTCCATCTCAGTGTTTCCTTTCACCTCAATCTTTTTGACTGTGAATTTAACATAGAAGACCTGTGGGAGTTCTTTACTCTGACAGGAGCATAGCACGAGGGATTAAACATTTGTGAGGTCTCTAGATAACACCACAATGATTGGTAACATCACATTTGCATTTTTATAAAGACTAAGAAGAATTTGGTCCTTTCCACATAGCACTTATATCACAAACCAAAACAATCAAGATCCCTCCTGGATGAATAAAGATGGAAGTTTTATGCATATGAGAGCAATAAATGCACATAAGCACATTGCTTCACAATTGCAACCTTGGAAAGTGTGGGAGAGAAGGCTGTGTTATCAGCAGCTGACAACAGGTGGAATCATGACACAAGTCTGCTTCCTCTGAATTAAATTTAGTTGCATTAAAAGTTGATCTAATGCTGTATCATTGCAGTCACGAGGAAAATTTCAGGCCTGATACAGATTTTTTTTTTTTTTTTTCAAAATTTTATCATTTACACCTCAGCCATCAGAATGCACAAATGACCTACAAATATGCAAGTCACAGAGAGCATCTGGCAGCTTTGTGCTCAAACACCCTTCACAGCATGCATCATTCGCAAAATAATATAGGCATACCTTAGGGCACTGCTGTTCGCACCAGTAGCTGCATCAATGTTTCTATAAGGAATACAGATTTTCATGGATTTTAGTTGGCTATAAAACTTGCTTTCATATTGATGCAGAAAGACTGTCATGAAGGGTTTTTAAAATTTATTTTCGAAAGAAAATAAAATTGACAGATTTTGAAGAACAAGAGCACCAGCTGTACACAAGTATTGATATCAGATAAGTTCTCAAATGCAGTACACAGTGCAAAGCCCGAGTTACAGGGCATTTTATCGGTTTGTTTCAAGACAGTAATGTATTCATATTTTGTTATCAGCTGTTCTACAGTCATGGAGCAATTCTAAATTTGCTACAGCGGAGTGGTTCTCTTGACTGCCATGACACTAGTTTGTCCAGTAAAAGTAGGGGCCAGCACTCAGACTAGGACACCTGAATTTACCTCTGTATATGCAGGTAATTACAATACTGATTAGATCTGCCCTAGCCGTGAACTTAACAGAGCCTTAAGAGCTATCCAGTGAAGGTGTCTACTAAACAGTTTTTTACCTCAGCTCCACCAGCTACTATGGGAGCTTAGGGTTCAATTCAGTTGCCAAAAGCATCTAGTGTCATTGGAAACACCCTAGGACGCCCCACATGGCCTGCAACTGCTGGTGAAGAGGACGCATGTTTTTCAGAGGTCATGTGTCACACCTTGCAAATACGTGGAGGTGCCACAGATCTACTACCGTGTTTCAAATAGCCTCAGATGTCTGGTTTTCAGCAACTGACTCAAGACACTCACATATAGGCATCTACATTTAGATGTATCAGAATCTGCAAGCTGACTCCCACGACAAAGTTTCATCGTTTTCCTAAACCAGGAGAACTACTAAACTGTACAATGATAAAAATAACAAGAACTTTTGGCCTAATTCTGGTTGCAGCCTGATTTTGAAGTCAGGATATGTTTTAGTATTCACTTTTCCCCATTGAATATTTGGAACAGGGGATATTCCAAATAGAGACTGCTATTCGTTGCTTAATCTTAATTAAGAAGCTTCACTTCACAGCAGCTGTGTGTCTGTACATTTTGTTCTGGTTGAAGTAACTAAAAAATTGTCACCAGTAGATAGAAAACACAATATCTTTGCTTTCCTTAGATGAACCATCTTCCTGGAACATTTCTGAATAATCAAGTAGTCACAGCCTGTTATTGTGACTAGTAAGAAAGCTGAAGAGAACTTTCATTTAAAAATACCAGAGTTGTGATTAGCAGTTTTATGTGTGAGCCTTTTTTCTGGGCTGCTGCATGGCTAGGATCTTCCCCAGAAATTCTTGATACAAATGACCTGCAAAGTCACATGTGAATAAAGAGATGACAGACAAGGTTATTTTGGAGTTGAAAGTAGTGTATTGCTCTTCCCTATATAAAATCACAGTTCAGCAAATCAGGCTATTGGGGTCTGCAAGAAAAGTCTTTCTTTCCTTTCTCCCTATTCTCTTCTCACTTGCCTTTCTATAAAAATCCTGCAAAACTTCACTGAAGTTAATGAAATGTCACCAAAGTAAAAGGAATCAATTTCAGGCCATTTATGTTGTCTCACATTTGATCTTTTTCTTGATGTTTTACTTGTCTTTGTCTTCCTTTCTTATTTCCCAAGAGAACAAAATAAGCAGGATCAGAGCCCAGTTCATCACTGGATTTTCATGCCAGTGCAAAGCCATTTATTTCAGTGCTTTATGCAGGTATGAAATTTGATTTATAATGTTTGGATGTGCACATCCACAAAGTGATAAGTTACAAAGGAAGCATGTTAGAGAAAAGTTAATGAGCTGAGATTCATTATGTTATTTTTCAACTTAAAGTTGATTAGGATTTGGTTGTTATTAAATGTCTGAGAGGTAAGGTATTGAATTTAAGATTTCAGAATTGAAATATGGAAAGATCCTTAACTGTCATGACAACAGCAGATAAAGTATCAATAATTTCTGCTTTGAATACAATCTGAAATGACATTTCTTTCATTCCATGACAAAGTGGATAACAAAACAAAATGAAACATTCCTATAATGTACATTCCGTATTTCTGAGAATAAATATGATTTCTTTGATAAGCAACCTGGAAATTGACACATTTCATGTACAGAGTCATTAAAGTACTAAAGTAAGCAGTGATTTGCAGTCAGAGAAGACTAGAACTTCAAATTAAAATTACAATATTAATACAATTCATTGCCTCTGCACATTCCTTATGTTGTTACTGGCAAAGTTCCATTTCCTTTTGGTTTTGAATATGCACTTTTTGTTCATGTTTAGGTAATTTAAAATATAAGTTCAGCAATGTATTCCAGATACAACTTAGCTTTGTTATTCCTTAGATGCAAAACTCGTCTGAAGTGTTTTTGAATAATATGTCTTCCTAAAGTATGTACAAACAACATCACATCTACTGATGTTGGCTGTGCCAGTAGTTACACTCAGCATCACTAGAATTGTACTCAGAGTAAAGTCATATTTAACCTAAGAAGGACAGCAAAATTTATCTACAGCCATAGCACATAGCTCTGATTAATTTATGGAAAAAACCTGTCAGATTTGGTTAGTATTTTAACAAAAATGTTTCAAAGAAAAACACAAGGCTCTGGGGGAAAAAAGGTTTGGAGGACATATTCTGAATAGGTTTTACCTTCGGAATCCAGTGTGGAGAATGGAGTTATGCAATACGAAGCTTTTAAGTATATTTATTTGGGTAGACTTTTGTTGAAGTTCTTTAGTCTGTATTTCTAAGGGAAACGAGGGAAAGCAAGGTTTAAAACTCTTATCTTTTCACAAAAGCATGCTTGAGTAATAGAGAACAATCATTTGCAAAAAAAACAAAGGATTTGGAGAAATTATCCAAGGGCATCTTGTATTCTACCACTTCAAAAGGTGAACTGTTTAACATTCTGCCAATTAAAACTCTGTAGAAAACTTTCTTTGAATATCTCTATTAAAATGGAGGATATGTTTTCTTAAACATTCAAAATGTATCGAGCAAATTTAGCCTTTTTTTTCCCCTTAATTTAATTTATTCTGGCCCCAAAGCAACTTGGCATTTAAACATGTGCATAACTTTAAATACATACTTAGTCTCCTTGAAGACATGCTCGAGTACCTTACTAGACTGGGACCTATAGGCCTAGTCCAATTTCAAAATGTCTTTTCATTTATTTTAATGAATATTAGATTGGATGCAGTATGAAATTATTTCACCATTGTCATCTTCCAGCATTTTACCCTGGGGACTGAGTGCAAATACTTGAGATTCAACATGTGTTGCTCATCACTTTCGATTAGAAAATATGCCATGTTTCCTATCTTCCTGTTCTTTGAATGGATGAACACAGAAGGACTTCCCACAGGAAGCCTTCCTGTGCAGATTGAAATCTCACCTTCTCCAGACGCTCATATGAGGCTTTGAGTTTAATTTGCTGTAAACAGTTGTGCCAGTAAAACTTCATTGTCTGGATGTCTGCAGAAAGTGAGCACAAAAGATGTGTGAGCATTTGAAACCCCTTACTGCTCCATGTTTCTTACATCTTTCACTGTGGCTGATGAACAGATGAGAGTTGACTAGAGGAACCAGCCAGAGAATTTAATTTTGTCAGTCACATTTTTTCAATGGATTATTTGAAATGTCTCTAAATACTAGAGTGCTGAGAACTGCATGAAGGCCAATATGGAATACAATCTTTCACGAAGATACCAGGCTTCTGTTCAGAGTGACAACAGAGATGGCGAGCAGTGCCTCACACAAAGTAATTTATGAAACTAAAGGACAGCTGACGGAAAATGTTTGAATATGCATTAAAGTTGGGAAAGTAGTAAGGTCATTTTCTGTTTAAACTCTCACATTGCGCAGATGAGAATTGTTAAATAGTTGCCACATTCAACTTTGGTGGTTCAATTTCAACGGTGAGAAAAGTGTTTGTGATGTGTTATAAGCATGCACGAGTTGTATGCTGAATGATTACATTTAATGATAAAACTTGTGAGTAAATACATTATATGTTTTCAGGGGAAAAATCTCTCTCCAAGACAGGATTATAACAGATAGAGTTTATATTTAACCCTACATGAAAACTTAATATATTACAAAATTCTATAGAAATACTTACAAGCCAAAACAATAAATTCGCTTTACAGATGACCTCATAAATCGTGTGGTGAAGATGTTTATGACTACAAATGAAGGAAATTCCCTTCACATTTGAATAATTAGAAGCTGGAGAGCAAGGGCATAGATGAGGAGAAAAGATGAAGATCTGTTTCCTGTGGAAATAATATCCTAAAAGCTGGGTTATCAATCCAACAGGACAGATTCCCTAATACAATAGCTTCCTTTTAAATTAGCTCCTGTAAATTAACCAGCTCAACTAAACATTGGCAGGATCTTATCACTGTAATGCAGAATAAAGTCTACATTATTAAAATTCTACTAAAGAAAACTTAGTGTGAGATAAGGCAGACATGAATGATCATTTAACATTAATCCTGATGACAACCATTTCCACTTCGCTATTGAAATTCCCTTCTTCCTACAGTTTCATTTCCAAATACAATACAAACAACATGCTCTAATCAATCATGTATACATCCACCATAATTTTTATACAAGGCCCTGTATCTTAGATATATAAGCCACTGAAGATAGTTTGTCTTCCCTCTTGCTTTGCAGTGTCATTAAATGAAAGGAAAGGTAGGCAAAGGTAAGGTGGTACAGAGAAGTCGCAGTACGATATAGAGTTTTAGGGACCATAGGTAGTTTCAACACTGATTTTGCATTCAGAATTCATTTAACGATGAATCACAGATGTTGATAACAGTCCAGTACAAAAGAGAGCTATGTTTGTCTGGCACAACATCACCTGAATGTCAGTATACTGCTTCCAGGCTAGGTCTAAATCAGAATGAGCCATCTTGATCATCTCTGCAAAGTGATTCCAAGTCCAGGTTTGTCTCATATGGTGTCAGCTTGGTGGTCATGGTACTGAATTCCCCCCCACCCCTAAGTGTAAGGAATAAGTCAGGCTCTTAGTCACCACAGGCTTTTTGTAGATGGCGGATGCTGGAGAAGTGGTGTCTGCATGGCACAGTTCAGATCACTTATGATGTGACTGCTCTGCTGACTGCGTTTGTATTTGTAGGGCCAGACTAGGTTAGTGATGCTCCTAGTTTTTCACATGTTCAGGTAGGTTAGATGGTATAAAGACCTGTTCATAAATCCCCAGTGTTTACTCTGAATGGGCATCAAAATCTGCAATTATGTTTGCATTAAGCACTCGCACACATGGCCTACTTTTCAGAGGGGAATTATCAGGAAGAGTAGTTAGCACTTAACAACTCCAAGAGTAAAAATACATCGGATCACATTGGCAAGTTGCCAAGAGATGTTTGAGTTTAGTTGTCTGAGCTTGGAATGGTGATTTTACTACCCTCCCCCCCCCCCCCGACTTCGTTCTTCTACCATAAAACATGCATATGTATGCATGTGGGTGAAGGGACCTAAGTGCCTTCTCTCACTTCACTCTTAAACCTTCTAGTGACTCTCATTTCAACAAGTCAGTACAGAAATCTCCAATTTCTAAAGAAAAATATAGATGAGAAATAATTTATCAATATATAAGTTATTCCTAAAATGTATCTATTTAAATAATTTAACTGATCTCTAAGAAGATTGGCATAGTATAGAACAGAAAATGGCTCTTTTACTAAAAATGAGGACCCTTTTTCTGAAATCTCTGACACAGATCAGCATAATGGTACCATTGAAAATTTTGGTTAGAACACTATTTGACAAAAATATTAGCTCTTTTGATTTTTTTTTTTTCCATGGAAAAAAATGATCTGACATAGCTACTGCATGGAATAATTTTCTAAATGAAGACAGCATTTCACTCAGTCTCCATCAGAAGATGCAACAGGATATTTCAAAAGGTGAGCAGAGTATAAAATTAGAAGGAAAGAAAATTCAGCCAACATTTTTATCACAATTCACAGTGACAATAGAAAAAGATGTTATGGAAAATACATGTAAAATGATTTGAAAATTAAACACTTAATAACAATGGCTCTGAAAGAATCTTAAAATCATAGAATCATAGAATGGTTTAGGTTGGAAGGGACCTTAAAGATCACCTAGTTCCAACCCCTCTGCCGTAGGCAGAGACGCTTTCCATTAGACCAGGTTGCTCAAAGCCCCATCCAACCCGGCCTTGAACACTTCCAGGGATGGAGCATCCACAACTTCCCTGGGCAAAGAAACATTAATTTAGAACTACAATGAAAACAAGGGAGGATAATATGCAACCATTACGCATGCAAACAAGAACAAGGGTTCAACCAACTCATGCAAATGAACATCAAGACATTTAAAATTTTGAAGAAGAGCAATACAATGCAGCAGGAAGAATTTGTAGACAAAAACATGATCTGGGGACCTGATGAATTCCACCCGAAAAGCTATTCACTTATGTTAACCTCAAAAGAAATATTTAGAATGAGTCATGGCTCTATCTGACTTCTCTGCGTACAGAGCAGGTGTTGGTAACCATGAACTTTTAAACTTACAATATCAAGAGAAAAAAATCCTTGCCAAAGATATTCTGAGTGTATCCATAAGAAGAAAACTGTGTTGCTAACAAAGCTTTTACTAGTTGCAAGCATGCCCCAGGAGTTTAGGTCCCAGAGGTTTAAATCTTACAGTTTAAGTTCTGTGGTGCTACAATAAAACCAGAATCAAAAGTTTCTTATCACTAAGAAGAAGAAATTGGATAGGGCTGTTATATCTATATTGTAGCCAAACATTAAGTATAGGACTGGGGTACAAAGTGGCTGAATACAACAAATTCCCAGGATCTTTCAAATATTTACCTTTCAGTAATATGTTAGTTATTAATAAACCAACACACAGCCAGGAAAATTTCACATGTCAGAGTTCACACTGAGTTTCTTTGTGACAAAAGATGAGATGATCACTCCCTTTATTAGATAAAGTGCCTTTATCACCAAAACAGGATTTGATGCATTTTGCATATTTGAATAAACAACTGTTATTATCTCCCCATGCCCTCCAATATGAACAATGCTGTAAATCTCTTATCTGCTTTTGGGCTGACCAAGGCATGTGCAGAAGGCAGACTGAATGTGAGACTTGGGGGCAAGAAAATGCTTTCAGGAGAAAGAACAGATGAAATAAAAAGAGATAGTTTCCAAGACCACATAGGATGGCCAAAAAGACTCGCCTGCCCAGACCAGAGGTATCCAAATCTTCTTCAGTGAACAGGTAAGACCGTATGTCCACATTGACTGTCTCTGATGTATTCACACTTTGGTCAATATATTACCATCATTAACTGTATATATACCTTAAATGACAAAAATCTGAATGCCACACTTGAATATATCTCTGTCTGCCAACTGCCTCTAAGATATATGCTTTCGGTGGCAGGTATGTCAGTCCACTGGCATTTTGTTCCTGATCAGCCTCAAACTTAGCTGCCTTCTTCTGTAACACCATAAGGCACCCAATCAGTCAGTTATAAATATTGCAAGGCTTTTAATATAAATATTATAACCCTTTTCTTCCAGGAAAGGCATGTGCTTTTCAACTCTATGCCATTAGATCATTGCAAATACAAGCTTCTTGGTATGACTGTTATTCACATTTCGGTTGGTTTTAAAATCTTACATATGGAGACCTCTTCCGTTACGGCATGTCCTCACTGAGCAGATGATGTCTCACTAAATTACTCACATAAGAACAGATTACAACTGCAGTTGAAAAGCACAGTGATTTAGCTCTTGTAAGATATCTGGTTTCCAACTAGTTTTTTTTTTCTTCTTAATTCTTATTACTCATTAATAGGTTTATGCAGACAAGGTAAAGTTCCGCCTTATTTCTCATGTTCTCATGCCTCCTGCCTATGTATTCTTCTCATTTTTATGAAGTTAGGCCATGTCTTTCAGATAAGTTTGGTAAAATACTCATTTACAATTCTTTGCAATTCTTTTAAGAAGAAAATGTTTCACAAGAAAACACCAATTTCCATGGAACTTTACCTAAGAAAAGTATTTCAGACAGATAAATCTTTTTGTCAAAATGTTTGTTGCTTGTACAAATATATTTATGCATAGAAATATATATTTTATACGTGGTGCATTTATTTCTTCTCTATAGACATAAATGTGTCAACGTGTATTCAGACAAATATATATAGAGAAAAGGAAACAAAGAAACACAACTAACCAGTAATTCGTGATTTTGCAGACCAACATCATGGGCTATGAAAACTGCATTTCAAAACTTGTTCTAAGTCAGATCTATCTATTCCAGGACAAATATCCATGACAGAGATAACTTTATCTTGGACGGTACACGTTTTTTCTTATTTCTTCAAGTTAAACCATTAAAGTTCTTTTTTTCATCTCAATGCAGAAAGGATTTTTGATTTTAAGGTGGAAAAGATATTCATGGAAAAGAAAAATATTTTTCCTTTCTCTGCTATTGACTAACATGCTTACATGCAGTGTTATGTTAATGGACAGCATGGCAAACTTTGACCCCTCCCTCCTACATGCATACCCTTTATTCTCACCTTGCTATTTTGCAGTATTATTTTCCAGGTTCAGTCAACAGTGAGTTTTACTTAAGGTACATACTATTTTGACAGTAAATTTACTTCTGCATCTCACTGTGAAATAAAAGGGAAGTAGCTTATGAAAACTAAACCAAGGAAAATGAGGACCATTTGTCTAGAAATAAAAACAACTTTCTAAATGGAAAAAAAAAGCACAATTTTGAGTTAATCTAAAATTTGGCAAAACAGAGTTGCAGATATAACTGGAAACTATGCGAAAACATCACAGGATTTTTTCCATGTGAGAAATTCCTGCACTGTCAGAGTGTGGACCTATCTTGTTGCTACCAATGTGAATATTCAGTCTTACAGGATGCACAGCAGCATGCAAAAATGTCAAGGTACTTCAGTGGGAGTAAACTAAACTAATCACTGCAAGCTAAATTTTCCCATGTTTTGATTTTTTATTAGGATCCATTAAACATCAGTTAAGCTACACACTCAGAGACATCTCCAAGTGAACCTAGCACCTTGTCATAGAAACTCAGTAGAGTGGGAACATGACATACAAGCCTGACTCCAGGGGACCGTACCCCAGCAGGGCTTCTCAGTAGCATCATAATACATTATAAATATTTAAAATTAATCTATCATCTGCTGCAATGTAAACTGAACGGGGAGAAGACACGAACAAAGTTGTAACTGTATACAGACTACAGAATTATTTGATCAGCTTATAAATCAACATATATGATTCCAAGAAGAGTTAGAGGTCCAGAGGTATTTGCTTTATGTGCCCCATAATATCGGACAATAGTGAGGCTTAAAGTACAGACAGTCTGAAATCTTCATTTAAACAGCATTAAATACATGCCACTGAGTGCTATACTTAACTACTATAGAAATAACTTTAGCTTCCAGCGTCTCTTGGGGCTAGTAAAATTCATATCTGCAAAACCACGAAGAATATTCAATCAATTAAATACAGAAATACAATCTCCATCAATAACAGTTTCCCCTCCTTATTTTTCAATATTAGAAATTAAGGATTCTTGAATGAACTTGCTAAGGAAAAAAAAAGAAGGCATAAAAAGGATGCTGTTGTGGCTAAGAGCACAGGAAGCAACTGAGAGATCCAGCTTCGGTTTACCCTTTATTAAAAGCTGGCCCCATTCCTGTAGGCAAATCCTTTAAATGAGACATTCTAAAAGTGTTTTATTACCAATAACTGGGGATACGTACTCAAAAGTGCTTTGTAAATGGAAGGCTATAAACACTTGAAAAAAAATACAGCCTAGAGGTCTTTTGTAACTTTGATTCTTCAAGCTCAATTCTGCAGTCTTCCCCCTTGAAATCAGTGGGAGTTGAGGATAGTTAGCTTATTGCAAAATCACATTCCGTCCCTCTGTTTTCCCTATTTGTAAAATAAAGATAAGAAAAGATACTCCCTTCAGCCCTGTGCAAGGATGGTATCATTAATGCTAGGATAGGATTTTAAAATTTGTGGACTGAAGGTGCCTATAACTACTCTGAATTCAGGTACATATCTAAAACCAGCTGAATTCTCTAAGCCTTCCAGATCTCTAAACGTCTCAGGGTGTTTACTTGAAATCTCTCTGAGTCTCTTTCAAGGCCTTTGACATGGCACAACACAACATCCTTGTTGCTAAATTGGAGAGATATGGGTTTGATGGATGGACAATTCAATGGATAAAAAATTGGCTGAATGGCCACATCCGAAGAGTTGCAGTCAATGGCTGCAACAGATCAGTAACAAGTGGAGTCCTTCAAGGGTCTCTATTGGGTCCGGTACTGTTCAATATATTTATTAATGATATAGACAGTGGGATTGAGTGCTTCCTCAGCAAGTCTGCAGATGACACCAAGCTGAGTTGTGTGGTTGATACTCTAGAGGGAAGGGATGCCATCCAGAGGAACTTTAAGAGGCTGGAGAACTGGGCCCATATGAACATCATGAAGCTCAACAAGGCCAAGTGCAAGATCTTGCACCTGGCTTGAGGCAATTACCAGTATCAGTACAGACTGGGTGATGAATAGATTGAGAGAAGCCTTGCAGAGAAGGACTTGGGGACACTGTTAGATGAAAAATTGGATATGAGCTGGCAATGTATGCTTGCAGCCCAGAAAGCCAATCGTACCCTGAGCTGTATAAAAAGCAGCATGGCCATCAGGTCAAGGGAGAGGTTTTCTTGAAGAAAGTCTTGCCTCTTCATCTAAAAAGTTAATCCTAGATGTTTTGGTTTTGAAGGTTCATTTTTATTAAATTCTTAGAGGAAGGAGAGTTTTTGAAGATGGAGGAAATTCTGCTTGTTTCAAGAGTCAGCTATCTTAGAATCATAGTATTATAGAATCATATAATGGTTTAGATTAGAAAAGACCTCTAAGACCATTAAGTCCAACTGTTAACATAGCACTGCCAAGTTCATCACTAAACCATGTCCCTAAGCACCACATCTACATGTCTTTTAAATACCTCCAGGGATGGTGACTCAACCACTTCCTTGGGCAGCCTGTTCCAATGCTGAATAACCCTTTTAGTGAAGAAATTTTTCCTAATATCCATCCTAAACCTCCCCTGGTGCAACGTGAGGTTGTTTCCTCTTGTTCTATCACTTGTTTGGGAGAAGAGACTGACCCCCATCTCCTACAACCTCCTTTCAGGTAGTTGTAGAGAGTGATAAGGTCTCCCCTCAGCCTCCTTTTCTCCAGGCTAAACAGCTGCTCAGCTGCTCCATTATATGTAGGAAATGTGAACAATGCCTGAAAAAGTAGTACTAGGGCTCTGTTCTACAGTCATATTATTTCCATTATTGTTTGAATAATTATACAAAAATAATGGCCTATAAAAAATAATACCCTATATTTCAGTGTTTAGACCTGCTGAAATTTTGTGGTACAATGCTCCAAAGCAGGGAGTTCCATATCTTATTTGTTACCCTTGTCTCTGCTTTTATGCCCTCATGAAGTATGAGCAAAACCACAGCAAAGTCATGGTTACGAAAGCCTTTAGTTCCATCATTCTGCTTTACATTACAGCTATTTCAATAATCAAAGATATGACCCCAAGTGAGTCTATGGCAAACAACAGCTAATAGAGATATGAAATGAGCGTTTCACAGCACAAAGGACTACTGTGCATTTCTTGTCCATAAGAGATCAGAGGTGATATGCGAAATGACCTTAAAAGCTAACGTGAACAGATTCAACTAACGTGAACAGATGTTGACGCAGGATCAGATGCATTTGGCTTTTCATGGTTCTAGGCGTATTTGAGATCCTCTAAAATTTTGCTTCCCATCTTAAATCCCCTATGTGCAGCCCAGATGAGATTTGAGGCAGTTCACTAGGCCTTTCCTAAGCACTACATAATCCTTTGATTAAAGAGAGATTGATAAATGTCAGCATTATGTCTGCACTGTACAATCAGATGTTTCTGATGCTCTCTATTACAAAAAAAAAAAAAAAAAAAAAATCAGAAGCAAACCACCCTGCATGTTGCAATACATTTCTGCAAATCCCAGAGGTCATTTTAGGTCATTGAACATGTAACATATTTCTTATGAGAAAACTGTGAGTTTATATATCTAACAGACTACTGGGTAAAGTTTAGAAGTTTCAATATCTTTCCGACTATGCTAAACCAGTCAGGTTTAAAAAAAATAATGTAGTGGTGGAACAGTTGATCCCTTGCTGTGAAAAAGGTTCTTAAAGTAGTCTTCTGTGGTATAACTGAATTCCTCCAAATCAGCAATGCAAATGGAAACATTCTGTTATTCACTGTACCCAAACATGATGCAAGGAAGGGAAAACATTCTGTTAAGCAAACTTTCTGATGTATACTTGAATGGGAAATTTCTCTTTCTTTGTGCTTGCTGATGTATAAACATAAGGCATTAGGACTTCTGTGTTGTCTGCTGATGGGTCTGATAACCAGAAAAAGTGGATTTTTTATTCCCTGATCTCCACTACATCAGTTAAATGATTAAAAAAAAAACATTATATTCTCCAAACCAGTACAACACAGTAACACTAGGCTTAAAATTTGGAAAATTATTCTAATTAAATTCATCCATGCCTTCACCCTTTGAACCAGAACTGCGCAAATTGTGTGCCCTGACATAACTGAATTTGTCTTTTTGTTTTTCATATTACAAGGCACATACCCTCTTCAGTGCATGGGACAAAGGAGAGATCTGGGCTGTTTCCCCTTTCACCAGCTTCACCCAGCAATTCCAAGGGAAACAGATGAACTTTAGCGATAGAGACATCTTTTCCCAGAATGATGTGGGCTACTACTCTCTCTAGCTGAATTATCTGACATCACATCCCTTCTCTTTTTTATACATAATGATCTGTAAAATAAGGGTAAACCTCTAACATTTCACAAGCTGCTTGTAAACAGTATGTAGTTAACATTCAATATATGTTTACTGTACTTATAGCATAACAGGTTTTTGTGGTCACATTATTTTCGTCCTTGAATAAATGATCAAATTTGTCTATGCTTATGAAATAACACTGTCTATAATACACTCCCATCCTAGTTAATACTTTTAAAGGAAGAAAATATAGTTCAGTTGGGGACCAGGAGGAAGCAGTCACTTTACCTGAAATAATTTAAAAAGAACCCAACAAACAAGAAACAAACAAACCCACAGCTTCAGTAACCTCAATTGTTACAAAAGATAAAAATCATAGAATCATAGAACACTTTAGGTTGGAGGGGACTTTTAAAGGCCATCTAGTCCAACCCGCCCCCCTGCAATGAGCAGGGACATCTTCAACTACATCAGGTTGCTCAGAGCCCCATCCAACCTGGCCTTGAATGTTTCCACAGATGAGGCATCTACCACCTCTCTGGGTGACCTGCTTCAGTGTCTCACCACCCTCAGAGTAAAGAATTTCTTCCTAATATCTAGTCTAAATCTACCACCTTTTAGTTTAAAACCATTGCTCCTTGTCCTATCTCAACAGGCCATGATAAAGAGTCCAGCTTTCCTGTAGGCCCCCTTTAGATAATGGAAAGCTGCTCTAACATCTCCCTGGAGCCTTCTCTTCTGCAGGCTGAACAGCCCCAACTCTCTCAGCCTGTCTTCACAGGAGAGGTGCTTCAGCCCTCTGATCATCATTGTGGCCCTCCTCTGGACCCACTCCAAGAGGTCCATGTCCTTCTTCTGTTGGGGACCCCAGAGCAGGATGCAGTACTCCAGGTGGGGTCTCACCAGAGCGGAGTAGAGGGGCAGAATCACCTCCCTCAACCTGCTGGCCACACTTCTTTTGATGCAGCCCAGGATACGGTTAGTCGTAATCAATAAGTAATAAAAGATTGTACTATCCATTATTAATGTATCTATAATTAACTAGTGCTAAATAATGATATAACTTCTGCTACCACCTCTACATACCACAAAGCACCAAAGGGCTTTTTAAAACTTTATTTTTTTTTCTTTGTGTAGCAGTATGTCTTACTACGCTATTCACTTTCTTCAGAGAGAATTTATTAAGATGTAATGTATTTGTGTTTGCTGGACATTGTTTCACAGAAACACAACAAGCAGCAATAAACCACATACTGTAAATCTATGAGCAGATTACAATGCACCAAACTATGGCCATTCAATCAAATTGTAACAAGATTTGTATGGTCCTTAAGAGAGTTATAGAAAGAGCAATTCCAATACGAAAAGACTTTGGTTTGTTTGTTTCACTGATTTTTTAAAAAATAATGAAAGTATTAGATGTGCCGCAGTGATAAAACCAAAATATCAGTATTGTTTTGGGTGCTTTCTGATATTCCCTCTCCGTTTTCCTATTCTGCATCAATTTTGTTGATAAAAATGAATGTTACTCTTTTTCAACAACTGAATCTGGTTCAAGATATTTTGCTCTGCCCTAGGGAAGACACAGCTCTGTATACTATTCATATAGAAGCAAAACTGGTTGGCCTTATACAGAACTGTACATTAAATTTTCAGTCCCTTTCATCCAGTTGCAAAAAATTATCCACTAAGACCCATGAAATTAAAGGGAAAAGCACTTGTCAATAAATAATGATAGAACAAGGCCCCAGAAAACATAGACTCGGGGAAGGATTTATAGAACTAGATTTAAAATGTGTCCTCCATTTAGAACTAGATACCAATCTGTCTGTCAAGGTGGGATACAGACTTCTCGGCGCTGCCACAGTTTAGCAAACACTATGATGATAATGAAAACAGACTGAAATGGTAACTTTTATAAATAAAAACAAAACAGCATCTAAGCCAATTATATTTCCTCATTTTATGGTGATTTTGACACAAATGAAGCCGAGATGTATTTTATTCATTTTGTGTTTTCTGTTCATGTTTTGCTTTATGGCCCTTAGGGATACAGGAGTATGGATGTAAAGAAGTCTATAAATTAAAACAAAACCATGTTGTACGGTAAATATTACCACATCTTTATAATGCCCAAGCTTAATGTGAGCAAACAACAGGTTTTGTGGTAGTTCATTTGCATTTCCTTCCCTGCAGGTTCCAAGTATTTTGAGGTATCTGGAAACTATTATGGGGAGGGGAAAATGAAAAAAAAGGCAGAACAGCATTCTGTAAATTTTCTCATCTCAACCATTTCCCTTCAAGACATTTTATACTATTCAGATATAGTTCTTCCCTGCCAACAGGTGGAGGTGGAGTGCCTGAATCTATCTGAAAATCTGCTGCTTATATATTATCAAGGCAGTCGGAATATGAAGAATATATTTGAAAAAAAGTCCCGGGTTTTGGTGCTTATTCATAAAGTTATATTGTTTCGAACTTCAGATGTTAAAAGTTATAATTTCACGTCCTTAACAACCATGCAGTGCTCTCGGAGGATTATTATAGACAGTCTTCAAAGAGTGAAATCATCTGTTATGAAAAAATATACTTTTTTGCCTTCTCTAGAACTGTCCTTAGGTTCTCTGCATCGATGAGGACAGAAAGCATTTTTTTGGGGTATTTGTTTCGGGTTTTTTTGTTTTAATGAGTGACTGGGACTAGCATTTCACATTTAAATAGATACTAATCTGTCTATCTAGGTCTTTATTCTGCACCTTTCTTTGCTCTCCTTAGCGTCTGAGCACTTTGCCAAAATAGATACCTGCAGGTGACAAAAGGCTTACCAGAACTGGTTCAGCAAAAGATGACAGAGATAACCCTGCAGACCAAAAAATGTGTAATGACATCCAAACATCTGTGAGTAATACTCTAAACATAATGCAATTAATGGTTAAACTATCACTGACATCAAAGAGAGAAGGCTATCAGCCCTTACCTTCTGCTGTTAGAAGTCATGCTCAACTGTCCAGTGGAGTATCCAAAAATGTAATATCATAAAGAGCTCCTATTCAACAGCCAGATCTGCGCCTTGTAAGGCAGATTTCACTTCACCTAAGGAGAATGTGCACATCATAGATGCTATACATGACATGTGCTTGTTTAATGTATATACTTATACATAATTGTATAATTTCTTGTAACGCTCAGTAAGATTTAAATGGCAAAACCAGTCTTATTTTTGTTGCTGGACAGAAGACCAGAATACAGCACAACACTTACTGGTTTAACAGTCTTCCATTATTCATTCTCATATGTTTTCCTTCTTTTCCTGAAAAGGATGAGTGTGCCTGCCTGTAGATACACACACATACACACTGTCTGCAGTCACATGCACACAAAGAGATATATATATGTGCATATGTAGTATGTCATCCACAAGCAAAACTGGAAAGAAAGTGAAAAAAATTACTAACTCTTTACTGTATCTTTCATAGGTGCATTTCTCTTTCCTTAAATACTCTCACATTTTCACACACATATTTTTGTGCCAAAAAATTTTGTTATTATGCCTCATTCCTCTTATAGAGACGATGGGAAGAAAAGCAAATGTTTCATCTCCATATTATGCAGAAATTAATTGAGTGGAAGAAGGTTCTATTGATTTTAGCTAAAAATACCCTGCTTTCAGTTGTCATCCTCAAGTCATATGCTTTTTAGTTTGTCATACAAGTGCATGAGATTAGTATACACCCCATTTAATTGGATCATGATTGCCTGCTATTTTAATTAACCTTTATTGGCATACCTATACTGCCAAGAAAATATAATTTGAGAAGCCCCATTAATAACACTATTATTTGTTAGGGTTTTTTTTTCAGTTTCACCCATCAAATTCTTTAGACAAATAATAAATCTGTGCAGCCTAGGGTTATTGGTAGGCTCTTTGTTGTGTTTTTTAGCAATGTGTGTAAAAGTTAATTTTGTGAGAAAAGGATGCTTAAGAAAATAATTTCATTCCTACCTTACAGAGAGGAAATCTGAGGCAGAGATTCTACGATTTGCTCCTCCCTGTACAGCAGGTCCAGCCAATACTGGGTTCAGTCTGTGTTATATGAGAACCCAGATAATTCAAATGTTTACTTTCAATATTTGATGATCATACCCTACACACTTTACATCTTTCCTTGTGTCCCACTGATACTTCCCTACCTGATTGTGGGTCATCCTGCCTGGGGGCAGGGAGATGATCCAGACCATTGTTCAGTTTCAACTCAATCTTTTTTTCTGTCTCTAAGGTCCGTATCTCAATACCCATATTAGTCAAATCTCTGAATCTTTCTTTTAAAGTCAGAGGCTGTCTGTCCACAAAAGCACCTTCTGAAGCTTCCAAGTCACAGATCCACTCACCATAATGGAGTAAAACACGACATGTTATTTTACTCTCGCCTAGAAGCATTGGTGCCCAGAGGCAATTTGGTGCAGCCATTGAAACACCGTGGTGGCAATGGAGCATTTATTCCTGGAATGGCATCTCTGCAGCTAATCACTGATAACTTGAAGACTTGTCTCCAGGAAAAAGATTAGGTTGAAGAGAAGCTCAGGTGATCAGTTAATCCTTCCTTCTGCCCTAAGGTAAGATCCTTTGCCTGCCTGTGTTTTCTAACCCACAAAATGAGTTCCTGAAGGTTGTATTTTGGCAGATTTTCCAAGATCTTCAAGACATCAGAATTTTTCTTCTTTTCTGCTATTTTTCTCCTTTGGCAGTAGGCTCTAACTCTGTATGTTGCTTCCTTACTATAAAGTTATTAAACTTTATATATATATAAAATTAACTCAGCAAAGCCTCCCCCACTCTTAATTGGATCCCTTCCACTTTTACTGGGAAGGCAGAGTACTTCAGATGATATGTAGCTGATTAGTTGTTCTCAGTGGAGTTTGAATGAACCATTTTTACTATCACCTTGCTCTGTATAAGCACAGCCTTATCTCAGCAAGAGTAACGTCTGCTGTTCTGCACTCACCATGGATTGCGTACTTTGAAGAATTAGCCCAGCCTCACTTCCTTTTTTTTTCTTCTTTTTTTTTTTTTAATAGACCTAATAAAATATATGTGTTGAAGTGGGATTTTCCAGTTGCTTCCATTTGAATTGTAAACACAACCCTCAATGCAAGTACAAATCACAGTTTTCGCCTTATGGGCCACTCCTGAAACAACCTTGTGAATAAGAAATCACAGCACATCATAAATCCTATCCAATATTGAAACACATGCAGAGATAACAAGGAGAGAACGGGTCCTGTTTGTTCTCAGTTATGCTGTCAAATCTACAGCTGCTTACCCCTTGACAAACCAGTAAAATATTTCATATTTCAACTGTGATCTGCAAGCAGAAAAAGAAGGGGTAATTTAAGAGACAGAAATACCACAGTAACCTCTTTAGGTTTGCATGGTTTCTTGAGTAATGTTGCTTAGGAGCCCTTGTATTGTTATTTACCATTACATGAGACATGAGACAATGTAGTTCACAGTAAAATACCATATGTTGTGAGAGAGAGCAACGTTTTCCCTAACTGCAAATGTGGGGAGAATTGAAGATGACGTGGTAGGAACTGAAGAGAAGGGTTAATTTTGAAGAAGAGGAGCTAATTTTGGATGTTTAGTGTTCTAAATTTCTTTTGTCAACGTTATTTCTCAGTTTCATTGTTGGTGCTATGAGAGAAATACAGTTAATACTGATGGAAAGATATCACTTGGTTCAAAAGAAATTTGAATACCAAATCAGTACGAGCCCACTGACAAAGCACTGAATAACCCTAGAAGTTTTCCCCATACAGATCAGGTGCCATAAGTCATATGATAAGAGGAAAAGCAACTTTCTCCTAATGCTAAATAGTAAGTTTATTAGAATAAACTAGGAAATACTGTTCCCCAAAGTAGCTTTTATTTTCTCTGCTCACTGTAATGCTTATGGCTAAAACCATTCTCAGTTCTCTTCTGCCTGGATACCACTTACCTAAAGGGGCTGTACATGTTTTATTGCATGTGCTTCTTTTTGCTACAATTAAATATAAAGGAAAGGAAATGACACGTTTTAAATCATTCTGCCTCAGAGGGAATTAATTTACGGGAATCTCCTTATATAACGTCTGTCCCTTAATTCTGAGGTTTTCCAAGTACAGCCTGCCCCTACCAAAGGGGGATTTTAGGAAAATGCAACAGGACCTATGCGGTACACTCAATATGCCACTGCTCTGGTGATATGGAAGTAGCCTTCTGGTAGTAGACACTCCTGTTTTCTCCCATAGAAACTATAACTAAGATTTCTAACATCTCTGATCATAAATTATTACTAGATAGGGTGCCATGAAATGGCTCAAGTGTATGTGGGTATTTCATGAATTCTGTAGCACCAAATAAAAGTAACTGTGTGCTTAAACAGCAGCTTTTGTGGAGCTTGTAGTATCCTATTTCTCATTTTGCAGAGAGAGAAAATGGGATGCAGACAGTGAATGATTTATGCAAGATAAAATAACATATGAAAAGTAAAAGCAGGAACAGAATCCAGAACGTCTCATTTCCGTATCTGGGTTTTGACTACCAGAATATGCATTTACTATTTGTATATTTGAAGGGGAATATTATCAAGGCCATAGAAGACCCTAAAAGCTCACAAATTGGGCCAAGCATTCAATTCTCATTTCCTCTGAAAATGTGACTGCAGTCTTCCAGTGGTAGAAGACCACCATTATGTGTATGACACTGGATCTGAAACTCTTTAGTAGGGCACTGTATGAAACTGAATTAATGCATAAATAACTTGTTGTTGAACCTCTTTCTGCAGGCTTAACTCCAGCAGAGAAAACATTTTTCATTGGACAAGGCCAGTAGGACCATTTCTTAATAGCAAGGACTGTTGAAGAGGTTCCTGGATGGACCATTAGTCAATTAAAGGGTCATCATTCACTTGTTCAATTCTTTCTTCTTTCTCCTGCTATTAATTGTTTAATATTATGCCAAAGAGAGATTATCTTTTATGTGTCTGATGAGTGATAGATGGTGACTTCCAGATAAATAAAGTTTCAGAAAAGCTTGTTCACAATGCACAGTGTCCTACCTCATGAATAATTTTTGTCCCAATGCCAGTATGTTCACATATAGCAGCCTGAGGAACTTCTTTTTAGTCTATTCTAGCAATGGCTTTAATAAAGATTTACTGAAGGATTGTTTTGCTTCCGTGCATGCATATCTTTAATTTATTGTTTAAGTAGATAAATAGAGAAAAGGTCTGAATAACCCAATTTTTCAGTAATTATAAGTGGAAGAGAAGGATTGCTACAGTGTAAAAGGAATCATTTCCCTTGTACCAAACACACAAAATACCCTTATTTAATCAACATTCAGTAACATTATACAAACTGGGAATCAGAATAATCAGAAATTCAGGTTGATTTTCTTTCTTGTTCCTAGTACCTCGTATTTTTGTACCTGCTATAGCAGCTCTCCATAAAAGTAAAGGAAGACAACTTCCTTAGGAGGTATTTTTAACAGTGTTCAAGTCCAGCAATATTATACACAATACAACAGTTACTGAAGGGAGGCACAAGGCTGATAGGTATATTGTGAATTCCTTATCCAAGGTCTTTTCTAAGAAAAAAACCCCAACCTCTATACATATACCTAAAAAAAAACCCAACCCAAAACAGCTTGGAGCAATTCAAGCAGAGATTACATGAGATCTTAACCGCTAAGCAGGGCCAGCTCCCACAGATAATTAGACTGAGTGCAAAACTAAAGTTGTGTAGCCTTGGGCAAGGCACGATTGCAGCTTTCATTGAATTGACCACTGGAAACACATTGTTATGTTGATTTTCACAGCAGATGCTTGGCAGAACCATTAAGATGGGACGAAAATATGCCATAGTTCTATTACTGTCTATTACTTATAAGGAGATACTGACACATTGAACCTGCGGTTTCATTCCCATCAGTGGTCCTCTGTGTTTGATGCATGGTGCTTTCGCCTGGCAGCAGAAGACAAGCAGCTATCCCTCCTTACTGGGAGCCCCCACTGGTGCGGTGCTGGGAAGAAACATGCCCACAGCTATGTTGTGAGTCCCTGCCCAGACTGGGATGAGAGCCCAGGGCTGAACTGAGTCTAGAAGTCTGCACGAGACCTTTTGCTAATTCCACAGTGCACCATTCAGATCAGACGAGGAATATTCAAAGAACTTATTTTAGTTCAAACATGAAAAGAGACAGGCAGGAGTGACACAGAACAAAATTACTATTTTTCATATGTTCCATACATACTATATGTTCCAACATACATATGTTATGTTAATTAAATGCAGATAAACTTCCAAACACAACTGTTGTTCTTCAAACCCTTTCATTTTATAGAATTATAGAATAGCTTGGGTTGGAAGGGACCTCTAAAGGCCATCTAGTCCAATCCCCGGCAATGAGCAGGGACATCTTCAACCAGATTAGGTTGCTCAGAGCCCTGTCCAACCTGACCTTGAATTTTTCCAGGGATGGGGCATCTACCACCTCTCTGGGCAACCTGTTTCAGTGTTTCACTAGAAGTGGTGACATAAACCCCTTTGACTTCCTTGTCCTTCCATACCTCCCCCTGCTACCAAGCTGAAACAATTAAATTAATTCACTAGGAATCTGCGATTAGTTTCGCTTATTCTGAAACTACATTTCTTTTTTTTTTTGGCAAATAAGCTTTTCAGCTGTTTATGAAATTCTACCGCAGAGCTGTGGGATGGTAAACCAGACCAAGCAGGTGAGCACTTTGTTATGAGATGTTGAATTGGCAAGACAAGAAACAACATAATAGAGCAACATATTGGCCTGGATACACATGAATTGTAAAAGCAGTACCTGGTCATTGAAGCACTGCAAATACTTAAGTATTCTCCTACAGCCACGGTCAACTGGGCACGGCTGATCTTGAGGACTTAGGTCACCATGTTAACCTTATCAAAGGTGGCTGAAGGTAACAACTTCACATAAGTATCATATTGTCTACATGTAATAACAATGTGAAATGTTTCTTTATGAGGAACTTAATAGTATTCTTGACATAATAAAGAGGTCTGTATCTCTTTAGCTGGTCTCAAGTTGATGCCAATTTCTAAAAAATCTTTAATTACACCAAAAATCTTTAATTACATCAAAGGCACTTTGGTTACCTTATCAGGGCATACAGTCTACAACAACACCATCCCTCCCTTAGCCCACCATATCCAGTGGCCTGATGAAAAGTTTTCTATGACCTCCATTCTTCCAACTTCAAAACATAGTCAATTAAAAAGATAAAGGGCTCCAGACAACAAAAAAATGACACTTCTGGCCATATCATCAATTTAAAATAGTACAAATACAGATTCTTGTCCTCAAACATTAAGACTTTTATCAGATGACAGAGGATTCTATAGATTCATTGAAAGCTCCCTTTTCTCTGGGGTCCACCATTACTTCATATTTGTAATAGCTGCTGTGGACAAGTGCAAGAGCAAGTCACCCTTGTGCTGTGGAGGAGCAGAGAAACATGACCATCTGTGTTGTGGGATCACACTGACAACGTTTACAATGATAAAGAAGGAAAGGGACTGATCCACACCTTGGCAACAAGTGGTACAGTATTCTTTACTCTTAGAGTTATCCTGATCTGTAGCAGATTGAGCTGTTAATGCTTCAGTGTGGACAGTCACAGCCTGAATGTTCAAATTCCCCTCTTACTTAGCCACAGAGACCAATCTTCAGTGGCTGAGAATTACAGTGATAGCTGAAGAACTATTTCTGATCACAGCAAGCAGAGCAAGTAATTCAGTTTGCCTAAGAGGATGAAATTCTGGACTAGTATTGCAAAAACAAAGACTGCACTTACTTGAAAGCAGATGCCAAAACCATATATACTTTTATGGTGAACTCCCTCGTAGCAGGAAATCATTTCCCACCCATGCCTAAGAAGTTTTTGAGATTTGGTTTCCATATATAAACTGAACCCTTCTGGACCCTGCAGCTAGGACAGCAAGGGTTCCTTGCCCTCTGCCTGCAGAAGATGTAGGTAAATTAATAAAAAAAAAAATAATTTGAGATGGAATCAGGTCTTGTCAAATGCTGGTCAGTTCTTTCAACCCCCAAAAGGTGTGCAAGTTCAGAAAAGATTGTAGGAATGCAAAAATTTCCACTTATTTTTTCCCCAAAGAACATAGAGGGGTTTATCTAGGGCAACAAAGGACTGCATGAGCGGCTCTCCAGCCCTGATAATGTTGACACTTCATTGTGTTTGAAGCTGAAGAGGTTGGCTTCATTTCACCTGGCTGTGAAATAATTTAGCACTTAATCCTATTTGCTTTCTAGTAGGGCCGGTTCTGAATCTGACAGTGTGCCAAGGTATAAGGACAGAATAAGGAAACAAATGATAACCTGAAGAGACTCTGGACATAAAAAGATATCTTCTGTATAATATGTTATTGTTATTACTGTTAATATTTGTGGCTATCACAGTGCCTGGAAATCCTTGTCCTAGACCACAGTCTGTTAAATACCACAGTTTCTGCAAGAAAAAAGACAACTAACTTCTCTTCAGGGAGAATACATGCTATTTTATTCCCTCAAGAACATTTTATTTCTGTTAATAAAGTCTACAAATAAAAATAAACCAACAGCGTCTTAATTTGGAACGGGTGGACTGGTGTGCCTTGTTTCCATTGACAGGAACTGTGGGGAATCCAATTCCATGTCAATGCAATGACAACCTAAGTCCTAGCTGATTTCTCTATCTTCCTGCTACCTGGGAGATTTCAGCTTTACAGATCAGGAAACTGAAATATAGAAAGGAATAACTTGTCCAAGGTCACAGGGCAGGTTCCGGCAGAAACAGGAACAGAATCTGTGGATGGCAAGTCACACCACCTATTCTAAATAACAAACCAAAGCGTCTTCAATCTCCAGCTTTCTCTAATGTGTCTAGGCAATTACAGGGCAAATTCAAGGTACAATGCCCTTTTTATTTAAGTTCTTTGTCTTCTTGTTCTGACTTTTAAAAAAGACAGTTTTATTTAGATGTCATTGTTAGTTATAGAAAATACTTTGTTCAGAAGGTAGGGAGGAATCAAAACAATTCTATTTAATTATGGCTGTAATTTTGCTTGCTTAGTGGAGAAAAACAGTTTGTCAGGTTGACGGGGAAGGAATTTATAGACCTAATTGTTGTACTTGGAATAAAAAATATATCACTTAACAATTAAACAAAAAGAAAAGTTCTGAATTCTTAAAATTGTGCAAAAGCTTGAAATATAATGGAAAATAATTAATTGTTCCTCGATTCCGGTAATGGTGGTCCTCCTTTTCCATGCTAATGAACACCAAAAGAAAAGTACGTCGTCAAAGTGTAATCAAAGGTACCTTGTTTTGTAACTCATTGATAGGCACAGAAGCAGATCTCGGTTTTCTTCAATCTCACACTGAAATGCACTGCATTAACGAAACTAATACTTCCCCAGAAAAAATACAAATGCAAATATACATTATGTCTCTCATTTCATTGCATTAATATAAGCTCAATACATCAACACAGAAGTAAGAGAGTTTGTAAACTGAAATGGACAGTCCCAAACTAACACAGTAGGACATGAAATACAAATTATATAATGTATTTATGCCATTTAAATAATGTTTTACACTCCATTGGTAGGAGATAATTGACTGAACAGGGATGTAAGAAATACACTGGCTAATCAGAACCCTCATTAGCTGCAAACCGAAGTAGACTTGTGAAGGAAATCAATACCACCTCAGCATCAGTGATAATGACAGTGAACCTTCATCTGCAAATCCTCATTCATGGCAAGTGAGGTTTGTCATGGAGCTGGTCCCTATTCAAGTAGAAGGGACTAACATCACAGTAAAGATTTATAGGGTGAGATCCACAATGAAGTTTTCATTCTGGTTTTGCCCAGAATAAAGAGTATTGAGTCTCAAGTAACTATTAAAGCAAACTGAGAAGGTTATACCATGAGGACAGCTCATTTTCCTTTACTAAATGGAAAGAATGAGATGTGACAAGGAACAGAAGATTTAAGGAACAAGACTGGTCAATCAGTTTATATGATCTTGCCTGGGCAGATCTAAATGAGAAGCTGTAACATGAAAAGATGAAGTAATTTTCATGGAGGCATCTTGCTCTACTAGTACATACAAATGGGCTTTCTGAAGACTGACAACTGTAAAATCTTCAAGGACAAAATCACCTGAGCATTTCACAAAAATACTTCACACTGATACTAGGGGAGTACAATGTATAACTGATCGCTATGTGCTTGAACTGTTAGCAGTGAAGTATATCTATAATGAAGTAAATTGTTTATTTTAGATCCTGGGGCAGGTGGGGAGAGGAGCTGTAGGCAACATGTTTCACCCAGAGGGCTGTACATGTTGGAGTGGTATGTATCAAGATTTCATCACAATGTTTTGGGTGATACTCTAAAATAAAAGCAGGTTCCTTTTGAGAATGAGAGTAAAATTTTACTTTTTTGTTTAATACCTAGCAAAAATAAAAGCAGTATTCCTCCTTTCTACTTCTCGAAGTTAGCATTTGCTACATAACTTTGCCTCTTTTGTTTCATTTAGGAACAAGTCAACCAACGTTGTTATCTTTTGTATAAGTTGGAACTCCTTTATTAGTCATGTCAGAAATATATACGTGGAAAACAAACAGATCCGAGTTCACACGATGGTTTTAATTTTGATCCTTAATAAAAGAATGAAGCATTTTGAAAAAGGATAGCTATATCTAACCTTTTTTTGTCTTCATTTTCTACAGAAGTTTATAATGGATGGGAGGGAATACACCTAAATGATATAGTGAATTTTGTGTTGCCACATCCTTCAGTTTCCATCTTCAAGAAATGGTCTTTGAGTAGAAAAAAAGACTTGTGATAGAAATTAATGCCAACCTTAACTGTGCCGCTTTGATGCATAGAGGTTTCTTCATTAGAACTTGTATTAAATTCTGAGCCTCTGTATGGAAAACTACAGAACAGTCGAAATTTATTTTGACTTATCACTGACCCAAAGTCAGAGTTAGAATTACAAAATTAGGAGTGAAATGACCTAACATCTGTTTGAAATGCCTTGTACTTCAGAGACCAACACATGCCCTGTATTGTATTTTTACTCTGGGTTAGAGGGTCTGTTGGTTGTATTAGCCACTATTTCTTCATGATCACACTGATTTTTTTAAATAGCAGACAATAGAGTATCTAGTGCTTATTGGAAAACCAGACCGCACTATTACAAAACCTAATTCTTTCCTCATCATGCATAATTAAAAGATGGTCCATCGATAGTGACCTCCATTTTATTTTAAATAACTTCTTTATTAACTACCTTTGATTACAAAGCTGGATTGATTATAATCATTATGTTGGCTTAATATTAATGAAGTGATTACTTCTAGTTTACCTTATTTCTCATAGGCCGTTTCTGAAGGGAAATACAGATATGTCATTAGAAGTTCTAATGTATCTGACACCTCAATTCAAAATGAGTCAGGTTTTAGCTCTATCACTTTTTATTTCACGTCAAAGATTCACAAGATCATATTTCCAACATTTAAGGTAGACACTATCTTTCTCCTACCTTAGATTATGAAGCTCCCATTCTTGGGGCATCCTAAACTAAGATTCAAGTGTACAAAAAGACATGAGGTATTACAAGTAGTGAGAAAATAAGAGAGTGCATGACATGTCAGACCAAAGGTACAAATAGATTATTATGCTGTTTGCAGTGATGTGCAACAGTGGATGCTTAGGGAGTGAGTATAAGAAATTGCGCACCCTTAGTATGAATATTCAGGATTATAAGACCCAAATTCTAGTCCATGTAGAGGAATCAATGATAGCTAGCTTTCTTTCACAAGAAAAAGAGATGAAGGACCATCAGAAAACCTTTCTAAGACAGCAAACAGGGAAGCAAAAGCTGAAGAGAAACAAGCCCTGGTGAAAAGCTATATTTGAGGCAGAACCTACTCTGACATTTCCATTCACTGAAGACTCAAAACCCTATCAGCTTTCCTGAAAGATGCCTACAATGCTTATGCCCAATTCCAAGTGCAGGACACAGATGTCTTTTTCCTTTCCAAGGAATCACAGAATGGCTGAGGTTGAAAGGGACCTCTGGAAGTCATCTTGTCCCCAGTGCCAGAGAATATCCCAAACATCCAGAGAGTACTCACTAGTCATGACCATAACATGAGAGAGCTGCATCCTGTTTCTTCCACTGTCTATTGGAGACTCAGAACTGCAGCTCTCACCCCCTGGGAGATGTCTCCAATCACCAGCTCAGAGATGACTGGCACTGGAGATGGAATAACCTATTTTGAATAGGACAGCTACAATCCCTAGGCCAAAAAGGAGAAAAGAAAGAATGGAGAAGAGAGAGAAAATCCAACAGTTTGCAAATGTGATCCAGGCACATCATCCAGACAAATCACTCCGTGATTGTAGAACTGCCTTTGGACAGGTGGTTTTCACATTGCAGTTCACACTCCATAAACTATCTGTGCATTTTAGACGTCAATCACCCATTCTAACTATGTACAAAACCCTCAGGGCCTGGCCTCTAACTCCTGTATACTCATCCTACATTAACCACTAAGCTATGGAGACACATTATGATGTGCTCTTCCCCGCCGCCCTCCCTTGCCAAATGTATACATACCCTATACAAAACAGAAAATACTCAACAAAGTGCAAAATTTTAAGCTGTTCTCACTTTTCCTTTCAGTGGGAATAAAGCACTTAATTTATTGTGATACCAGAACACACAGAGTGAAGTTCCTATTTATATATTGCTTAAATATGTGTATTTATACCTTAAGACACCTGGCTTCCTTTGAGAATCTACTCTTCCTGCTCTTTGTGAGATCAAGGTCTGTAAGAATGTCAGAAGAACAGATGGAAAATCACGTGCCTTACTAAAATAAATATTATACTACATTATATCGTACTATACTAATTTATCACAAACGGCCAGAAAAGCAGCAGTTTAAGATTGCGGAAACAATATCCTCGTCCTCTAATTTTTAAACTGAAGAACAGATTGATATATAACTGGAAGCTGGAAGAAAGAGATTTAATGTAACTTGTATGGGATGGAAACGTTCTAGCAAAAATAATGATGCCTGATATTGTAAGCTAATAGTAAATGTCTCATTTTGGATACTTTTGACAACACTTGCAATTTCTGAGGAAAACATTTGCTAGAAATCTTAGCATCCCATCAGAATATTTGTCAGTGTGAAGTCAAGAGTGTGATTATTTTTGACTGTATGATTTTTGTGTTATACAGAACTGTGTAAAAACAAAAAAATATACACTCATGTCACTTAGACATAGATGGTCTGAGGATTCTTCCTTTCCTTTTACAGATGCTTTGCAAGAGGGGCAATAGAATTTTTACTTTTATGTTGAAGGGAATATGTTGAAGTTTGGATTAATTGAAATCTTATGAATTACTAATGAACTGCTTAGATAAAATCATCTTTTCATTGCCTTTCAGAAGTTGAATTCTGACTTTTTGACCCAATAGTGTCATTTCTCTATCTTCACATATTTTGTGCCAGTTTTTATGTGAATACAAATTACTAGTTTTTTGTTGAAACGAACAAATAAAATGTTGGGTTTTTTTTTAACTGACCTAACAAAATGATTATTTAAAGCTTAATATTCTGCTTAAATAGGTTAATCTAAAAATAAAAAAAAAAAAATCACAACCCTGATTAGTCATTTTAATTAACATTAGAAAAATCTGTTACAAACATAGTTCCAGCTGCTGTTCAGTAATAAGTGCATTTTTAACTATCGGTTAGATATGAAAAAAAAAAGAGATTCCAAATGAAACTTTTTTTTTTTTTTTTTTCAGAAAAAAAGATCAAGATACTATTTTCTTAATTTAGACACATTAAAATATGTAAAGATTAAATGGTTTGACAGAAACCCTGCAAGGAAAGTGATTGTGACTTTAAGTACAAAACCCCCCTGTCTTAGATTTTCACTTTAATAGATGCAATCCAAAATGTCAAATTCAAGAAAGTCTGTATGCATAATATGAGTTCATTAAAGCGTGTACATGCTCAAGATCGGTCCAAATGCTGGTAGAATTTACTCTCAAATTTTAAATTAGATTATATGTATTAGATGATTTCTGTAAATCCCTTTATTAATCCCACAGCTTCATGGAATGGGTAGACTTCATAATTCAGAGTATGGGCACAAAATTTATGAAGTTCAGTTTTTCTCTAGTGACCTGTTTGTACCTGTTGTGTTTTCATCTACCTCAGCAATATTCTTACTGATTTTGACCGCTTTATAAATGAGGAAGATCAAAACAAAGGTCTATAATTTCAAGATCGCTCACTCTGGCAAGATGTGTGAGAATATATATTTATACTTTCTGCATCTCAGTTTTCCCATGAGATGTTACAGACTTAGTTGAGATCTATAGGTCACAACCATGCTCTCTAATGTGTTCTCAAACCCAGAAAGCTTTTTTTTGTGTCATGCTGATCACAGGAAGACATATCCACCTTCAGATGCTGCGCTATATCTCTTTCTAGACAGCGTGGGTTAAGTGGACGTACACTGAGCAACATTTAGAAGGGGACCAGGGTGTTGGGCTTTGTGTGAGAAAGGAGACCTATTCCTTTCCTGACCACAAAAATCTCCACTTATGATCCACCTGGAGCAATTTTTGGTGAAAGCAATTAAAATTTACCTCTAGCATCAAATCAATAACACAGCAACAAAGGTTTATAAAGACATGGGTAGGAGATATAGTGAGAAGGGGGCAGCGGAAAATTAAGAGAACTGAGAATGCTTAATCTAATTATCCAAAGATCAAATCCAAAAGCTCTCTCCTTGCCTCTCTGCATCTATCTGATGTATTGTTGACATTTGCTTTACCTCCATGGCCAGTGACATGTTCTCTTGCCCACTCTGCGTGCTCAGGTTGCTCCAACAGGAAACAGGCGTTTCTTGGCAAAGTGTGCTAGGTTTTGTGTTTAATCCTTTTCTTAAATCTCCCTGGGGTTCCATTTAGATTAAAATCCTCCTTCCTCCCACCAACCATTATTGATCCTTAATTTATTTAGGAGGCAGTTTCAGCACTCCTTCTTCCAGGTATTGACTGCCCTTACTGCCTTGGAAATTATAATGGCCGTTCAGAAAAATAGGTGTTATCTTTTGCACTTGAGTAGACATTAGAAAAATATTAACAGCTCTCCCCTACTTGGACAAACAATAAGTAAATCTCTTTGTGAAGATTTTTCTATACACTGAACCTTGTATTTCATATTAACATGTAATATCCTAATCATACATCAATGGAATTGATGTTTGTAGCTCATTAGTGGGTGTTAGTTGAGGCAGAACTGAAAGAAAAATATAAAAATAGGTCTTAGTAAAGTTGACTAAACAGTTTGCTTAAGGAAAAACAAACCACATCTCAGTTCTTTACATCAGGACCTGTACAAAACCTATGTACAATTGCAACATTATCATTAGCTGTCTGAGGCACCTTCTTACCAGACTCTACCTCCTGAAGTTACAAAGCACAAGTCCATTATCCTAAAAAAGAGTTCATAAGTTAATTGTAACAACTGCAGGCTTTGCATAATTACATCCTGCCATGGTTATGAAAGATTCTCTCTCATGTATCACCTGGTAGAATGCTTGTCACCTGTTTAATAACACTTCCAAACCAGAAGTAATCCTTAAAACAACTCAAAGAATGCTCAGAAAACTTCTGTTGCATCACAGTTGACAGCACCTGAGTGTCTAGCTTTATTCCCTTGACAACATTTAAAGGAGAGGACACGTGTTCACCAACTATTGGATAGATGAGAATTTGTGCTTGAAAAATAACAGCTCTGCAGAATGGTCTGTCCACATTCTTATATGTCCTTTGTTCCACTTCAGTGTCTGAGATCTCATAATGGGTGTTAATGAACTAAACCTCACACTGTGTCAGTGATATAGCAAAATGCCCACATTCCCCAGCTTTATGGATGAAGAAATGATTGAGACAAAGAAAAACCAGAAGCACCTCCACCCCATGGCACAGAGCAAGGATTTGGGTGTCCCTGAGCAGTAGCACAATGTCTTGGCCATCTCTCCTCTTCTGGCTTCGCCCTATTTACACACATGGCTGGGAGAACAGACACCCTGACCTTTTAAAAATCCATCATGAAAATTTCCTTGGTGTTTTCACTTTGCCATAAATGAAAGGCAACTACTATCTGTGACAAACTCTGCTGAGTAATTACATTTGCTGCAAAAAATGTTTGTTCTCAGGTATTGTTCTGTGTGTTTATTAAAATAAATCAGCACTAATGCAGTCACCTCTCAGAGTAAGTTCATCTTCTGGCAAAGGATTTTATTTCCAGCCTAGACTATCACTAAACAAGGATGTGGACCTCAATGCATAAAAGCAATACAGATGGACTCTCTGACACTAAAACTCATTATTAAGGCAAGAGGTACCATGCCCCATTACTTTTAATGGATTGATTAATAACCATTAATGCAGCCTCTTCATGATAATTTTGGAAAGTAATAAATGTGCTAATATTTGGCTTGAAAAACTAAAGCATTCATTTCTAATCGTTACTGTTTCCTGATCAAGTACTTGGCAGAAACAACTGTCCTCCTTTAACCCACACATCCTTTGACTGGACTATAGTGATTAGTTAGATTAGATCTTCACTTTCCTGACTCAGCCATCTTGTGACTGCCCCTGCATGAAAGGAAAAGGGAGCCTGCATTCTTAAGTGATATAAAATTGTAAGGCTGAAGTCTCCAAAATTCTGTGCTACTGAGCCCAACCATCTTCCCCCTACAAGCTGCCCAAAACTGCTCTCTAGGAGGAAGAAGTTGAGTTGTTTGTTTTATGTGTTTTGCCACCTTCTCCTCTAGGTACATCTGTAGAAAAGTCTTACTCTCCAGCAGAAAGAAAACTGGAAATAAACAAGAAAACTTGATCCTTTTTTCTCCCATGTCTATGTGTGCATTCATTGCAGATATAGGCCAACACCTGAAGTATGTCTTATTACTGATTTCAGTTTCATTCAGTTGCCCCATTAAAAATGGTTATGAGTGCCGACCCACCTATCTCAATGGCTGAGAAATCTAAGGTTTATATATTCTTAATTTACTAAGCTGAAAATGAAAGCAGCAGACAGAAGTTCCACACAGCCGTGCAAGAAATGTAGAAAAAGAAAATACCTACCTGACCTGCAGCCTCTGGTCAGTCTAGCTCATCTTCCCAATTAACAACCAATATTACACACAGAGAAAAAAAACTAACAACGAAGAAACCAAATCCTTATAGTCTGATATTTGGCCAGCATATAAGAAAAGATACCTGATCCAAGGAGCTTTAAGTCATGTTCAGCGCCGTTTTGAGGTAGAGTAGGAACAGGATTCAAAACCACACGAAATAGGTGAGGACGGGTATTGACAGTGTTTCTCAGCCCTGGCATTAGAGCCTTTCAAACAATACTGAGGTTTTCACCGTTGCGATTTAACAGCTGTGGGTTGTACCTTTTCCAAGGGAATAAAAGTACAGAGCTCATGCTTGGGCTGGAGAAGCAGTACATTGCTCCCCGCTCCAAACCCCAGCCCTCAAGCCGTCTGGGCTGGGAGATGTGCTGCCAACGAAGCTGTGACTAGCATAGCTCCCAGCATCATAAAATATCCTCTTACTTCCACTAAATCAAAGGTGCTCTGGGAGCCAAGATGATAGAGGAATAATACCGAACAAAATCAAAATGCTCCAGATGCGATTTATTGGTTTAGAAAAGAAGAAGTCATAACCTTGAAAGAAAGGAATGAGTGCAAGTGGAAGGAGCAACCTGTAAGCTTCTACAGCGCTCAGACCCAGGCAGGAGCAGTCGTGTGTGAATATCCCCAGCCATGGCATCACAAAAGGAATAGCATGTCTGAAGGTATGATAGACCAGTGCCCAGGGCCTGCAGACTCATATCGAAATCTCACTACGGAATGATTAGTCACAGTTTGAGCCCCAGGATACGTAAGTATAAGATAAGATGAGCAACAAGAGAGGGAAGTGACGAGCTGTGCAAACGCCAGAAGAGGGAGATGACGCACGAGAGGACAATGAGAAAGAAAAACACTGCAAGGGCTTAGGCAAAATGCTAGTACTGCAGAGGAACAAAGCAGCCTTCCCCTAGCCTCTGTTCCCAGATCCCTTACTTCTAACATTATAAAGTATTTCAAGAACAACAAGGTGAGGACCAAACATATGTGAGAAAATTTAGGAGTGTAATTACATAAACGATTTTAAGGTAAAATTTTTAGAAATTTTCTGTTCTGCAGAAAAGCAGCTTTAAGACACTGGCAAGGCAGAGAACTCAAAATAGGACTTGTTAGCTATAACTTTAAGCTTATAGCTACGGGCGACTATTTTGCCCTTGAACATATTTAATCTCAGGTCTTAAAGATTAAAGTTAAATGGGCTTTCCCACTGGAATTAGATGCTTGTGTAACTTTGAAGATATAGGCGTTTGTTTTTTAATTGTAAATGGGATAATAAAGGTGATGTCCCGTGTCATAAATTCTGAGGATAACTGCAATAAAGATTATAAATAAAATCATGTAGTACAACAGTGGATTCCAAATACGAACTGAGAAATGCATTTTACAAACTCTCTGTTGTACTTCCAGCAGAAGCAGACATTATTCTTCAGACTCCAGGTAAGATACTGAATTTCGAAAATGAAAACACAGTATGCAGTACCATGCTGAGCAAAGAGCCTATCTGGACTACAGCGTGCAGAAGTGACTTACAAAGACCATACAATACAGTTGATGATAAAATGTTTGCTGTTACCTCCCTGGAAGTTGTAGAAAATCAATATACCCATCACTGCCAGGCCCACTGGTTCTAACAGGCTCAGCCTTGCTGCAGGCTTTGATTTCTTATGTTCAGTCTGCATCCCGAGCAGGGAAGGAAGCGCTGTGCGTGTGTCGGTGCCTGTGTGTGTGTGCATGTGAGTGAGAGAGAGAGATGTGCAGTGAGCTGGAAACCAATTAAAGTGCAGTGTTAGATAGGTGACGAAAAGGGCTCTATAAAAGCGGGATGGTGCCAGGGCTAGACTTAATATAGCACCTGGCATACAGCGAAAAATAATAACATTAAAAATGTTCTGAACTAATTTATTTGTAGGGAGAATTGGAGTAAAAAAAAAAGCAAAGTTCAAGCAAAATGTCAAGTTCAGGAAATAAACCTGGAGGAAAAGATGAAGGAATGTCACATCTGATGCTTAAAAAATGCCCAATAGTATAAAAGAGCAGTTAACAATACAAGGCTTGTGGGCTACCGAATACTGACTGCCAAACCTCGATTAAAAATAACCCTAACATGTTAAGTGATTGTGACAAAGACTGTCATTAGGTGGGGTGGGGAGGAGGGGAGTATGAGTCACTACAGCCACTTTGCCAAATCTCTTGAATTTATCATCAGTATCCTCAAAAGGTACTGATCCTCAAAAGATCCAGATACTCAAAAGCCAGTGTGGCTTTCGGGCAACTGTGAATGGAAATGTGGTACGATCTGCCTAGACTTTTGGCTGACCCCACCATGCTCTTCAGGGCTGCTGCACCTTCATTTCACTCCCCTTCATTCAGGGAGAGAAGAGCTACAATTCCTACTGCCTCCTAGTTAGTGATGTGGAAGGCAATAGAGACGTTAGGAGGGAGTTTTACAACTCGCTTTCATCTAGAAAGTCATATGGCCGTAGTCTGTTTGCCTGAGGTAACAACTTGAACTGTGTAACCTGGAAGCCTGATCATCCATGGAAGTATACCAATGGACACATGAATGGAGTCACCTCCAGAGGTTAACTGAGGTTACAGGAAAACCACTTCATCTTGCTTTTCATATTTTCTCTCCGTCCTTTTTGCACCTTCTACTGTCTTATTTTGCTCTAATCTTCATCTCCTCTTCTCCAGTTGTAGCCCAGTCTAGCTTTCACACCAGGAGACCTGTAGCGCCATTCACAGAGTGCATCTGTGCCTCTCAGACTACCACACCCATCAGCTGTATAGGCAGGATGTCAGGCACGTCCACCGCTTCGTTTTCTGAAGGATAAATAAAACAAGGCTGCCTCTATTGCCCCAGCCTTACAGGATGAGAAGGGAGGAAGAACCCTTCCTCAGCCTGTTCAGCCCTCATACTTACCCACAGCTGTTGAAAACAGTCAGGATGCTAAAGGAAAGTATTCAGAAACAACGTCCAGCCCTGAGTTGCCTATGGCCAGAAGCTAATTGAAAAACTGAACCAGCACGGTATCCCTAAACAAGATAATTTCAGGCCTTTAAAAAAAAAAAAAAAAAAAACAAAACGGTAAAAAGCTAAATATCCCCTTACATGTAAGTACAGCCACACAGCTACAATTCCATGCTTGGGTAGTACATACAGACCTGTGTACACTAAGGAATGGAAATAATCTCTGGGAATTACTGGACTGAACATTTCTGCCATTAGAACAATTATTTGGAAGCAAAACCACACATTTACACATGCACACACTAAAAACAAGACAAGAAGGGCACCTTTGTGTAAGGAATAAATGGAGCTGTAACCAAACCAGTTGGAGACACTTGGTTTTATATAGCCAGACTAATTAGCACTGTTTCGAACGTTTGAATAAAAAAAAATAGGAAAAGATAAGTCAGCATCCTTAATTAGCATTCCACATTGAATAGCAAAGACATTTGCAGTAGGTTGACACTGGTCATTTTGAAAGACAGGAAGAGGATAAAAACTGATTGCTCTGTACCTCCAATTTTACATGTTGCAATCTCACAGGATTGCACTGTCAAAGAAATAGAGTTAAACACTGAATTAAGCTCAAAGATATCAGGTGAAATTGTACACAATATTGAAGCTTCCCCCTTTTCAGTTTCTTTCAGAAACATCAGCAAATGTTTGAGGCTTTTTAGAAGATTTCTTTCTTTCTTTCTTTTTTAATGAGTGTGTTATAGCTTCTGTGTTCACAGACCTGACAGCATCAGTGCCTGGTGCTGGTCTGAAATCAAAGCTCCCCTGATTTTTATTGGTTCTGTTCTAGTATCGATACCTGTAACCTGCCGTCGAAGGCAAATCACCATCACTGAAATCAACCAGAAAAAAAAAAAAAAATCCCTCAAACCCAGAGAATTTAAGATGAGAATCTGGCCTGTGTTGTCCTGGCATTGGTGAAATGAGTTGTCCAAGTTTAAATTTGGAGCGCTTACAATCAATAAAGGTGCTTCAAATTTGTGCCCGCATGAGAGCAGCATTGCTTTATTAGATGCTTTGAGTAAGCGCACAGGCTTAAAGAACAGCCATTTTCATAGGTTTTGATGCGGTTTCACTGGATGAGCTTCAGCATAAGACTAAACAGAAGCAACTAAAAGTGGAACTGGCAGGATGTAACTGTAAAACACCTTTGGAGGTTCTTGTCTTTTCAGGATATCTTAGTAATAATGTTCCCATTGGGATATCCATTTAGATATCCTAAAAAGACAAATCTTTAAAAGCATAAACGATCCCATTTCACTCCCACAGGTTTGCAAGCTGAATAGCTAACTGTCATATTCCTTTGAATCTCTCAGCCTTAATGGACACATACAGGAAGACAGAAAAAAACATTCCTTCTAACTATAATAGAGATCCAGTTGGTAGCTCACCATTCAGCAATAACTATTCCATTCTGCATCTCTCAGCAAGAAAGATGGGACAAAATAGGATTTCACCAAATTTATTATAATGGTAGAATAATTGGAAGAAGTCTACCAGAACACCTGAAGGGGCTGATGGAGTATAAATACCGTTTCCATTAGGAAGCAGATACAAGTCAAGCTCACCTGCCAGGCAAAAGCTCTCACATCTGCCTAGGATTTAGTTATGCTTACTATCTCCTGGTTGACTTTTCTGACAGTCAGTATTAGTTCTCCTTTCAAAACATACAGGCTTTCTTTTACTTTTTTTTTTTTTTTTGGCTTTTTATTTTAAATGAATATGTAGGCCGTTATTTATGCATGGTAGGGAATAATGCAGTCACCTGTCTGTGGAAAGAAAAGCACAATTCACGCAATTTGACTGGTCATTATTTCAATATGGTTCATATAGACTGCTGTAACAGGCTGCCAAATTGCTGTTCCTTCATCAGTCCCATTTTGCATAGAGTAACACAGGAAAATAATTCAGTGGGGTTTCTCTTTAGCTGTAAAACATTTTCAACCCAGTCTTCCTTTCCTTTCTCTTACATACAAATAACTAATTTAATAAAATACCATAGAGGACAATAGAATAGAATGGAGGGCGAAGTAATTTTGAAAAAAAGTTCCTTTTGAGAAATTTTCAGTGGTAAGATGCTGTAAAGATCCAATGCACAAAAGGTGTTTAAAATGTTGTCTGGATAGTTAAATAAAAACACCAAGGTCTCAGAAACTCATTGATGACTGAAAACTTCTCCTGACTAACAAAACAAAACAAAACAAAACAAAACAAAACAAAACAAAACAAAACAGAAAAGAAGAGCTGTTTCAGTCTGTTTTTGAAATTTCAGTGACTGAAAATTAAGGTGACTATTAAGGATAACTCTTAAATCTTCTCTAGCCCCCTGCACTCCAGGAGACTCCCCTATCCTGCAGAAAAAACTGAGTTCTGTATTTCCAAGTGTATCACTGTATCCCAAATATAACAGAATATATTTTGGTGAATTGCGACCATTTTCCCAGATCTCAGATCATGCCAACGTTCTTTATATCCCAGCAGTCTCTTTGCTGTACTCATGATTTGGTAAGATATAGGTCATTGGATATGCGAATGGAACCCATGAGAAACAATTTCTTTAATGACATCTCCACATTAAGAACTTAATTCGAGATCTGTCTGTTATAAAGTTATTAAACCATATCACGTTCTTTGTTCATTCTATGTATGGAAAGTTTATTTTATTCAAATGTCAGAGAGTCATATGTCAAATGCTTTAGAGAAAAACGAAATTTCTGTACCACAAACAGACCTTTTCAGCTAGACCTGAAATTCTGTCAAATAAAACATTCTTTTGTTTTACAAAAACGTCTTTCTTTGAAGCTATGCTGACATTATTCTCATGCGTTTTTTTCTTCTAGCCCTTTGCTTCTGGAGTTTGCTTCCCTATTTTACTGGTTATGTTACTTTAGCTAGAATAAATCAATTGATTGATGCAATGTATTTTCCCACTTAATCAGTTTTAGCCCTCTTCAATATTGAAATTAGAAATCTTCCAAACTTTGGAATTCAAACTTGGTTACTAACAAACATTCATGATTCAGAAGGTCCCTTGGCTAACTCCTTTAATGCTTATAAGTTACTTTGGTTTGCTAATTTATTAGGGTTTGCAGGTCTTCTATTCCATCTACAGGACCAGAGAAAGCTCGATCAACTTTTGCAGCAAGGATAAACAGCTTGCAGCTGACACATGACAAGGCAACAGCAGCCTATTTTTCTTCCTCATACTATTCAGGGTGACATCAGTATATGCCTCTGTCATTAATGAGCAGCTATCCTCTCTACTGACATAAGCAGTGACACCTGTTTTCCCACTTCCACCTCTCAAGCTATAGCTGGACAGGTAGACTACCCCTTCCCAAACAGAGCAATAGCCTGTTTCTCCATCATTTGCAGTCCATTTGCATTTGACATAAGCTGCTGCCTCACCTTCTGCATCAACTGTTGTCTCCTCTTTGCTTTCTAAACAAGCCCAAGCAGTCCTCCCCTTCCTATTAAACCCAGACTTGGGGGAAGGCAAATCTATTTTTAAGATGTGCTGTTTTATGGGTTTTTAATACTAATGCCTATTCAAGTAGTTCACTGCTCCCTTTGATTTCATTTATAGCGTTCCTACATTTTGTCCTTGTCCACAAATTCTTCGCACAAAACAAGCCTGACCAGGCAATAATCACAGGTTAGTTGCAGAGTTGCTGTGTTTAAAATTAGTGATTAACTTTTTACTGATAATATAAAAATTATGCCTTGCTACAGGACTTCGCTGTGTTTCTGATGTTTGGAGAATTAAGTGGGTTTTGTTGCAATGTATAATTAATATTCCTCAGCTAAAATTGCTCAGTGTAACACAATTTTTGATGTAATTTAGGTCATCCTTCAGAGAGATATTAGGTAGTCTATAACAAATTCCTGCCCAGCAATTTTATTACATACAACTTTAATGAATTAATACTTAAGAGTCCTGTAATTCTCAGTAGTCTCCAATTATAAGCACCTGATATTGATCCCAGCAATTCTCCTTGCATTTGGCTTCTTGAGAATCACCAGCTCCATCACATTTCCTTTCTGAGTACGCTGCTGGAAACAGTGCATAAATACTTGTTCTTAGATAATTTGGGATTTGACTTCGTCAGACATAAAGGATTTCCCACTCAGACTTCAGGCCTGAGTATTCAGACATGACTGGTCCATTTTTAGCCTCCTCTTTCTAGTTTGTTTAAAGGTCTGTTGACTATGAATAGATTTAGATGAAGGCCACCACATTCTTAAACCCTATTCTCCCTAGACTTGACCCAATATTCTTTGGTCAAAACTATCAGTCTGGTGCCATTTAAACACTTCATTTCAGTATCACTTTTCCTCCCTATACTGCAGGATAGCAGGTTTTCTGGGATATTCATGGATAGCCTGGATATTTTTAACTTTCCTCTTTCTACCCAGATCATTCAAGCTTTCCAGACTCTGAGGAACAGAGCCAGATGCTGTGCCACTGAGTCCAATACAGATGGAGCCAAAGGCAGCATCAGTTTTCAGTCCTACACTCTTGCTGATCCCTGAGTCATGGTATTTGCCTTCATTCCCAAAAGGGAACAAATTGACTTGATATCCTCCCAACTTTACACCAAATCCTATCCATTTCTCTTAGCATTCTCTCCTATGTGACAATTGCCACTTATGGATGCTCTGTTAGTCATATCTGCACTTTATTCTGTTTTGACTTGGGCTGTTTTGTCTACGTCAACCATTAAGGACCTCTCTGCCAAGACCGCTCTCTGCATACCCTTCATTAACACAACTGTGCCTTTGGAGGGGGAAACAGGCTGTGACTCACTTCAGCATCTGCTGACACCATAAGGAGATCTGAATGGATGGGTGGGTGGGTGGATGGATGGACAGAGCTTTCCAAATTCACCTGCCAAACAGACAGAGAAGTCTCAGTTCCAGTGACAACTTCTGAACGTGCCATCTTCCAGCCTTCATACCCTCTGTTGGCAGCTCATTTGAGGACCTGACCCACCAATATGTTACATTCACACTGAAGTTTAAGGACAGAAGAAGAACAAGATTGCGGGGCTTCTGGCGTTCATAATTCTTTAGCTTCTAACATCTTCATGGCACTGCTCAATGGGAAGTTAACAGAAATAACACTTCTTGTTTTCAGACTTTCTCTTCCCTACCCTCCCGTGTCAGTGTGGACCAGCGTGTAGGATGCAAGGAGAGCAGAACCTGGTGCAAAGCGTATAATTTTTTCCCATTATTAAAAGGGACTGTTATTTCATTATTAAAAGGGATTATGAAGAGGGTGGTGGATAACAGTTACTTGAAAGATGAGGTATGGCGCTTTCTGCAAGCACAAGAGTAGCACACTTCAACTCTAACCAACACAGAGCATCAAATTTCAGAGCATTACTGACAGCCAAACAAAAAATACTTCCAGGTCACAAAGTTTAATAGACTGAAAGAAAGGCTCGACATCAGTAAGACTACAAAAATATATAGAGCTATAGTAGTTAATGCTAATAAGTTCTGAAAAGTTATTAAGCACCATGCTTCAGTTTTAATACAGTTTTTGAGAATTAGAGATTAGCAGAAGGCATAATGTAAATAACAGATTATTACACTTATGTGAAGTTTTTGCGTCTTTTTCTGGGATATCTAGTACTATGCACTATAGGACACTGGATTCTGTGCTGGACATCTCAAGTTTGGGCCTACACTTCCTTGCTAACTTGATAGTGAATATTCCCAGCTACTTAAGAAACAGCATTGAAGGGCTTTAAAAGGGAACATCTCTATAGCATGTTTCTGCCTAGAAGATGCTGCCTTTTGGGGTACAAGAACTCAAACCAAGAAAGTTAGTGGTCAAATCCCAGTTTTTTTTTGCAGAACACCACAGGTGTTCGGACTGATGTAGAAGTGGGAGGCAATAGAAAAAGTTTAGAGACACAAAGTGAAAATTTCTCAAAGATTAATAATTTTAACTTGTACAGACACCCTTCTCGAAACTATTTACAAATATTGGTTAGACAACTGAGACTGTTGCATCACATATATCCCTGGGACTTTTACAGCAAGAGTTGTACAAGATTCAGCTAAGACCTTTGTGCTCCTGAAAATTTCAGTTAACCCGAGCCAGTCATCCCTGCAAGTGGAATAATTATTAACTTACTGTTATAGACTTGGAGACTGAGGCAGAGAAGAGCAGTTATTTTCCCCAAAACTGCATATGAAGTTTATTCCACTCTGCTTTCTTGAAAGCCTTTATTTATTTAACCATGCCACCATTTTTCTTGCCTCTTCACCTGAATCCTATGAGACTGGAATATTCAGTCATAGTTAAACAAATAGTCATTTAAACAAGTACCATCTGTTAAGAAATTCTCTAACAGAAAGCAGCAACCTAAATGACAAACAATATTCACATTTTCCACACCCTAACTCTTGGTGCTGTTTTGGGCTTTGCTCTTTCCTCCTAAAATTCGTTGCTAACTGGATGATTGACATCAACAGTGGTAGCATAAAAATTTGCATCTATGTTCATAGATCCAATGTTTCTAACTTAACTAGATTGTACAGATAGAATGGTGACAACCATGGATAAACAGGCTCCATGTCTTCTGATTAGTTTTCAAATTAGTCAAAGTTGCATCTTTTCTTAGTGAATATGAAAAAGTTTGTTAAATTGGATATTAATTTTAACCCAAACAGGAGCAATTGTTTTTAATTATGTTAACAAATCTGTCTTGTACATTCTTTGCATCTGTTCAAGTGTTATATTTTTATTATAAAATAACTGCTTGGTCAAAGCTGGATTTCATTTCCCTTGAGTATAGGCTGTAGAAAAATCAGCCATGGGCTCCACTGAAAGCTTTTTACATTATTTGCAGATTTTTTCTTAAGAAACCCACAACATCCATAGGAAGTGAAAGAAATAGTGCTGGGTGGAAAACATTTTGAAACTTCTGCATTTTCAGCAGCAAAGAAAAATGTTTTTAACAGCTGATACAATGGGCACATAATTCAAACTGTCCTTCATTACAGACCTAAATTTATCTTCCATCCCACACAGACTTCTACTCTATCACACTTTTTCTACCCAAAATTATTCACATCAGAAATGTAGGCTCATGAAATGCAGGGTAGCAAAAGTGTTATTTATGCTAAAGAAGCCAATCCCACTTCTTATTTAAGCTTTCTGACTGTGGGTTTATTGTGTCCTCCCTCTTGGGGCTAAGTCCCATATGGTATCTCACATTTGCACCCAAGCAGATTGAGAATATGGTGTCTTTGCCTCTGAGAGCTTGAATTAATATACTAAGACTGAGTCATAAAATACTATAAAGAGCTAGAGGCTTTATTGACTTTAAGCTCTCTGGAAGCCTTTTTGCCATGTGAATTATTTAAAGTCCTTTGCGAGCTTCCCTGAGGCCTTTGAAAAGAAACTCACAATCACCTTCAAATACGCTGTGGCCAGCCCTCCCTTAAAAAATCTGCTTTCTCTAAATACCATGAATTCCGGCAGCATCTACCCACTTCTGTGAGGAAAGTGGAGTCCAATATTCAAAAATTTCAGACCACAATACAGTTAGAAGTAATTCTACTCTGAATAACTGGTAACTTTTTTTTCTTCCAAGATAATGGGTAAAAACATCCCGCTAATAATTATAGTTGTTCTTACGGTCTGTCTTACTTCTATACACAAAATTTATCTTCATAGGGAATATGACAACCAATGTTATTTGAGAATTGCACATACAGGACATGACACAGTCACACAAGTTCAAAAATACTTGGTTTTAGTTAATTTGCATTAAATCTATTTAATAAAGTCACCATCATTCAGAAATTATTTCAGAATAATAACAAGACTTTAATTTCAGAGTTTTTTTCAAGAATAATTTCTCCATGAAAACCAACTCAAAATTATATGGAGGAATTCATTATGAAAGTGTTCTGATAATAGAGTCCGATGATTACCCCAAACAATGCTTCTGGGGAACTTTGTTTCCAAAAGCTTTCAGCTGATGAATCCAAAAGTTCAGTCCTAATATTATCTGTAGGAAACACAGCAATAAAAAAGCTAATCACTGCCAATATGCAGATGAATTATAGCTCTAATTCTTTTTTCCTTCAGACACCAGTGGAAGGATTTTTATGTTTTTCCTGTTCCTATAAACTGAACCAACACTTTTCTTTATTTATAGCTAACGAGGAAATCATGTTGTAACACATTAGGCAATTCGGGACACAGGGAAGAAGCATCACTACCCTGGTTTATCATTTTTGTTCCTTCATCTCTCCTCTTCATCACCTGTGATGATATCAGCTCCCATCCAAGCCCAGATATAACTTCTTCACCTGTCCATATATGCTATTTAGACTCTGAATAACCAATTTTATAGGCTATTCCTTCCTTCTCTTTTTCCATTGTCCTTTCTCTTTTTGAACTTCTGGCTCAGGCAGGATTTGTCTAATGAGTTCACACAAGTCTTACCAGGGAAAACCTGTCTTGACTTATATTTGTTATGCACCACTTCCAGTGACAGTCTCAATAAACAATTATTGATAATAAGAAGAGCATTACCATTACCCCAGCACTTTGCTTGAGTTGACAACTGTGACACAATTTGCTAACAACACAAGAAACCACTTTATGCACCAAACAATCTTGACATTAATTTCTCCAGCAATAAATAATTACCTAAATTATTTGTAAAATTGTCGAGTAGCAACCTGCATTTTCCTTTGCAGATCCCACTTACATGATGAAATTTCCATTTGCAGCACATTACAATATTTAAATTGAAGTGTCTTGGATGCTTATAAGATACTACTCTTACCCTCAAGAAAGTTCCTTACCTGATGCAATTTAAGATTTCTTTGTCCTTTGAAGTTAATACTAGATAGCACTAGATGAGGATCTAGCCTACACTTTTAGTAGGGCTCAAACCCAACATAATGAGAAACCTATCTGTTGTGTCAGAATCAATAGATTTCTTTCTTCCCTGCAGAGAATTCTTGGTACAGAGAAGTGCACTGCCTCAAGCAACTGTAGGGTAACAATAATTTACTCTCATAAGGAACATGGACTTTTGAGATTCCTAGATTTTATGCAATTTTATTCTACGGCTAAAGTTAAATTCCAGAGATATTATCAGAATTTTCAAAGGCAGATCTCATTTCTTACTAAATTGAGACTATCTGGGACTGCTGTCTCCAGAGAACAAATTCAATGAAATCTATCGTGAGGAATTTGTTTTCTACTATACACTTGCAGTAATTTACTTAGTCATCTCTTTAATTCAGGTTCTGATTCAGGAAAATTAGTTCAATGCTGGAATTTTTCTCTCAATCGAAGAAAAAAAAAAAACAAAACTGTTATGTTGCAGGTTTAAATTTACTTTAGAAAAAAAATCACTTATGGATTGTCAGAATATTTCTAATAATGTACTGATTCTCAAAACAGCCCTTTCAGTGTTCTGAAAATCATTTATAACTGTGAAGAAAAATCTGTTTCTCCTTTACACATCAAAAATAATCAGTAGGTAGAAGATTTTGAAAACTTCCAATGTTATAGTTTCTTGGACCACTAAGATTGTTAGACACTGACCAGACAGGTATTAGGACAAAACAAATCAGTGGCAAGACTTTTCTCGTTCTTTCTTCTTGTAGTTGAATGCATCCGCAGGAATATACTGATTATTTTTTCTAATAATATATCTATATCTGGGAAAACTGTCGGGGAAAAATCTCTCATTAATAGTAAACAAAATATAAAAAAAACCTAAAAATTTGTACTGTGAGGAGTGGTTCAGAGGTTATAAATGTTGCAATACCAAAGTCTGCATGGGGACTCAACAGCCAGAAAAAAACCCTAAAAATTAAATTAAAATTAAACCTTTTCCTACTCATGTCCTCAAGATCTGCCTCTTTAAAAAAACAAAAACAAAAACAAAAACAAACCAGCCTCAGACAAACAGAAATCAGCACTTTCCAACTTAATGTTTCCAACTGAGGTCACCTTTAAGAACAGGCGTTTTTATCAGTTTTCTACTTCTCTCTGTATCCCCTAGTCCAAGGATCTCCCTAAGTAAGAACCCAGAAATCTTTTACAAATTGTTTGTTTCCCAAAAATAACCAGAATGAGATCTACCACTTACACTCAGAGAGGCATCTATCAAAACATGGTTTGCACCTAAGTTAGAAAGCAACTTTGTTTGGTCCCCAATGACAGTAAGGACAGTGTACTTTTCAGACTTGTGAGAAATGAAAAGTAACATTGCTATAGAAATTATAGATGTAAAAACCTCTGATTTTTCTTTGCTGTTGTGTTCTCCCCACTTCATGCCTAACCAGGATACCGTAACAATTTGATCCTTTCTTTTGCCTGAACAGTCGTATCATTTTCTGACAGCAGATACAATAGATTCTGCAACTACTTTGGTTTGTATTTGCTTAAATTAAGGAAAAAACCTCCACATATTTCGATAATTAACCATATCAGTTCAGTTTGAAAGTAAACAGTAAATCAGTTAATAAATTAAATTACTTTAATCTTTCTTCATCATAGCACCCTAATTAAATCAGGAGATTAGAAATCATTTAAGGTTACAAAAGTTGGACTTAATAAACAATACATTCTGTAACAACATGTTCTAGATACTGTCAGGATAATTTAGATATGGAGCTTCTGTCCCAGCAGTGCAAGTGATAGTCTCTTATTCCCCTCCTTTTTATGGCATATAATTCACCTGTTTAACTCATTTCATAGAATCTTGGAATACCAGGTTGGAAGGGACCTCAGGGATCACCTGATCCAACCTTTCTTGGCAAAAGCATGGTCTAGACGAGATGGCCCTATATACTGCACACCTGAATCTTAAAAGGGCGCAATGATGGGGAATCCACCACTTCTCTGGGGAGAATATTCCAACAGCTGATTGTTCTCATTGTGAAAACTTTTCCTCTTGTGTTCTATAGGAATCTCCCCAGGACTAACCTGTGTCCATTACCCCTTGTCTTTTCCATGTCACTCCTTGTAAAAAGGGAGTCTCCATCTACTCTGTATCCACCCTTTACATACTGGAACAAGGTCTCCCCTAAGCCTTCTTTTCTCAAGGCTGAACAAACCCACTTCTCTCAGCCTTTCCTCATAGGGCAGCCTACCCACATCTTTTTTGTACAGGAGGGACCAAAACCGAACACAGTGTTCCAGCTGTGTCCTTACAAGCACTGAGTAGAGTGGGATAATGACTTCTTTATCTCTGTTGGTGATGTCTTTGTAGATGCAACCCAGTTCAATGAGCTTTCACTGGACCTGCACAGCTTAACACTCTGATAAGTCACGTAGTATGACTAAACTTGATGATAAATTTATATATTAAACTGTGAATGTGACTTTAAACTGGAAAGGTACAAAAATAAGTGATCAGAAATTAAGAAAGCATACTGATAAATCTCAGGCCTGGATCTCCCTGTAAGAATTCACTGTCAAATCACACTAAAAATACCTATTGAACAGCATATAATCTCATTAACTAAAAGAGAAAATTACATGTAATTCTTATTCTCTGAAGGTATGAGTTATAATAAATCCTACTGAAATACCAGTGCATGGGCCCAGGAGCTGGGATCTATTATAATCTACTTACCCTCCGAGAACCTAATTTCCACTTGAAATAATAATTAAAAAAAAAAACCTCCTTAAATACATTGACCTCTAATACATTCAAAATGTTGGAATAAATCAAGTAGCAGAGTTAATAATTGACTCTTTACTAATGTGCTTTTATGAAAGAAAAGAATTCAATATGCTTAGTGCTATCCCTAATTTGAAGCTCTGTCTAATAGTCCATTTGTCATATTATTCATCCTGCCAATTTCCAAGGTACACCTTTTTAAGCATTTGCAAGAGGGAATAAAGGTGAAATAAG